>NC_140585.1:295609930-296099930 GCF_964204655.1 Triturus cristatus
AATCAATTGAGCGCCCGAATGCTCAAAAGCACCCTGCACCCAGCCGTCCGAGTGGCTCTGGCAGTGCAACCTCTACATCTATCTACTTCCCCACTTGCCCTGGATAAGTGACCAGGAGCCCAGCTCCCACAGCCACGTGGCCTGCTAGTCAGCAGCCACCAACCAAGGCCCCCCTACCTCTCATAGGATAACATTGGGCCTAACTCTCTCTGCACCCGGCCGCCCTTGTGCCGCTGAGGGTGAACCAACTGTACCTACCTGACCCTGGGAGATGCCTGAGTCTGTGCCCAGAACCTTAACTCTGCCAGTCGAGTACTTACCTTTAAACCGATAACTCAATCTTCTCCATAGGGTAACATTGACTGGTTTTTCCTGAAATTTCTTCCAAGTGTGGACTTTTCAAAACTTAAAATATTCACCAAAAATCAGCCGAGTAACGAAAACGAAAATACTCACCTGCTATTAGGTGAGCTTCCAGTGCTGGATCTTGGTGCCCAGCACTGACTCTGAAAAATACTTACAACTGTACTTACCAGTAACCCAATTTTCTCCCATAGGAAATCATTGACTGTTTTTCTGTGAAATTTCTTCTAAGTGTCAATTTCTGCAAACTTTAAATATTCTTTAAAAATCGTATAATTTCTGAAAACGTAATTACTTACCTGTTTTGGATAAAGGTCCCAGTACTGAGTCTAGGTACCCAGTACTGGATTACAAAAGTAACGCGAACATACTATACCTGCAACTTGAATTTTCTGCCATAGGGAATCTTAGACTGTTTTCTATGAAATATTTTCTGTCAACCTTTAAAATAGCAAAATATTGTCTAAAAATCATCACAGTAATTAAGTCGACTTTTATCACTTGATTCCAAGTACTGACCCAGGACTGAATCTAGGATCCAGTCCTGGAAATCCAAAAGTAATCCTAAAAGTAATCTGTTGCAAATAACTTGAAACTTCCATTGAGCTCAATGCATTATTGTGTTTAAAATGTTGTTGCCTATTGCAACCACTTGTAACTTTCTACAAAAGTCAATTGCATATTGCAAAAGTATTTATATAAAGCATCTCATTCTGAGAAAGTATATTTTAATACCTATTGTTGGTTCTAAAATAAAACAAGCATATATTTTTTGTAGATAAACCATTGGCCTAGAGTTCAGTTATTGAATGTGTGAGACCTTTTGCTGACTGAGTGTGTGCAACAAATGCTTTACACTGTCCTCTGATACTGCCTTACTGCTCGACCAAGCTACCACTTTAGAGAGTAAGGTTATATCTAACTTTAGCCTCTGCCAAACCTCTGGGGACTGTGGACTCTGTACACCCTGTACCTATTTGGGAACAGTATATACAGAGCCACTTTCTCACACTGCAGTTCTCCAATATAGGTCTGTCAAGATCATTACTCAATCTACCTTGATTTGGCACAGTATAAAATAGGTCAAGAAGTCTCCTATGAAAAGATATGCAAATCTGTTCGAATCACTTTCCCTAGTCAGGGGACCCACTAGCTGGAAGGGGCAGGGTGGACCAAAATAGCTCATCGGTATAGAACACTGCATGAGCAGCTGATTTTGAGGTGGTAGAAGATAGAGTAATCCAACTGGACCTCAATAAACGGTTTCCTAATGTGCAATAGCCCCTGACCACCTCTGACGCAAAAGTGTAATCACATACCTTTGCAGAATCAGGCATGCTTTCACCTGTTCAAGCTGAACTGACATTGGTCTTCTTGGCCAGCAGGAGTTCCTCTCTTGCAGCTGTTGAGGCTAGAGAACAGAATGACGTGTATTCATTCTTTATGGTAACTCTTCTAGCCCTCCCACTCCATACTACTTTAAAACATCCGATGTTGCAGACGAGTTCCATCATTGTGACCCATGCTATTTTTCTCAATATTGGCTGGCTCGGCATAACAAGGGATGCCTACAGGACAGCCTAAATTGTGCCGGCAAGCTTCTACAGGGAGTCACTGGCAGATAAAGAGAAACTCAGCCCTAACCTGGCTCTTCTCTCTCACTCTCACTCTCCTTTCCCTTCTGTCCCTCTACCTGTCTCTCACTCTCTAAATACTAGTATTTATGTTGTATTCACTTCCCCGTCACAATCTTTCCGACCCTACTTCCTCTCTCCCTTCAATCAGTTCAACCCTCTTTTTTACTTTAGGAAACTCCACATCTTTTTTAAAGGCCCTTCCCATATTCACACTGCTTCTTGATAAGACATTTTTTTCCTTTCTTTGAAGGATAGTGAAATTGATTTTCTTGAAACATGGTTGGTAAACCATCAATTCATTCCACCTTACTTTATCATCATCCTTACTTATGGAATGCATTTCATCATTAGGACAGCTGCAGTGTTTGCCGGGCAAGGTGGCGTGTGCCTGTTGTCCTAGTTACATGGGAGGCAGAGGCTTGTGGATTGCTTGAGCTCAGAGGTTCTGGGCTGCACTCAGCTGTGTTGATCAGGTGTCCATGCTGCATTGGGCATCAATATGGTGTTCTAGAGGGAGCTCTAGAATTTCAGGTTGTGTAACGAGAGGTGCACCGACCCAGGCTGGAAACAGAGCAGGCCAAAGCTTCCATGCCCATTGGTAGCAGGACAGCACCTGTGAGCAATACGTGTAAAACAGCCTGAGCAAAATAGTGAGACCTAGCCTCTCTTTTTTGACTCAAGTGTGAAAGTTTTGATTTTTACAAGGTGTAATAAATTATTTTCCAAAAACCAAATCTTTGTTTTCCTTTTGATATTTTTCCAGGAAATATGATGAACATTTGAACTGGGCCACGCATTTCAGCATAGCAGACAATTCTCCAGAATTGAGACATATTGCAACAACAAGCTAGCAGGCGGAGAGGACTGAAAACTCAGTGCAACCTAGAATAAATGGCTGTGTGATTTTCAGCAAGGATGACTCAAATGCATTCTTCCTTTTAGAGCACCTGTAGGATTAAACTGATCTGTCAAGTACAAAAGCATCCTTCATAGAGCAACTTAGAAATGCGCTTGCTGGCCCTTCTGCTGCATTTCTACGTCCAGCTCTAATTCATTTTTTGATTAGCCCTCATTCTTTTCATATGTGAATGAGAAGGAGAAATTACAGGGCCCTTCACTCTTTGAGCGAAACATGAAAAGACTGAGGGCTGTGCAACTCCCAAACGTTGGAGCCTCTGGCCTGTCGACCCTCGAACCTGCTCCTGCTCCAACCCGGCATCTCTTGTGCCCAGCAACCTCACAAACCCTGGAGGACCTGGCTACCTTTTGACTCTAAACCCCTGGGACTTCCATGAGTAGAGGCTCTACTCAAATCTACTTCTAATCCCTGGCAGCAGCCCGGAACCGCAAACCCTTCACACTCTGCACCCACCAAGCCTGGCCTGTGCCAGAGTGAACAAAGACCACAAGGACGACCCCACGGCGACTGTGACCCCGAGTCCGGCACCCAAGGACCTCCCTCGACACTCCTGAAGAAGCCTGCAGCCTCAGAACCAGGTGCCCCCCCAACCGCGATCAACAGAGGGTAAGATTTCCCAACACCAAAAGGTACCCCTGCACCCGGCGCTCCGCGGCCCCCTGTGCCCAATCCCGGGGTACCTACCTATCCTCCAACTACCCAACTTACCTCTCGAAGTGGTGGTGGCACCTGAAGAATCTTCGTCCCCGAGCTTGCAGTCTTTTTCTAAACCAGAGATTTCCCATTCAAATCAATTGAGCGCCCGAATGCTCAAAAGCACCCTGCACCCAGCCGTCCGAGTGGCTCTGGCAGTGCAACCTCTACATCTATCTACTTCCCCACTTGCCCTGGATAAGTGACCAGGAGCCCAGCTCCCACAGCCACGTGGCCTGCTAGTCAGCAGCCACCAACCAAGGCCCCCCTACCTCTCATAGGATAACATTGGGCCTAACTCTCTCTGCACCCGGCCGCCCTTGTGCCGCTGAGGGTGAACCAACTGTACCTACCTGACCCTGGGAGACGCCTGAGTCTGTGCCCAGAACCTTAACTCTGCCAGTCGAGTACTTACCTTTAAACCGATAACTCAATCTTCTCCATAGGGTAACATTGACTGGTTTTTCCTGAAATTTCTTCCAAGTGTGGACTTTTCAAAACTTAAAATATTCACCAAAAATCAGCCGAGTAACGAAAACGAAAATACTCACCTGCTATTAGGTGAGCTTCCAGTGCTGGATCTTGGTGCCCAGCACTGACTCTGAAAAATACTTACAACTGTACTTACCAGTAACCCAATTTTCTCCCATAGGAAATCATTGACTGTTTTTCTGTGAAATTTCTTCTAAGTGTCAATTTCTGCAAACTTTAAATATTCTTTAAAAATCGTATAATTTCTGAAAACGTAATTACTTACCTGTTTTGGATAAAGGTCCCAGTACTGAGTCTAGGTACCCAGTACTGGATTACAAAAGTAACGCGAACATACTATACCTGCAACTTGAATTTTCTGCCATAGGGAATCTTAGACTGTTTTCTATGAAATATTTTCTGTCAACCTTTAAAATAGCAAAATATTGTCTAAAAATCATCACAGTAATTAAGTCGACTTTTATCACTTGATTCCAAGTACTGACCCAGGACTGAATCTAGGATCCAGTCCTGGAAATCCAAAAGTAATCCTAAAAGTAATCTGTTGCAAATAACTTGAAACTTCCATTGAGCTCAATGCATTATTGTGTTTAAAATGTTGTTGCCTATTGCAACCACTTGTAACTTTCTACAAAAGTCAATTGCATATTGCAAAAGTATTTATATAAAGCATCTCATTCTGAGAAAGTATATTTTAATACCTATTGTTGGTTCTAAAATAAAACAAGCATATATTTTTTGTAGATAAACCATTGGCCTAGAGTTCAGTTATTGAATGTGTGAGACCTTTTGCTGACTGAGTGTGTGCAACAAATGCTTTACACTGTCCTCTGATACTGCCTTACTGCTCGACCAAGCTACCACTTTAGAGAGTAAGGTTATATCTAACTTTAGCCTCTGCCAAACCTCTGGGGACTGTGGACTCTGTACACCCTGTACCTATTTGGGAACAGTATATACAGAGCCACTTTCTCACACTGCAGTTCTCCAATATAGGTCTGTCAAGATCATTACTCAATCTACCTTGATTTGGCACAGTATAAAATAGGTCAAGAAGTCTCCTATGAAAAGATATGCAAATCTGTTCGAATCACTTTCCCTAGTCAGGGGACCCACTAGCTGGAAGGGGCAGGGTGGACCAAAATAGCTCATCGGTATAGAACACTGCATGAGCAGCTGATTTTGAGGTGGTAGAAGATAGAGTAATCCAACTGGACCTCAATAAACGGTTTCCTAATGTGCAATAGCCCCTGACCACCTCTGACGCAAAAGTGTAATCACATACCTTTGCAGAATCAGGCATGCTTTCACCTGTTCAAGCTGAACTGACATTGGTCTTCTTGGCCAGCAGGAGTTCCTCTCTTGCAGCTGTTGAGGCTAGAGAACAGAATGACGTGTATTCATTCTTTATGGTAACTCTTCTAGCCCTCCCACTCCATACTACTTTAAAACATCCGATGTTGCAGACGAGTTCCATCATTGTGACCCATGCTATTTTTCTCAATATTGGCTGGCTCGGCATAACAAGGGATGCCTACAGGACAGCCTAAATTGTGCCGGCAAGCTTCTACAGGGAGTCACTGGCAGATAAAGAGAAACTCAGCCCTAACCTGGCTCTTCTCTCTCACTCTCACTCTCCTTTCCCTTCTGTCCCTCTACCTGTCTCTCACTCTCTAAATACTAGTATTTATGTTGTATTCACTTCCCCGTCACAATCTTTCCGACCCTACTTCCTCTCTCCCTTCAATCACTTCAACCCTCTTTTTTACTTTAGGAAACTCCACATCTTTTTTAAAGGCCCTTCCCATATTCACACTGCTTCTTGATAAGACATTTTTTTCCTTTCTTTGAAGGATAGTGAAATTGATTTTCTTGAAACATGGTTGGTAAACCATCAATTCATTCCACCTTACTTTATCATCATCCTTACTTATGGAATGCATTTCATCATTAGGACAGCTGCAGTGTTTGCCGGGCAAGGTGGCGTGTGCCTGTTGTCCTAGTTACATGGGAGGCAGAGGCTTGTGGATTGCTTGAGCTCAGAGGTTCTGGGCTGCACTCAGCTGTGTTGATCAGGTGTCCATGCTGCATTGGGCATCAATATGGTGTTCTAGAGGGAGCTCTAGAATTTCAGGTTGTGTAACGAGAGGTGCACCGACCCAGGCTGGAAACAGAGCAGGCCAAAGCTTCCATGCCCATTGGTAGCAGGACAGCACCTGTGAGCAATACGTGTAAAACAGCCTGAGCAAAATAGTGAGACCTAGCCTCTCTTTTTTGACTCAAGTGTGAAAGTTTTGATTTTTACAAGGTGTAATAAATTATTTTCCAAAAACCAAATCTTTGTTTTCCTTTTGATATTTTTCCAGGAAATATGATGAACATTTGAACTGGGCCACGCATTTCAGCATAGCAGACAATTCTCCAGAATTGAGACATATTGCAACAACAAGCTAGCAGGCGGAGAGGACTGAAAACTCAGTGCAACCTAGAATAAATGGCTGTGTGATTTTCAGCAAGGATGACTCAAATGCATTCTTCCTTTTAGAGCACCTGTAGGATTAAACTGATCTGTCAAGTACAAAAGCATCCTTCATAGAGCAACTTAGAAATGCGCTTGCTGGCCCTTCTGCTGCATTTCTACGTCCAGCTCTAATTCATTTTTTGATTAGCCCTCATTCTTTTCATATGTGAATGAGAAGGAGAAATTACAGGGCCCTTCACTCTTTGAGCGAAACATGAAAAGACTGAGGGCTGTGCAACTCCCAAACGTTGGAGCCTCTGGCCTGTCGACCCTCGAACCTGCTCCTGCTCCAACCCGGCATCTCTTGTGCCCAGCAACCTCACAAACCCTGGAGGACCTGGCTACCTTTTGACTCTAAACCCCTGGGACTCCCATGAGTAGAGGCTCTACTCAAATCTACTTCTAATCCCTGGCAGCAGCCCGGAACCGCGAACCCTTCACACTCTGCACCCACCAAGCCTGGCCTGTGCCAGAGTGAACAAAGACAACAAGGACGACCCCACGGCGACTGTGACCCCGAGTCCGGCACCCAAGGACCTCCCTCGACACTCCTGAAGAAGCCTGCAGCCTCAGAACCAGGTGCCCCCCCAACCGCGATCAACAGAGGGTAAGATTTCCCAACACCAAAAGGTACCCCTGCACCCGGCGCTCCGCGGCCCCCTGTGCCCAATCCCGGGGTACCTACCTATCCTCCAACTACCCAACTTACCTCTCGAAGTGGTGGTGGCACCTGAAGAATCTTCGTCCCCGAGCTTGCAGTCTTTTTCTAAACCAGAGATTTCCCATTCAAATCAATTGAGCACCTGAATGCTCAAAAGCACCCTGCACCCAGCCGTCCGAGTGGCTCTGGCAGTGCAACCTCTACATCTATCTACTTCCCCACTTGCCCTGGATAAGTGACCAGGAGCCCAGCTCCCACAGCCACGTGGCCTGCTAGTCAGCAGCCACCAACCAAGGCCCCCCTACCTCTCATAGGATAACATTGGGCCTAACTCTCTCTGCACCCGGCCGCCCTTGTGCCGCTGAGGGTGAACCAACTGTACCTACCTGACCCTGGGAGACGCCTGAGTCTGTGCCCAGAACCTTAACTCTGCCAGTCGAGTACTTACCTTTAAACCGATAACTCAATCTTCTCCATAGGGTAACATTGACTGGTTTTTCCTGAAATTTCTTCCAAGTGTGGACTTTTCAAAACTTAAAATATTCACCAAAAATCAGCCGAGTAACGAAAACGAAAATACTCACCTGCTATTAGGTGAGCTTCCAGTGCTGGATCTTGGTGCCCAGCACTGACTCTGAAAAATACTTACAACTGTACTTACCAGTAACCCAATTTTCTCCCATAGGAAATCATTGACTGTTTTTCTGTGAAATTTCTTCTAAGTGTCAATTTCTGCAAACTTTAAATATTCTTTAAAAATCGTATAATTTCTGAAAACGTAATTACTTACCTGTTTTGGATAAAGGTCCCAGTACTGAGTCTAGGCACCCAGTACTGGATTACAAAAGTAACGCGAACATACTATACCTGCAACTTGAATTTTCTGCCATAGGGAATCTTAGACTGTTTTCTATGAAATATTTTCTGTCAACCTTTAAAATAGCAAAATATTGTCTAAAAATCATCACAGTAATTAAGTCGACTTTTATCACTTGATTCCAAGTACTGACCCAGGACTGAATCTAGGATCCAGTCCTGGAAATCCAAAAGTAATCCTAAAAGTAATCTGTTGCAAATAACTTGAAACTTCCATTGAGCTCAATGCATTATTGTGTTTAAAATGTTGTTGCCTATTGCAACCACTTGTAACTTTCTACAAAAGTCAATTGCATATTGCAAAAGTATTTATATAAAGCATCTCATTCTGAGAAAGTATATTTTAATACCTATTGTTGGTTCTAAAATAAAACAAGCATATATTTTTTGTAGATAAACCATTGGCCTAGAGTTCAGTTATTGAATGTGTGAGACCTTTTGCTGACTGAGAGTGTGCAACAAATGCTTTACACTGTCCTCTGATACTGCCTTACTGCTCGACCAAGCTACCACTTTAGAGAGTAAGGTTATATCTAACTTTAGCCTCTGCCAAACCTCTGGGGACTGTAGACTCTGTACACCCTGTACCTATTTGGGAACAGTATATACAGAGCCACTTTCTCACACTGCAGTTCTCCAATATAGGTCTGTCAAGATCATTACTCAATCTACCTTGATTTGGCACACTATAAAATAAGTCAAGAAGTCTCCTATGAAAAGATATGCAAATCTGTTCGAATCACTTTCCCTAGTCAGGGGACCCACTAGCTGGAAGGGGCAGGGAGGACCAAAATAGCTCATCGGTATAGAACACTGCATGAGCAGATGATTTTGAGGTGGTAGAAGATAGAGTAATCCAACTGGACCTCAATAAACGGTTTCCTAATGTGCAATAGCCCCTGACCACCTCTGACGCAAAAGTGTAATCTCATACCTTTGCAGAATCAGGCATGCTTTCACCTGTTCAAGCTGAACTGACATTGGTCTTCTTGGCCAGCAGGAGTTCCTCTCTTGCAGCTGTTGAGGCTAGAGAAAAGAATGACGTGTATTCATTCTTTATGGTAACTCTTCTAGCCCTCCCACTCCATACTACTTTAAAACTTCCGATGTTGCAGACGAGTTCCATCATTGTGACCCATGCTATTTTTCTCAATATTGGCTGGCTCGGCATAACAAGGGATGCCTACAGGACAGCCTAAATTGTGCCGGCAAGCTTCTACAGGGAGTCACTGGCAGATAAAGAGAAACTCAGCCCTAACCTGGCTCTTCTCTCTCACTCTCACTCTCCTTTCCCTTCTGTCCCTCTACCTGTCTCTCACTCTCTAAATACTAGTATTTATGTTGTATTCACTTCCCCGTCACAATCTTTCCGACCCTACTTCCTCTCTCCCTTCAATCAGTTCAACCCTCTTTTTTACTTTAGGAAACTCCACATCTTTTTTAAAGGCCCTTCCCATATTCACACTGCTTCTTGATAAGACATTTTTTTCCTTTCTTTGAAGGATAGTGAAATTGATTTTCTTGAAACATGGTTGGTAAACCATCAATTCATTCCACCTTACTTTATCATTATCCTTACTTATGGAATGCATTTCATCATTAGGACAGCTGCAGTGTTTGCCGGGCAAGGTGGCGTGTGCCTGTTGTCCTAGTTACTTGGGAGGCAGAGGCTTGTGGATTGCTTGAGCTCAGGGGTTCTGGGCTGCACTCAGCTGTGTTGATCAGGTGTCCATGCTGCATTGGGCATCAATATGGTGTTCTAGAGGGAGCTCTAGAATTTCAGGTTGTGTAACAAGAGGTGCACCGACCCAGGCTGGAAACAGAGCAGGCCAAAGCTTCCATGCCTATTGGTAGCAGGACAGCACCTGTGAGCAGTACGTGTAAAACAGCCTGAGCAAAATAGTGAGACCTAGCCTCTCTTTTTTGACTCAAATGTGAACGTTTTGATTTTTACAAGGTGTAATAAATTATTTTCCCAAAACCAAATCTTTGTTTTCCTTTTGATATTTTTCCAGGAAATATGATGAACATTTGAACTGGGCCACGCATTTCAGCATAGCAGACAATTCTCCAGAATTGAGACATATTGCAACAACAAGCTAGCAGGCGGAGAGGACTGAAAACTCAGTGCAACCTAGAATAAATGGCTGTGTGATTTTCAGCAAGGATGACTCAAATGCATTCTTCCTTTTAGAGCACCTGTAGGATTAAACTGATCTGTCAAGTACAAAAGCATCCTTCATAGAGCAACTTAGAAATGCGCTTGCTGGCCCTTCTGCTGCATTTCTACGTCCAGCTCTAATTCATTTTTTGATTAGCCCTCATTCTTTTCATATGTGAATGAGAAGGAGAAATTACAGGGCCCTTCACTCTTTGAGCGAAACATGAAAAGACTGAGGGCTGTGCAACTCCCAAACGTTGGAGCCTCTGGCCTGTCGACCCTCGAACCTGCTCCTGCTCCAACCCGGCACCTCTTGTGGCCAGCAACCTCACAAACCCTGGAGGACCTGGCTACCTTTTGACTCTAAGCCCCTGGGACTCCCATGAGTAGAAGCTCAACTCAAATCTACTTCTAATCCCTGGCAGCAGCCCGGAACCGCGAACCCTTCACACTCTGCACCCACCAAGCCTGGCCTGTGCCAGAGTGAACAAAGACCACAAGGACGACCCCACGGCGACTGTGACCCCGAGTCCGGCACCCAAGGACCTCCCTCGACACTCCTGAAGAAGCCTGCAGCCTCAGAACCAGGTGCCCCCCCAACCGCGATCAACAGAGGGTAAGATTTCCCGACACCAAAAGGTACCCCTGCACCCGGCGCTCCGCGGCCCCCTGTGCCCAATCCCGGGGTACCTACCTATCCTCCAACTACCCAACTTACCTCTCGAAGTGGTGGTGGCACCTGAAGAATCTTCGTCCCCGAGCTTGCAGTCTTTTTCTAAACCAGAGATTTCCCATTCAAATCAATTGAGCGCCCGAATGCTCAAAAGCACCCTGCACCCAGCCGTCCGAGTGGCCCTGGCAGTGCAACCTCTACATCTATCTACTTCCCCACTTGCCCTGGATAAGTGACCAGGAGCCCAGCTCCCACAGCCACGTGGCCTGCTAGTCAGCAGCCACCAACCAAGGCCCCCCTACCTCTCATAGGATAACATTGGGCCTAACTCTCTCTGCACCCGGCCGCCCTTGTGCCGCTGAGGGTGAACCAACTGTACCTACCTGACCCTGGGAGACGCCTGAGTCTATGCCCAGAACCTTAACTCTGCCAGTCGAGAACTTACCTTTAAACCGATAACTCAATCTTCTCCATAGGGTAACATTGACTGGTTTTTCCTGAAATTTCTTCCAAGTGTGTACTTTTCAAAACTTAAAATATTCACCAAAAATCAGGCGAGTAACGAAAACGAAAATACTCACCTGCTATTAGGTGAGCTCCCAGTGCTGGATCTTGGTGCCCAGCACTGACTCTGAAAAATACTTACAACTGTACTTACCAGTAACCCAATTTTCTCCCATAGGAAATCATTGACTGTTTTTCTGTGAAATTTCTTCTAAGTGTCAATTTCTGCAAACTTTAAATATTCTTTAAAAATCGTATAATTTCTGAAAACGTAATTACTTACCTGTTTTGGATAAAGGTCCCAGTACTGAGTCTAGGCACCCAGTACTGGATTACAAAAGTAACGAGAACATACTATACCTGCAACTTGAATTTTCTGCCATAGGGAATCTTAGACTGTTTTCTATGAAATATTTTCTGTCAACTTTTAAAATAGCAAAATATTGTCTAAAAATCATCACAGTAATTAAGTCGACTTTTATCACTTGATTCCAAGTACTGACCCAGGACTGAATCTAAGATCCAGTCCTGGAAATCCAAAAGTAATCCTAAAAGTAATCTGTTGCAAATAACTTGAAACTTCCATTGAGCTCAATGCATTATTGTGTTTAAAATGTTGTTGCCTATTGCAACCACTTGTAACTTTCTACAAAAGTCAATTGCATATTGCAAACGTATTTATATAAAGCATCTCATTCTGAGAAAGTATATTTTAATACCTATTGTTGGTTCTAAAATAAAACAAGCATATATTTTTTGTAGATAAACCATTGGCCTAGAGTTCAGTTATTGAGTGTGTGAGACCATTTGCTGACTGAGTGTGTGCAACAAATGCTTTACACTGTCCTCTGATACTGCCTTACTGCTCGACCAAGCTACCACTTTAGAGAGTAAGGTTATATCTAACTTTAGCCTCTGCCAAACCTCTGGGGACTGTGGACTCTGCACACCCTGTACCTATTTGGGAACAGTATATACAGAGCCACATTCTCACACTGCAGTTCTCCAATATAGGTCTGTCAAGATCATTATTCAATCTACCTTGATTTGGCACAGTATAAAATAAGTCAAGAAGTCTCCTATGAAAAGATATGCAAATCTGTTCGAATCACTTTCCCTAGTCAGGGGACCCACTAGCTGGAAGGGGCAGGGAGGACCAAAATAGCTCATCGGTATAGAACACTGCATGAGCAGCTGATTTTGAGGTGGTAGAAGATAGAGTAATCCACCTGGACCTCAATAAACTGTTTCCTAATGTGCAATAGCCCGTGACCACCTCTGAGGCAAAAGTGTAATCTCATACCTTTGCAGAATCAGGCATGCTTTCACCTGTTCAAGCTGAACTGACATTGGTCTTCTTGGCCAGCAGGAGTTCCTCTCTTGCAGCTGTTGAGGCTAGAGAACAGAATGACGTGTATTCATTCTTTATGGTAACTCTTCTAGCCCTCCCACTCCATACTACTTTAAAACTTCCGATGTTGCAGACGAGTTCCATCATTGTGACCCATGCTATTTTTCTTAATATTGGCTGGCTCGGCATAACAAGGGATGCCTATAGGACAGCCTAAATTGTGCCGGCAAGCTTCTACAGGGAGTCACTGGCAGATAAAGAGAAACTCAGCCCTAACCTGGCTCTTCTCTCTCACTCTCACTCTCCTTTCCCTTCTGTCCCTCTACCTGTCTCTCACTCTCTAAATACTAGTATTTATGTTGTATTCACTTCCCCGTCACAAACTTTCCGACCCTACTTCCTCTCTCCCTTCAATCAGTTCAACCCTCTTTTTTACTTTAGGAAACTCCACATCTTTTTTAAAGGCCCTTCCCATATTCACACTGCTTCTTGATAAGACATTTTTTTCCTTTCTTTGAAGGATAGTGAAATTGATTTTCTTGAAACATGGTTGGTAACCCTCAATTCATTCCACCTTACTTTATCATTATCCTTACTTATGGAATGCATTTCATCATTAGGACAGCTGCAGTGTTTGCCGGGCAAGGTGGCGTGTGCCTGTTGTCCGAGTTACTTGGGAGGCAGAGGCTTGTGGATTGCTTGAGCTCAGGGGTTCTGGGCTGCACTCAGCTGTGTTGATCAGGTGTCCATGCTGCATTGGGCATCAATATGGTGTTCAAGAGGGAGCTCTAGAATTTCAGGTTGTGTAACGAGAGGTGCACCGACCCAGGCATGGAAACAGAGCAGGCCAAAGCTTCCATGCCCATTGGTAGCAGGACAGCACCTGCGAGCAGTATGTGTAAAACACCCTGAGCAAAATAGTGAGACCTAGCCTCTCTTTTTTGACTCAAATCTGAAAGTTTTGATTTTTACAAGGTGTAATAAATTATTTTCCCAAAACCAAATCTTTGTTTTCCTTTTGATATTTTTCCAGGAAATATGATGAACATTTGAACTGGGCCACGCATTTCAGCATAGCAGACAATTCTCCAGAATTGAGACATATTGCAACAACAAGCTAGCAGGCGGAGAGGACTGAAAACTCAGTGCAACCTAGAATAAATGGCTGTGTGATTTTCAGCAAGGATGACTCAAATGCATTTTTCCTTTTAGAGCACCTGTAGGATTAAACTGATCTGTCAAGTACAAAAGCATCCTTCATAGAGCAACTTAGAAATGCGCTTGCTGGCCCTTCTGCTGCATTTCTACGTCCAGCTCTAATTCATTTTTTGATTAGCCCTCATTCTTTTCATATGTGAATGAGAAGGAGAAATTACAGGGCCCTTCACTCTTTGAGCGAAACATGAAAAGACTGAGGGCTGTGCAACTCCCAAACGTTGGAGCCTCTGGCCTGTCGACCCTCGAACCTGCTCCTGCTCCAACCCGGCATCTCTTGTGGCCAGCAACCTCACAAACCCTGGAGGACCTGGCTACCTTTTGACTCTAAACCCCTGGGACTCCCATGAGTAGAGGCTCTACTCAAATCTACTTCTAATCCCTGGCAGCAGCCCGGAACCGCGAACCCTTCACACTCTGCACCCACCAAGCCTGGCCTGTGCCAGAGTGAACAAAGACCACAAGGACGACCCCACGACGACTGTGACCCCGAGTCCGGCACCCAAGGACCTCCCTCGACACTCCTGAAGAAGCCTGCAGCCTCAGAACCAGGTGCCCCCCCAACCGCGATCAACAGAGGGTAAGATTTCCCGACACCAAAAGGTACCCCTGCACCCGGCGCTCCGCGGCCCCCTGTGCCCAATCCCGGGGTACCTACCTATCCTCCAACTACCCAACTTACCTCTCGAAGTGGTGGTGGCACCTGAAGAATCTTCGTCCCCGAGCTTGCAGTCTTTTTCTAAACCAGAGATTTCCCATTCAAATCAATTGAGCGCCCGAATGCTCAAAAGCACCCTGCACCCAGCCGTCCGAGTGGCCCTGGCAGTGCAACCTCTACATCTATCTACTTCCCCACTTGCCCTGGATAAGTGACCAGGAGCCCAGCTCCCACAGCCACGTGGCCTGCTAGTCAGCAGCCACCAACCAAGGCCCCCCTACCTCTCATAGGATAACATTGGGCCTAACTCTCTCTGCACCCGGCCGCCCTTGTGCCGCTGAGGGTGAACCAACTGTACCTACCTGACCCTGGGAGACGCCTGAGTCTATGCCCAGAACCTTAACTCTGCCAGTCGAGTACTTACCTTTAAACCGATAACTCAATCTTCTCCATGGGGTAACATTGACTGGTTTTTCCTGAAATTTCTTCCAAGTGTGGACTTTTCAAAACTTAAAATATTCACCAAAAATCAGCCGAGTAACGAAAACGAAAATACTCACCTGCTATTAGGTGAGCTCCCAGTGCTGGATCTTGGTGCCCAGCACTGACTCTGAAAAATACTTACAACTGTACTTACCAGTAACCCAATTTTCTCCCATAGGAAATTATTGACAGTTTTTCTGTGAAATTTCTTCTAAGTGTCAATTTCTGCAAACTTTAAATATTCTTTAAAAATCGTATAATTTCTGAAAACGTAATTACTTACCTGTTTTGGATAAAGGTCCCAGTACTGAGTCTAGGCACCCAGTACTGGATTACAAAAGTAACGAGAACATACTATACCTGCAACTTGAATTTTCTGCCATAGGGAATCTTAGACTGTTTTCTATGAAATATTTTCTGTCAACTTTTAAAATAGCAAAATATTGTCTAAAAATCATCACAGTAATTAAGTCGACTTTTATCACTTGATTCCAAGTACTGACCCAGGACTGAATCTAGGATCCAGTCCTGGAAATCCAAAAGTAATCCTAAAAGTAATCTGTTGCAAATAACTTGAAACTTCCATTGAGCTCAATGCATTATTGTGTTTAAAATGTTGTTGCCGATTGCAACCACTTGTAACTTTCTACAAAAGTCAATTGCATATTGCAAAAGTATTTATATAAAGCATCTCATTCTGAGAAAGTATATTTTAATACCTATTGTTGGTTCTAAAATAAAACAAGCATATATTTTTTGTAGATAAACCATTGGCCTAGAGTTCAGTTATTGAGTGTGTGAGACCATTTGCTGACTGAGTGTGTGCAACAAATGCTTTACACTGTCCTCTGATACTGCCTTACTGCTCGACCAAGCTACCACTTTAGAGAGTAAGGTTATATCTAACTTTAGCCTCTGCCAAACCTCTGGGGACTGTGGACTCTGTACACCCTGTACCTATTTGGGAACAGTATATACAGAGCCACTTTCTCACACTGCAGTTCTCCAATATAGGTCTGTCAAGATCATTACTCAATCTACCTTGATTTGGCACAGTATAAAATAAGTCAAGAAGTCTCCTATGAAAAGATATGCAAATCTGTTCGAATCACTTTCCCTAGTCAGGGGACCCACTAGCTGGAAGGGGCAGGGAGGACCAAAAGAGCTCATCGGTATAGAACACTGCATGAGCAGCTGATTTTGAGGTGGTAGAAGATAGAGTAATCCAACTGGACCTCAATAAACGGTTTCCTAATCTGCAATAGCCCGTGACCACCTCTGACGCAAAAGTGTAATCTCATACCTTTGCAGAATCAGGCATGCTTTCACCTGTTCAAGCTGAACTGACATTGGTCTTCTTGGCCAGCAGGAGTTCCTCTCTTGCAGCTGTTGAGGCTAGAGAACAGAATGACGTGTATTCATTCTTTATGGTAACTCTTCTAGCCCTCCCACTCCATACTACTTTAAAACTTCCGATGTTGCAGACGAGTTCCATCATTGTGACCCATGCTATTTTTCTCAATATTGGCTGGCTCGGCATAACAAGGGATGCCTACAGGACAGCCTAAATTGTGCCGGCAAGCTTCTACAGGGAGTCACTGGCAGATAAAGAGAAACTCAGCCCTAACCTGGCTCTTCTCTCTCACTCTCACTCTCCTTTCCCTTCTGTCCCTCTACCTGTCTCTCACTCTCTAAATACTAGTATTTATGTTGTATTCACTTCCCCGTCACAATCTTTCCGACCCTACTTCCTCTCTCCCTTCAATCAGTTCAACCCTCTTTTTTACTTTAGGAAACTCCACATCTTTTTTAAAGGCCCTTCCCATATTCACACTGCTTCTTGATAAGACATTTTTTTCCTTTCTTTGAAGGATAGTGAAATTGATTTTCTTGAAACATGGTTGGTAAACCATCAATTCATTCCACCTTACTTTATCATTATCCTTACTTATGGAATGCATTTCATCATTAGGACAGCTGCAGTGTTTGCCGGGCAAGGTGGCGTGTGCCTGTTGTCCTAGTTACTTGGGAGGCAGAGGCTTGTGGATTGCTTGAGCTCAGGGGTTCTGGGCTGCACTCAGCTGTGTTGATCAGGTGTCCATGCTGCATTGGGCATCAATATGGTGTTCTAGAGGGAGCTCTAGAATTTCAGGTTGTGTAACAAGAGGTGCACCGACCCAGGCTGGAAACAGAGCAGGCCAAAGCTTCCATGCCCATTGGTAGCAGGACAGCACCTGTGAGCAGTACGTGTAAAACAGCCTGAGCAAAATAGTGAGACCTAGCCTCTCTTTTTTGACTCAAATGTGAAAGTTTTGATTTTTACAAGGTGTAATAAATTATTTTCCCAAAACCAAATCTTTGTTTTCCTTTTGATATTTTTCCAGGAAATATGATGAACATTTGAACTGGGCCACGCATTTCAGCATAGCAGACAATTCTCCAGAATTGAGACATATTGCAACAACAAGCTAGCAGGCGGAGAGAACTGAAAACTCTGTGCAGCCTAGAATAAATGGCTGTGTGATTTTCAGCAAGGATGACTCAAATGCATTCTTCCTTTTAGAGCACCTGTAGGATTAAACTGATCTGACAAGTACAAAAGCATCCTTCATAGAGCAACTTAGAAATGCGCTTGCTGGCCCTTCTGCTGCATTTCTACGTCCAGCTCTAATTCATTTTTTGATTAGCCCCCATTCTTTTCATATGTGAATGAGAAGGAGAAATTACAGGGCCCTTCGCTCTTTGAGCGAAACATGAAAAGACTGAGGGCTGTGCAACTCCCAAATGTTGGAGCCTCTTGCCTTATTCCAGCTAACTCTTACCGGTTTAATACTTTTAAATGTTGATGTTGTTTCAAAATCCCAGCATAAGGAGAAGGTTGACAGGTGCTGCATGTGAGAAAGTGCCATCTTTCTTGCATGGTATGCCCCCACTTTTTGCTGAATTGCTGAATGTACTTTGACTGAATGTGCCCTGGACTCCTGCCAATCAGGTGCCCAGGGCCTATGTTCCTTCCCTAAAAACACAAAACACAAATTGGCAAACCCTGGCCACATGTCAGCCCCTGGTAAATGGTACCCTAGGTACCCAGGGCCTTCTGACTAGGGAAGGCCTCTAAGGGCTGCAGCACTCATTGTGCCACCCTTAGAGGCCCTGTACCCTTACACACACACACTGCCCTTGCAGGCTGGGTGTCTTGGTACAAGACAAAACAAAGAGTCGACATGGCACACATCCCTGTGTGCCATGCCCACCACCTACACTGCCATGGCATACATCAGCCACCCTTTTAGCTGGGTGCCCTATACCAATGGTGTGGGCACAGGAGCAGGAGCCCTGTGCCCCTACAGTACCCAGGTCCATTCCTGGGCACTGTAAGTGCAGTGCTGCCATTTAAGAGTACATGGTGCTGAGAGCTCGTCAAACACGAACTTCCCAGCACCATAATGGCAACACTGAAGACTGAGAAGTTTGGTATCAAACTTCTCAGCACATTAAACCCACACTGATGCCAGTGTGGGATTTAATGTACCAAGCACCCCAGAGGGCATCTTAGAGATGCCCCCTAAAACCTAACCTACAATCCATGTCTGTTCTGAGGCTGCCCAGGCTGCCACACAGCAGACATGTTGCTGGACCCCTGGGTAGGAGAGCCCCTGCTCTCCTGGGCCTGCAACAATACACATCCTGGGCGAGGTGCTAAATCTCCTCCCCCAGGATGGGCAGGGGGAAGCTTCAAAGGCATGCCGCCTCTGTGAGCTTCCCCAGGCCACTGCAACCCCCCACTCTGGCGGGAAGCTTGGCCGGAAACCCCAAATAAGGACAGGGGATGTGCCAGCCTGCCAACCCCACCCCTCAGGTGGGGGAGGCGAGTTGAAGCACATCTCCGGGCTCTCGCCATCTTGAAGATTGGAAGCCCTGCCCAATAAGGACTAGGCTACTGCCCTCCTCCCACAGGAGAGAGGCAGGATAGGGGGTGTACAGACCCCAAGACAGGGACACATTGGTCCCTGCCCTTCACCTACCTGTGATGCCCCTAAATCTAGTATTTAGGGGCACCCTGAACCTTCCTTCCCCAGGTTCCAGATTCCGAAATACGAAGAAGAGCTAGAAGAAAGAAGTCCTGCCCTGCAGCTGCTAAGAAGAGGAAGACACCAACTGCTTTGGCCCCAGCGCTAGCGGCCTGTCGACCCTCGAACCTGCTCCTGCTCCAACCCGGCATCTCTTGTGGCCAGCAACCTCACAAACCCTGGAGGACCTGACTACCTTTTGACTCTAAACCCCTGGGACTCCCATGAGTACAGGCTCTACTCAAATCTACTTCTAATCCCTGGCAGCAGCCCGGAACCGCGAACCCTTCACACTCTGCACCCACCAAGCCTGGCCTGTGCCGGAGTGAACAAAGTCCACGAGGACGACCCCACGGCGACTGTGACCCCGAGTCGTCACACAAGGACCTCCCTCGGCACTCCTGAAGAAGCCTGCAGCCTCAGAACCAGGTGCCCCCAAAACCGCGATTAACAGAGGGTAAGATTTCCCGAAACCAAAAGGTACCCCTGCACCCGGCGCCCCGCGGCCCCCTATGCCCAATCCCGGGGTACGTACCTATCCTCCAACTACCCAACTTACCTCTCGAAGTGGTGGTGGCACCTGAAGAATCTTCGTCCCCGAGCTTGCAGTCTTTTTCTAAACCGGAGATTTCCCATTGCAATCAATTGAGCGCCAGAAGGCTCAAAAGCACCCTGCACCCAGCCGCCCGAGTGGCCCTGGCAGTGCAACCTCTACACCTATCTACTTCCCCACTTGCCCTGAGTAAGTGACCAGGAGCCCAGCTCCCACAGCCGCGTGGCCTGCTAGTCAGCAGCCACCAACCAAGGCCCCCCTACCTCTCCTAGGATAACATTGGGCCTAACTCTCTCTGCACCCGGCCGCCCTTGTGCCGCTGAGGGTGAACCAACTGTACCTACCTGACCCTGGGAGACCCCTGAGTCTATGCCCAGAACCTTAACTCTGCCAGTCGAGTACTTACCTTTAAACCGATAACTCAATATTCTCCATAGGGTAACATTGACTGGTTTTTCCTGAAATTGCTTCCAAGTGTGGACTTTTCAAAATTTAAAAAATTCACCAAAAATCAGCCGAGTAACGAAAACGAAAATACTCACCTGCTATTAGGTGAGCTTCCAGTGCTGGATCTTGGTGCCCAGCACTGACTCTGAAAAAAAATTACAACTGACTTACCAGTAACCCAATTTTCTCCCGTAGGAAATCATTGACTGTTTTTCTGTGAAATTTCTTCTGTGTCAATTTCTGCAAGCTTTAAATATTCTTTAAAAATCGTAGAATTTCTGAAAACGTAATTACTTACCTGTTTTGGATAAAGGTCCCAGTACTGAGTCTAGGCACCCAGTTCTGGATTACAAGAGTAACGAGAACATACTATACCTGCAACTTGAAGTTTCTGCCATAGGGAATCATTGACTGCTTTCTATGAAATATTTTCTGTCAACTTTTAAAATAGCAAAATATTGTCTAAAAATCATCACAGTAATTAGCCCGACTTTTATCACTTGATTCCAAGTACTGACCCAGGACTGAATCTAGGATCCAGTCCTGGAAATCCAAAAGTAATCCTAAAAGTAATCTGTTGCAAATAACTTGAAACTTCCATTGAGCTCAATGCATTATTGTGTTTAAAATTGTGTTGCCTATTGCAACCACTTGTAACTTTCTACAAAAGTCAATTGCAGATTGCAAAAGTATTTATATAAAGCATCTCATTCTGAGAAAGTATATTTTAATACCTATTGTTGGTTCTAAAATAAAACAAGCATATATTTTTTGTATATAAACCATTGGCCTAGAGTTCAGTTATTGAGTGTGTGGGACATTTGCTGACTGAGTGTGTGCAACAAATGCTTTACACTGTCCTCTGATACTGCCTTACTGCTCGACCAAGCTACCACTTTAGAGAGTAAGGTTATATCTAACTTTAGCCTCTGCCAAACCTCTGGGGACTGTGGACTCTGTACACCCTGTACCTATTTGGGAACAGTATATACAGAGCCACTTTCTCACACTGCAGTTCTCCAATATAGGTCTGGCAAGATCATTACTCAATCTACCTTGATTTGGCACAGTACAAAATAAGTCAAGAAGTCTCCTATAAAAAGATATGCAAATCTATTCGAATCACTTTATCTAGTCAGGGGACCCACTAGCTGGAAGGGGCAGGGAGGACCAAAATAGCTCATCGGTATAGAACATTGCATTAGCAGCTGATTTTGAGATGGTAGAAGATAGAGTAATCCAACTGGACCTCAATAAACAGTTTCCTAATGTGCAATAGCCCCTGACCACCTCTGACGCAAAAGTGTAATCTCATACCTTTGCAGAATCAGGCATGGTTTCACCTGTTCAAGCTGAACTGACATTGGTCTTCTTGGCCAGCAGGAGTTCCTCTCTTGCAGCTGTTGAGGCTAGAGAACAGAATGACGTGTGTTCATTCTTTATGATAACACTTCTAGCCCTCCCACTCCATACCACTTTAAAACTTCCGATGTTGCAGACGAGTTCCATCATTGTGACACATGCTGTTTTTCTCAATATTGGCTGGCTCGGCATAACAAGGGATGCCTACAGGACAGCCTAAATTGTGCCGGCAAGCTTCTACAGGGAGTCACTGGCAGATAAAGAGAAACTCAGCCCTGACCTGGCTCTTCTCTCTCACTCTCACTCTCCTTTCCCTTCTGTCCCTCTACCTGTCTCTCACTCTCTAAATACTAGTATTTATGTTGTATTCACTTCCCCGTCACAATCTTTCCGACCCTACTTCCTCTCTCCCTTCAATCAGTTCAACCCTCTTTTTTACTTTAGGAAACTCCACATCTTTTTTAAAGGCCCTTCCCATATTCACACTGCTTCTTGATAAGACATTTTTTTCCTTTCTTTGAAGGATAGTGAAATTGATTTTCTTGAAACATGGTTGGTAAACCATCAATTCATTCCACCTTACCTTATCATTATCCTTACTTATGGAATGCATTTCATCATTAGGACAGCTGCATTGTTTGCTGGGCAAGGTGGCGTGTGCCTGTTGTCCTAGTTACTTGGGAGGCAGAGGCCTGTGGATTGCTTGAGCTCAGGGGTTCTGGGCTGCACTCAGCTGTGTTGATCAGGTGTCCATGCTGCATTGGGTTTCAATATGGTGTTCTAGAGGGAGCTCTAGAATTTCATGTTGTGTAACGAGAGGTGCACCGACCCAGGCTGGAAACAGAGCAGGCCAAAGCTTCCATGCCCATTGGTAGCAGGACAGCACCTGTGAGCAGTACGTGTAAAACAGCCTGAGCAAAATAGTGAGACCGAGCCTCTCTTTTTTGACTCAAATGTGAAAGTTTTGATTTTTACAAGGTGTAATAAATTATTTTCCCAAAACAAAATCTTTGTTTTCCTTTTGATATTTTTCCAGGAAATATGATGAATATTTGAACTGGGACACGCAGGCTAGCATAGCAGACAATTCTCCTGAATTGAGACTTATTGTGAACAGGAATGAGCGGCAGGCGTGGCCCACACACGTAGCCTCTAGCGTCCCGGCTCTCCCCTTACCCCGCTCACTTCCTGCTTCTCGCGCCGCAGCACACCGATGCGGATGCCGATTACGAGCGTGAGAGCGTCAGGCTGAAAATGGAGAGCTTCCACATTGAGTCATGTTGAGCGCATTGCACTGCAATTATTTGGGGGATTTTCTCTCTACGTGATGACGGCGAAGTTGTTTGAAGACTACAAATGAGGACTGCAGTTTTCACGGTTAAGCCTCCCTGCGAGTCACCCTTCGAGGCAACACAGGCGAGATGACACTGAATATCGACGGAGGCGTGTAAACACTGTGAGCCCTGTGAGTGTGAAGACAGCGCCTGGAGGCGTCAGTTGGCAGGAAGATAAAGGAGTGAACAAGCGTCTAAACAAGTAATCCAAGCGACGAGGGGGTAAAGTAGTTTTGACAAACTCCATACAGGGGCACTCACAAACTTTCTCTCGGGGGCCAAATTTACAGTGTGGTTTCTGGCTGAGGGCTGCACCGGTGGGGGCGGGGCCAGTGGGGAGGGGGCGGGGCTAGACCAAAAAAAAAACTATGACCATGAGGTTGAGCACAGGCCCCTGCAGCGCACGCCTTCGTCCACTGAGCCACCAGACCAGGCATTCACACATTATCTATCTATCTATCTATCTATCTATCTATCTATCTATCTATCTATCTATCTATCTATCTATCTATCTATCTATCTATCTATCTATCTATCTATCTATCTATCTATCGCTCTGTCTCCCTCCCTCTCTCTGTCTCCCTCCCTCCCTCTGTCTCCCTCCCTCTCTCTCTCTCTCTCATTCTCTCTATCACTCTCCCTCTCTCCGTCTCCCTCCCTCTCTCTATCTCTCTCTCTCCCTCTGTCTCCATCACTCTGTTTGTCTCCCTTTCTCTCTGTCTCCCTCCCACTCTGTCTCACTTACTCTGTCTCACTCACTCTGTCTCACTCACTCTGTCTCACTCACTCTGTGTCTCCCTCTCTCTGTGTCTCCCTACCTCCCTCTCCCTCTCTCTCCCTCTCTGTCTCCCTCTCACTCCGTCTCCCTCCCTCTGTTTATGTAACGTGCATATCAAGTGGAAACAGGAATGCGTTCTCCTGCATATGATTAGTCTTTCCAAGTTGCCAAAGTAAAACATTATAACATTCCATCAAGAAAGATGAGACCTGCCTCTGTTGTAAACACGTTACGAAATATTCCTGGGTTACCTAACTGCAGTCACTGAGCAATCTCTCCTGCTCTCTGATTTTCTATCAGAAACAAAACGTCTGCAGTGTTTTCACAGATGTAGGGTCCACAGTACGGCTTCTTCAGCCCCGCCCTTCTGGTGTGTTTTGACCCACCCCCTCCCGCTCTCCGTTGTGTTTTCAACCCCCCCAGGCCCCTCCGCACTCCGTTGCCTTTTCAAACCACCCTTCCATTTCAACGTCAGAATCCCGGCGTGACGCAGTGCTTAGAAGCCTCTGACGGATGTTGCATAAAGCACTCAAAGTCACACATTCACCCGGCATCACCCGGCTGAGTGCGTCCCTGCCCTTTTTGTAGCACTATTAGTGGACCTCACACAGTCTTGTGTCGTAGGCAAAGGCTGCAGACTCTTCTGTCAGCAGGCACCTACGCAGCCGGTGCACAAACCTCTCTAAACAAGAGACGCAAGGCTTTAGACCAGGGGTACTCACAAACTTTCTCACACACAGCCGCCGCACCCAAGTACTTCACGGGTCTTTTAAAGACCATTCACTTGTTAATGAGGCTTTGTTGTATTTCACCTCTTCTTAGCGCCCCTGCATCTCCACTCAATCAGAGTGGAGATGCAGGGGCGCTAAGAAGAGGTGAAGTACAACAAAGCCTCATTAACAAGTGAATGTTATTTAAAAGAACCGCCCGGCCCCCAAAGGCATATGATGTCGGCAAGGTCCGCGGGCCGCCAAGGAAGGCTTGCCGGGCCGCTGGCGGCCCGCGGGCCGTAGTATGAGTACCCCTGCTCCATACGATACAGCAGACCTGACATGCCTCTCCCCCCCCTTAGGCTCCTGGATGACCTTCCCCCATGGCATACTAAAGCTGAATGAGGCTTGATATTTCAATCTCCCTCGCAGGACTATCGGCGTCCCCAGGGCTAGCAGTACTCTGTAGGGCTGCTAGACCCACCACCCTCTGCATGGATTCTGCTGCTCTCATCTGTATATCTATGCATCCTCTTGTGGCAAGTGACGAGAGGACGCTTCTTGTGGCTTGTGATGGACATGAGACTATGGTACGCCATGAGCCCTGTCTGAGCCCTACTTCTGCCCTCTACTTTTGGTTACGACTAGGTTAGAGTTGGGAAGGAGGGGACCCCTGCTACACGGTCACAAGGGCCCGAGTGCTGGGGCAGAGAGAAGGGGAGGGTACCCTCTGAGGTTCTGCTCTGTCTCTTCTTTGTAAGGAGGAGAGCGAAAGAATGCGCACAAAGCATCCCAAGGTGGCAAAAAAGGAAACCTTCAAAATGCCGGATCAGGATACCCCCTCTCCAGCTCCTAGAGGGGTACGAAGAGGTCAGAGAAACACACAGCAGCAAAGGATGGGAATAAAAGCTAAAGCGTTAGCTGAAAGGAAAAATAAAAATGTGCAATCTGAGCCAGACGACTCCTCAGGTGCCGAGATTATGTCAGACTTTGAAATCGAGCAAGGGGCTGGTCATTATTCATCCAACCCGTGCCCAGAGATAAGGAGTGGTAGGGATCGAGATATGAGCATGGGGGCGCAGAATATAAATGATGATATACCGCATGGATCTAAGCAGTACCCTCTCTTCAATAAACATCAGAAGAATCAGATCATAACTAAGACCACAGACCTCACCTAGATTGACGGTGCTACCCCTGTGGCAGAGAAGGCTAGATCAGTACACTTGCAAGAAAAGGATAATCGAGATCTACCCCCCTCCGAAGCGACTCAGCGGTCAGACAGGATCCCATGGGATACAAACAGTGAAATTGAAGAAAGCACCGAAGACCTGATGGCGCTGGTGGAAAAAACTCTGGAGAGGGATAACAGCGGAGAATCATCAATACAAAGAACGCTGCTAACCATACAGAATGAAATTAGAGATTTGAAACAATCCCAGGCGTCAGAGGTTGCCCAATTGCACGAAAGACTGGCCAAGCTGGAAGAGAACACTTCTAATGCACCGAAAAGACTAGAGGAGGCAGAGAGTTGCATTTCTGACCCAGAGGATAAATTGTCTGTCATACAGCAAGATATGCTATTTCTTTTTTTTTTTTTTTATTGTTTTTATTTGTCAATATACACATATATTGCCGGCCCCTGTAGTCCCAGAGGTATCGGCCCAGGCAACACACTGATCATGACATTGACAATTTTATCATAAGAGGATCCTTGGAATGCATTTCAGGTGAAAACCAACTTTCCCAACTTTTCCCCCCCCCACCTCCCAACTCCCTCCCCCCGACCGCACCATATTGTACCCAACCAACGACATCCTGTCTTGAGCATAAACCGGACACATCCATTCCCCATCCCTGTGTGTACCCCCCTCTGGGGGAAACTAAATGTGCCCCTCCTCCCGCTCCTCTGGAACTGGCTCCAGGGGGAGAACCCTATAGTCTGCCCACCTCTTCCAAATCTTATAATGTTTACGGGGGCATCCCCTAGCCACAAAGATAGGGAGCTCCAGACCCTTGTTGAAGTCCAAACCCCTCTTCCACACATTCAGCGAGGGGGCAGTCGGCGCTTTCCATGCCCTGGCGATATCCCTCTTGGCCAGTATGAGACCTAGCAGCAACAGGTGCTGCTTGTATATGTTGCCACCAACGTCCTCCATGATATGCCGGAGTGTCAACTTGGGGTCCGCGGGCAGATCCCACCCCAGCACCTCGGATAAACAAGCCAACACCCCTCTCCAAAACCGATACACTGACCCACAAAGCCACACGGTGTGAAAGAAGGAATCCTCCTCCCGTCTGCAGCGGAGACACTCCGGAGAGGTAATCAATCCCGCCCGCCACAGCCTCCGCCGGGTAAAGTAAGCCCTATGCAGATATTTAAATTGTATAAGACGGAGTCGGATAGCTATGGTGGCTCCCCGTGGCGAGGCCAGTGCATCCGTCCAGTCCGTCTCATCAAGGGGCCCAACATCGTCCTCCCATTTCCCCTTGAGCTGCTGGAGCGACGGGGAACTGTGGATAACTAGCGATCGATATATCTTGGAGATTTTCTTGTCGTGGAGGTCTCCCATAAAAAGCTTCGCTTCCACTGGGCTGAAGTCAGCTATGGAGTCCAATCCCACCAGGCTGGGAGAGAGTGCGTGGTGAAATTGTAGATATCTATAGAACTGCGACCAGGGCATGCTGAACTCCTGTTGAAGATCCTGGAAGGACTTCAGGACACACCCACACACCACATCACCAATGGTGGAGATACCAATCTGATCCCACCCCTCAAACCCTGACAGGGCCGCCAACTGCGGTAGGCGCCCATTATGCCACAGTGGGGTCTCCCGCGTGAGCACGCCCCACCACCCAATGCGCTTCAGCGCCTGCCGCCAAAGTTGGAAAACCACTTGCGTCACCGGTGGCAACCGCGCCCGATGGACAGCGGAATAAAGCAAGGTGTGAAGTGTGTGTGTTGGGCCATGAGCCGCCGCTCCACCGCATATGCCGGGTCTCCCCCGTCCCATACCACCACTCGTTCAGCACCAGTAGGTGGGAGGCATGATAATATGAGAGCAGATCCGACGTTGCCAGACCCCCAGTATATGTTGAAAGGAAGCACGTCCGTAAGGCCACTTGCACCACCCCGCCCTCCCACAAGAACTGACCCAGAGTCGAGTTCACCCGACGAAACCACTCCGGCGGGATCGTATAAGGGTGATTCTGCAGCTGATACAGAAGGCGGGGAAGAGCCAACATCTTAAAAATCGCAGACCGGCCAAAGATAGTGAGTGGCATGTGAGTCCACAATTTGATGTCCCGACAAACCTGCTCCCACACGGGCACCACGTTTCGCCCCCAATAAATCGCCGGGATAGGTGATAAAAATACCCCCAGATACTGAAGCCCCCCCCCTCCGCGATCCGCACCGAGGACGCCCACTCTTGCACCGGAGTCGGACCCCCAAGTACCCACAGCGTGGACTTCTGGGGATTCATAAAGAGACCCGACGTCTCACCGAATATTTGCATGATCCGGAGCAACCGGGGCCCCGTTCGATCAAGGCTCGTCAGGAAAAAGAGGACATCATCCGCGTAAAGGGCTATTCGATCGGCCAGGCCAGTTTCCCACTCAAAGCCGGAGATCTGCGCATCCATTCGCACCCAAACCGCCAACGGCTCCATGGCCAGGGCGAAAAAATACGGGGACAGGGGACACCCCACGTCGTATGGGGAACGGCCGCGAGGACGCCCCCACCACCCTAACCGAGGCCGTGATCTCCGTATAGAGAAGCCGCACATAGGACAGGAATCGTGGCCCAAAATTCAAGCGCTGCAGCAATAAAAACAAATAGCGCCAACTAAGGGAATCAAACGCCCTGTCCATGTCTGCCAACAAGAGGGCTGCCGGGACCCCCAGCCGCTGCACTTCAGCAATCGCCACATGGGCCTGCCGGATGTTATGTCGCGTGGCACGGGAGGGCATGAACCCCGCCTGGTCCGGATGGACCAGCGAAGCAATATATGGCAGGAGGCGATTGGCCAAAGCCTTCGCCAGAATTTTAGCCTCCACATTGAGGAGGGAGATCGGACGATACGAGGCGTGTTCCTCCGGGGGCCTACCTGTTTGTGGAACACTACAATCTCAGCATGCCTCCAGTCCCGGGGCAACAATCCACGCTCTCGGGCCTCCTCCACCACTGCCGTATAATGTGGGCCTAACGGTAGAAAGTACTTCTTAAAAAACTCGCTCGGGAACCTGTTCGGGCCCGGAGCCTTGCCCGGGTTCAAGCCACCCAGGGCCTTCCCCAATTCCTCCGCCATTAGCGGAGGATCTAATGCTGTCCGTGCCGTTTCGGATAACACCGTGACCGGGTGGTCCCTTAGGAATCGCTCCACCGCCGTTGCCGTGAGGCTCTCACAGGGGCTATATAGCCCCGCATAATAAGTAGCAAAACTATTAGCCAGCGCCCCCGGATCCACTATGGGTGCTCCCACATGATCCACTATCCCTGGGAGGTCCTGAGCATGGTACATCCCCTGGCACAACCTGTGCAGCATTGCACCCGACTTGTCTCCCCACTGATACACTCGGCTCCTAGTGGCCAGCCACACCTGACGTGCCTCGTCAAGCAGCATGGAACCACATGTCTGCTGCGCATAAAGTAACTGCCGACAGTGCTCCACACGTCTCTCCTCCCGGCCCCTACGCTCCAGCTCCAGAACCTCAGCCTCCGCTCGGGCTAGCCCCGCTCGAGGCTCACGGCGGGCCGCCGCACAGAAGGAGATATCCGCGCCGCGAAGCATCGGCTTCAGCGCTTCCCACAACATATCCGCCCCGGACACGGAACCCACATTCCGCGACAAATACAGATCCACCGCCTCTGTCATATGCGCTTTATAGTCGTTCTGCTGCAGGTGCCACACCGAGAGTCGCCAACGAAACGACCCCCCCCCCATCCGCAAAACCGCAGACACCGGGGAGTGATCTGAGAGCCCGCGCGGTAGGATCTCTGCCGCCTCCAACCGAGACACCGCGGCCCCGGATAAGAATATGTAGTCTAGCCGGGAGAAGGAGCCATGCACCGCCGACAAATACGTGTAAGCACTAGTCGCGCCATGACACCGCCTCCAGGCATCCACCCACGCCAGTCCACCCACCATTGCGTGAAGTTTCGTCCGTCCCCCTCCCGCTCTCTCCCGCCCTCTTGACAGCCGGTCCCCCTGTAGATCCATCACATCATTCCAGTCCCCTCCTATGATCCCCGGGACGTCCGGGATGTCCGCCCAGCGCGCCATGAGCTGCTCCGCAAATGACCAGGACAAGGGGGCGGGGCGTACACACTACCGAACACCACCCGCTCCGATCCAATCCGGCCCAAAACAAAGATATACCTCCCATATGTGTCTGCCCATGTCTGGGAATGCACAAACGAGACCCACTTATGAACCAAGATACCCACACCCCTGGAACCCTGAACAAACCCTGCATGAAACACCTGCGTGTATCCATAGCGCTGTAGGCATAGCACCCTCGTCCCCAATAAGTGTGTCTCCTGTAGGAGTAATACGTCCGCCAATGCCCTCTTTGCATACTGCAGGATCGCCCCTCTCTTGATCTTATCAAGGGCACCCCGAACATTCCAGCTCAGCACTTTAATTGTAGCTAATCGCCCACTAGTCCCCGGGGAGCCTGTCGCCATAGAAAACATATCCACAACATAGGGGCCACTCAGGGACTCCGACGTCCACCCCCGCCCATGCCCAGTACTGTACTAAGGTGCGGTCAACCCCTAATCGAAAACCCCAACTTCCAAACACTCCCCCCAACCCCGCTCCCCCCACCCCATACCTCACAAACATGGAAGTACCTGTCACAGGGAGAAACTCCCCCAGGCCCAAACCGTGGACCTCAGTAGTCCTCAACCAATGGATCCCCAACATGCCCGTCCACCACCAATTCCCAAAGACCCCGCCCGCAACTGGCTACGGCGGTGATCGCCCCCCTCATTTCTTCTGTCCCCCAGACCAAGACAGCCCCCTGCATCCAGGATGGTACCGCAGCCCGCGGCATGTCCATGACACGAAGACCAAGAAGACTCGCACCCAAGGAACCTCCGGACCCTCAATGTCCAGTCTGCAGATGACCTGCCTCCGGGCCAGCCCCCCGCCGGGCTCCCCCTGACTTATGCCGGCGGCGGGATCTGGAACGCCGCTGCTTCTTAGCGATAGTCCCTGTCACCTCAGTTTGAGAGGAGTTCGATTCCCTACCCGGGGGTGTATGAGGACGCAGCCTTACAGTCTCATCTGTCCATTTAAATACCTCCTCCGGCGAGTCGAAGAACAGTGTTCGGGACTCATATACGACCCTCAAGCGCGCTGCATAGAGAAGAGCGTAGGATAAGTGGAGCTCCCGCAACCTGGCCTTGGCCGCTAAGAAGGACTGACGCTGCTGTTGGACCATGCGTGTATAGTCCGGGAAAATAAGTATGCGGGAATTGTTGAACTGCAGAGGCTCCTTCTCCCTGGCCTGGTGGAGGATGACATCCCTGTCATGGTAGTTCAGGAGTTTAGCGATAATCGGCCGGGGACGGGCCCCCACCGGCGGCCTCTGAACCAGAGCCCGGTGCGCCCACTCCACTACAAAGCACCGGGACAGCGATTCAGCCGGGAGCCAGCCCTCCCGCCACTGGGAGAGGAAACGCTCCATGTTGTTCCCCTCGCAGCCCTCCGGAAACCCCACAAAGCGCAGGTTATTCCTGCGGGCCCGCCCTTCTGCATCCTCGACCCTGTCCGCCAGGCCCCGCTGTGTGGATTCTAGGGTCGCTACCTGCTTCCTCAGCTTCGCAACCTCATCCTCCACGCTCGACACCCTGGTTTCAGTCTCTGTGATGCGGGTCACTGCGTTTCGCAGGTCTTGGCGCAGCAGCATTACATCCGAGCCCACTGCCCCAATCTTGGCATCCAACATGTCCCGGGACTGCGTTATGGCTGCTAGCAGGGCGGCATTATCCGGCACTGCCCCCGGCCACCGTCCCCGCCAGGCCCGGACCCGTGAATTTATCAATGGGCCCCTGCTTCGCCGCCCCTCCACCAGGTTTGTCTCTGGTCATCGTTACAGGGTTAATGCTCCAAAGCCACCTCCGCGCAAAGCCCCCCGGGGCCCGACAGTAGATCCTCACTCTCCCTTACGTGGCCACCTCCAGGATAGTGCCCCTGTCACCTGTCCTCCGCCCCAGTCCTCTAGGGGAAACCATGTGGCTGGGGCCTTGTCGGTCCTCCGATATCCAGCCCGTGCCGGACCAGGCCCAGTCTCTCCCCTGATGAAGGGGGGCGGGGGGGGGCCTTCCCCGGCGCTGCTTCTCCAACCATGGCTCAGGGCAGGCACGATGTCCCCTATATCCCAGCCGGCTAGGTCAACCGTGCCCAAGCACCACCAGAAACCAGCAGGCCGCAGCCCCTCTCCAGCTGGGCCAGGCAGCCACTTAGTAGCCCTCGCCGCTCCCAACCAAGCACCTCACCCCCCCCCCGTGACCCGAACCGGCCGCCGAACCCCCAGGGACCACTGGCTCATCCGGAGGGGGAGGGGGAAGACCAGTAGCAGCACACCGGGGACCAGGACGCCACCTCACCTCAGGGCCGGAGCGCGCAGCACACCTCACCGTCTCACCGGCCCCTCCACGCCGGGACACTCCAGGCTGCCCCCTCAGGATCTCCGCAGTCGGGGCCAAATTGTCACTCCACCGGCAGCCCCACACAGTCTGTGCGCCACCTCCGCAGGGCGCCGCTCCGCTGCAGCCGCTTTCGGGCAGGTCCGGCTCGGCCTCCTCGCTCACTCGAGGCCGCGGCTTCTGTCACCGCTCTAGGCCGCAGTCGTCACTCGGGCACTCTGTGGCTTCACATAGGTCCCAGGCCATCGGGAGCACTGCATTCGCCGCCGCTGCTCGTCCGCTGTCTCTGCCTGCCGGCAGGGCGCCGCAGCTCCGGGGGCAAGGATAAATCGGCGGATAAACGTTACGGGCGGGCGGGAGCCGGCTTAAGATGCGTCCGCCATCTTGGCTCACCTAGCCACGCCCCAAGATATGCTAGTTCTGAGCAAAAGTAAGAGTCAGATGGAACGAAAGCTCCAGGACTATAATAGGCGTTCAAACCTCCGCCTTAGTGGGAATCCCCAAAGGATGTGAAAGCACAGAGGTGACCAAATGGGTTGACTCACTGTTGAGAAAAGTAATGCCGGAACTAGAAGGAGAACCTTACGATAACAAGAGCCCACAGAGTCCCAGCACCAAGACAATCGAACGCTAAATTTCCACAGACAATACTACTTAATTTTGCAGATTTTAGAGTTAAGGAAACAATACTAAGTACTGCAATAGCATCAAGATTCTGCCCACTAACAGTCGTAACTTCCAAGTCCTATTATATAAAAGAAGAGTCTCTTTTTATATTTGGTTAATTTTTACAACAATGATTTTAACTCTATCCCCAACGGGAATTTCATTAAGCTCTTTGATTTCATCTCCCATCTCGATTCCCAGCAAGAATCACCAAACATCACTGGTATTCTTTTGGTGGGTTATTTCAATGCGAAACTAATGGATAGACTAAACAGCTCAGGGTCTTATAGCTCTACTTGTCGTAGGGGCGCTGAGTTGGCCATGTTTTTGAGCATGCACAATTTCACCAATGTCATGGACATTGTTGGAGCAAATAACCACCCTGTGCCAACATTTTGGGGAAGGGGGTGTTCCTCTACCATAGATTTCTTTTTTATATCCCCCCTACCTCGCCGACCACTGGAAGCTGAAGTCATTGCCACGAGTCAAGGGGATCGCAATCCCATTAGAATAGGGCTTAGTCTAGCCCCACGGCCCATATTCACCTCTGTATTTGGGGCCAGGAATCTAACACCCTCCACCGATAACTTGAGACTAATATGGAGGGGCGTAGATAATAATGATCTGTTTCAGACGGTGGTAAAGAAAAGCATGCATCTTATAAACTCATGTCTATCAGCCCAAAACCCATCCCCTGAAGTTGTGCATGACTTTAATAAACTTTGCTCAGCTATAAAATGCTGTTGTCAAGACCCACCTCCCGTGTGAAGCATGACCCCAGATGGTTCAATCACGAGTGCTCTGAGGCCAATAAACAATTGCGCAGAGCCTTATCATCTGATCCAAGATGTTTTTCTGAAGTGAAATTGGCCAGGCGGAGGTATAAAAATGCGATTTCCAATCGGAAAGGGGAAATTTTAAAAAAACGTTAGGAGGCATTAGTGGTAGCGGCAAACACTAAAAAAGGTGATACATTCTGGTCAGCTGTGAGGGACCTGCAATCTATGGGGAAGCTTCTCACCCCCATAAGCTGCAACATGGCGAGCGAGTCCTGGGAAAAGCACTTTACAGAAACGTATGCTGAACCCGCACAAGAGGCAGACCTCTTTTAGCTGGGGCCACTAACCAGAATACAGATGACCCTACCTGAGGTGGAAGAAGCGATCCATGAGAGTGTGGGTAATAAAGCCCCTGGACCAAATGGCCTACCCATTGATCTTATCAAATACAAGCTAGACTTTTGGGCGCCCCTACTTTTAAATGTTTTTAACAACCTAATGCACGCTCCATTACCCAGCTCCTGGTCCACACGCACTATCGTTCCGATTTTTAAAAAAGGGGAGCGTTCTCAACCCAATTGTTGTAGGCCTATCTCCCTAATTGACAATACTTTAACATTTTTAGGTAGAGACCTATACAATAAGATTTTAGAGTGGTCTGAGGAAAATGGAATTTTAGATCCTTGTCAACTGGGCTTCCGAAGTAAGGTGGGCACCAACGAACAATGCCTCAATCTTAATTTAATCATGGGCAAATACACCATTGCGCGGGTCTCGCCAATCTATCTGGCCTTTATGGATTTGGCCTCAGCTTTTGACCTTGTCAATAGGTCAAAGTTCTGGTCTATCCTCCTGACATATGGATTGGATGAGCCCCTGGTGGGTTATTTCTTGGCACACCTGCATAAAGATCTTAAAGCCCGGGTGAGGATTGGTTGCAGGGGTGAGGTTTCTGAAGCCATCAATGTGGGCAGGAGGTCAGACAGGGTTGCGTTCTGGCCTCCCTTCTTTTTATTATCTACATCAATTGACTGAATAAAACTTTAAAATCATTAACCCAAGACGTCCCAAAAATCGACAGAAACCCACTCCCCGTACTACTCTATGCGAATGAAGCGGTCCTTATGGGCCGCACTCTGAATTCCTTACGTATGCTAGTGCAGGGCTTTGTCAACCATATGGATTGGCAGGACCTACGCAATAATTTTAAATAGTCTTTTATGATGTTGTGTGGTCCAAAGAAACGTCAACTTAGTTCCATATATGTGGGCAACCTTTCCTTATCTTTGGGTGGTCTTTGCTGTGAACGGCTCCTGGAGTGAACATATGGCTCACTCCAGGAGCAAGTTCTCAAAGGCCTCCAACTCGATCCGCAGCCTCTCACGCCCAAAGCGAACAGGTGCCATTTTAGCCTTTTAAGAAAAATGTAAGTCCCAATGTGTGTCAACAGCTACGTTTGGCGCTGAGGTTTGGGGCTTCGCCAATAGTGCCTCCATCCAACAGGAAGAGAATAGATTTTGCAGGAAATTATTAGGCGTCCCAATCTCCACACACCAATATACTTGCCACAATGAACTTAACCTACATTTTATCGAAGATTTAATTAGGGCCCGCCCTGCCCTCCATTATCAGTCTGAAAAAACCCGGCCACATCCCTATCAAGAGAGATCATTACTGACTGTATAGGATGCGCGAAAGGGAAAGACATACCATAGCTGTCAGGGGTGTATCAGAGCCTTTGTAGCGTTAATAAGGGAAGAATTTATACAGATCGTAGCACAGCAATGGCCGCGAATAAAAGTGAGCTTAGGAGTGCGCTCTATTCATTATATAGAGAAGAAAGGTTCAGAAAGGAATCCAAAAAATCCCTTGTTTATAGCTACATGGCCATTGAAAATTCTGCACACCCACTGGCTAATTATATTACCTTGCCAATGAGCCACTGGGAGAGGAGCCTTTTGTTTCGTTTAAGGGCTGGCACTATTAAATTTGTAGTATGTTTCCCCCTTGGCTACCACTCTGACCGTGATTGCATTCCTTGCCCGTGTGACGGCCAGAGTGGCAAATCTATTCTGCACTTTTTGGTTTTTTGTAAATACTATTTAAAGTATATTAATTGGCTTTTAACTCCGTATTTTAAAAAGCATATGCCCATCAGCTTGGATAACGCTTATTTAAGACTACTTACCCTGGACGATGAAGAGTTGGTCTTTCGCACAGGCACTTTTTTGAGAATTGCAGTCCGAGCACGTCAAATGATTTCTAATCCCTGAGTTTTTAAGATTTGCATTAATGAATTTTTATGAATCTAAAGATTATTGTATATTGTATGCTGCTATGGTTTTATAATGACTCTCTAATTTGCACATTTTTAACTTGTTTGTTGTGTTTTTGTGCTTTTATGGATACAACGTTATCAGAATAAAGTGTCTTTGAACCTTTGAACCATACCATGTGATAAACCTAGAGCAAATGCTGTCATGGAACCGATCTAACTATTGGGGGATGAATGTTGCCTGATTAGTAGCTCTGTCAAGCATTTCTTGAATACAGTAATGTTTTGCTAGCCCCAATGAGAGAAAAGTGGGAGCACGATCCAGGCCCACCGTTTAATGACAAAGGTTGGCTTATAATTTTATGCTATCCCCACTAAGGTTCTGATGATGGCCACTTCAAGCTTATACAATTTCACAGCCTACACTGAGCCTACCTAATGCCTTATGGACTTGGCCCGATTTATACTGGGGCTAGTTGCGACCGCCCTCATTGTAGTACCTCACCAGCAGATTCAAAGCAGGTGTGATGGGAATGCTCCCATGTTGTTGCCTCATGGAAACAGTAACAAATGATTTAGCTCATAATCCGGGTATGCCAAATTGCTTCCAAATGGTTGGATATCTAATGGGCACGTTTCCCTGCCCTAAGAAAGATAAGGTGGGTACTCGATTTTTAGGTCTCGCCTGAGCCAGCGCTTTAGCGCTGCACTCGCGAGAGCTTTTGTAAACGGGGGATTTTAAAGTGCAAACTAGTGCTTTCAGGCCGCCAACTACAGTGCATGTGCGCCGGGCGCGCGCACTATTTGGCAGCCTGCGTGATCATTTCGTGGCCGCTTTGATGTTCTCAGTGAGCCGTGCGTCCACTGAGAACATCAAAGCGGCCGCGAAAGTGCACACCATTTGCCACCCCCTCCATTATCCCACTTCCTGCTTGTTTCACAATGGCGACAGCTTGTTTACGTACCCCATGCGCGGTGCCGCGTCCTCCTGTCGCCTTCTCCATCAGGCGCTGCCGGGGCCGTCCAACGTGTCGATAACGCAACTAGTGCTCATATAAGCACACAGATACCTTCAGGTGTAGTTTGCGCTATATAAAGCTAGTTTCTCGCTTACCCGCTGTTGCTCATCCCCTTTATAAATATCAATAATGTGCTCCGTGCGCGCGCAGTACCCGTCCGTCTTACCTTTGCACCCTTCCCCGTCCCTCCTCTCTCCTTCGTCCCTCCTCTCTCCCTTTTCTGGGCACATGATAATTTTTTGTTTGTTTGTTAAATATTTTTTTCAATCAAAAATGCACCAGCATCCAAGCTGATCTCCTATTTCCACAGTGCGTCTCCCATCTTCACACTATAAGGACAGCATCTGCCTGAGGTCTCTCGCGCTCCTCCTCTCAGCACGCTGTCGTAGCCTTATTTCCTCCAGCAGGCCCACTTGGCTTTTCTTCAATCGCTGCACGGGCCGGTCGTTCTTCCTTCTGGCATATTTAATACTTCCTCCCTCTGCCTTTCAGTTTCCTTCTTACTCTCCCTTTTCTCTTAATTTAACTCCATACATATTGAATTATGAAAAAAATTCCTTCCTGTCCTGTTTCTTCAGTGCCGGGGTCTCCAGTGTTGTGTTAATTTTACATTTCACGTTTTTTTTTCTTCGTTCCACCCTCTGTGCTTGATTTATCTCGGCAATTCAAGGCCAGCCTTCGCAGTTCCCAAGGGGAAAAGAAAATCAGCTTAACTGAAGAGCGACATTCCTGCTTTGAAGTCGGCTCTCAGGGTGAAACAGTAAATCAGCCCAAAGGCACTGCAGTCAGAGACTTTGCATTAACATCAGGGCTTTAAGTGGGATGAAAAAACTGGCGGGTCTCTCATAGGGGCGTGGCCGATATAATTCAGGGCGGGTTTTACAAGCATTTGCAATACAATAGGTCTCGCATTTACGCGAGTTTGGCATTATAAATGACAATGCCTTTTATTTATGTTTTAAAAACCAAAACATAAATAAAACGCATTGTCGTTTACAATGCTAATAGCTCAAATGCGCGTAAATGCGAGACCTATTGCATTGCAAATGCTTGTTTTCATTTAGGCCTGCTGTTAGTCAAGTATGAGACTCCCAGGTCCTTGAAGTGCTTCCGCCCTCCCCCATTGCAGAACTCGAGGGGATCCCCCCTTTCGCTGGGAAGAAGCAGAGAGTTGAGCTCTGTGACGAGGGGAGAAGAGGGGACTGAGGAAGGTCCCTATTGTGATGGGATGGAATGAATTATTATTGATCCTTTCTACTATAACGACAGAGCCCCTCTGCAGGACAGCAATGTGATGGAAGTGCCTTGATTTGCTGTACTGTAGGACCCACACTCCTATTGACTGGACCACATAATGTGCAGAAGGGAAGATTCTCCCCGCTCCACTCCTCTCCTACTGTGCCACAAAGTGATTTATGCTTCACTGTGCCTGTTATGTTTTGCCCTGCACTCCTACCTACATTTCATAAAACATAAATGAGTTTTAAGTTACTGTCCAGCTCCATTCGATTTGTCACAACAGCCTGTATTTACTCCACTGCATGTCGTTAATATGGTTACCCATTGTTAATTCCAGAAGCTCTTACGTGCCTGAAAAAAACACGGGGTAGGGGGTGAGGTAATGTTTTTGGGTTATAAGGTGATTTATTTGATGAAAAATGCTGCAACTCTGCTATTGCTTTTTTTAAAATATATATTGAGAAACACAATTCTGGAAGTGCTCCTGTATCGATGTTATATCTCATCTCAGATCAACTGCTTGTCGACCTATCACTCTAAGAAGATTATTTCAACTGATTACTATAACCTGTAACATCAAACACCCAATTACGGTTTGTTAAAAAAAAAAGTTAAGAACATGAAAATAGGGCCTTATTGCGACCTGTTTATTGTCTGTTTTATGTCTAGGATGCTGACAGCTTCAGCTGTCTTTGTCGGCGGACCTATGCTTCCAATGCAAAACACATATGTACTCACAAAGGGATTTGGGTCAAAAGCCCCTAGCACATCATTGGATGGATTTATTGGCCGTCTCAGTTGTCTCCGCCTAATTCGATGGTTTTGCTCACTTTTCTTGTGTGTGGCCCAACTTGGAGAATTTAAGTCTCACAGCTTTCTGAATGGATGGTTTGTATCCTTCCACTGCTTGTTTCAAAGGACTCGTTTTTTTAAATTTTAATTTCAGTTGATACAGATGTTTCCTTGCTCCCTTCGCATTTTTCCCGTCCCCCCAGGCTCTCTTTCCATTCTTCCTAACTTTCTAATACACTGCCTTGTCTTGTCCTGCAATTAGCAAGAGCTCAGCCGAGACGTGGTGAGAGGATGTGGTCCGTCGGCTTAAACTGACGACTTTGGTGCAGGAAACCAGGGTTCGATCCTCGAGGTCGCGTCCACAGCATGTGATTCTGGGCAAACCACTTAATCTCCCCGTGCCTGAATATGCAATGTAAATACGGTGCTCATATACAGCGCTCCAATATCTTCCGCTCGAGTTCGCGCTATATAAAAGATACAAATAGACCTATGAGCTTTGCCAGTGCTTGTTGATTACTGGCAGACCCCACGTTACAGTCACAGCACAGGCTCGGGGCGAGGTCTTTCGTTCACCAAGTATCTTTCCCTTTCTCTTTTTTACTGCAGCCTAGCATATAATTTACGGTTTAATACCCTCATCTTTTTTGGCACCGTCTTCTGTTTCTCTACGTGTCCTCCAGAACGAGCCATCAGGTGATATCTTACTAGTGATATTTATAGCGATAGCACAACCTATTTCAAACCGATCTTGTCTGCTGGCCTCTTCAAGTTTGAAGAGACATCGAGTACTAATCTTTCCATCTCTCCTCTAGGTGGCAGTGTTGCATTTTAAATACCAACTGAATCCATCAGATAGGTAAGTATTTACGACAACAAATCCTCGTTTTAAGAAGTTGTTCACAGCTTTTAGCCAGTTGAGGGGTTTCTGCAACAGGGCTTGCACAGGGTCACGCAGGAGTGTGCGCAAAAACACAGGATTTTATTTATTTCTGTGACGCACCAGAGTACGCTCCCGCTGATTCTGGAGCGGCGCGACCCTCCACTCTAGTGCCGAGGACGTGAGCCCATAGCTCTGAATAATGGAATTCCTCAACACTTTTAGGGGCTGAGCCGCTCACTGGCTAGCACACCGCCATAGCTGCTAAGTTTCTGATTCCATAAGTGTGAAATTCCTGTGTTTTCATTGTTTATGTGTGACATTTGATTGCCATACCTGTGACACTTAGAGGGCTTTTTTATGGTGAGTGTAGTCAAGCAGTATTGTCCATCTAATGAGTGCAGGTCCTTAGCACCACCCTGTACACACACTGAACATGACGTAGCTCAGCTAAGTTGTGTAGATATGCCTATGATGGGCCAACTTTTATTGACCGTAGTGTGGGGTGTAACAGATCCTGCACATACATGAAATTCACAAGGCTGTTTTAAACATGTTTATATTCCTTGATACTAATAAGGCATGTGATCTCATGCAGTGAGTACTTTCTAAACCTGCATTTAATGTAGCCAGCTGAAAGGGCTATAGCCTGATACGGTTAATAGGCAAACAATCGTACTGCAAAGTCAAAACTATCAGAAAACGTAAATCACATAAGAGTAGGCCACATCGCGATCACTCCCTCACCTAGAAACACAAACCCCACAAAATATAGTGTTTCTCAGTCAATGGCATTTCCCACCTGCAGGAATTTTAGATATGCTTTTTTTTTTCATTTACTTAAATTGGACCTGCAAACATCAACCTATTGGATTTATTTTGCTACCCACGCACTATAGGCATTGTGTGTTAAACCACCCCATCTACGTGACCCCAGTACTGTTACCAGCAGCCGCCACATAGTCCTGGAACACTCTCGGGCCTGGTTGGTTAATAGCGCCTCTTCTCAGGTGCCAATGCAAGCTCGCCCATGTATCAGCAGCCCTCTTACGGCGGTTTTGTTCAAGGAAGCTGGCTGCCACTAGATAGAACTGTCTTTCGTGTGTAGAGATCTTCACAGTCGTGGCATAGACTTCTGCCCAAAAAAGAGAGAAACAACAGAGGCGGAGACCTCAGCACGTTGGTTTGTGATTGTCATTTTGTAGAACGTTAACAGTACTATTGTAGTCTGGTTAATGTGTAAAAAAATGAGTGCCGGGGCTCTCGTCAGGAGGCAGGTTGGGCCAGCCCATTTCTCCTGTTCGTGCCACCTAAAACAGAACCAACTACTAACCATGAAAGTAGGGAGAGGCGTAATGGCCAGAGCTGCCGACTTCATAGCTGGGGAACCAGGTTCAAGTCTCAGCGTCGTCTAAACATACTGTGATTTTGGACAAATCACTGGGATTTCATGACCTGAGTCTTGGAAGGACTAAGAATTAGTCATGACTTGAAGGTACGGATAAAACCGCTGTACACAGACCCTACTGTGGTGGTCCATGTGAATGGGACACTGTCTGCACTGTCTGAACTGGTACAGGGGGACCAGGCAGCTGTGTCCTTTTTCCCCAGTCCTATTTGCCTTGTCCACAGAACCTCTGGCCTGCTGAGTTAGGACAGCAGCTGATGTACAGACCGTTGGTTCGGGGTAAGGAGTACAGGACAGAATCTCGCTTTATGCAGATGACATCCTAATATATGCTACAGACCTCCAACAAACAATACCCAGGCTGTGGGAAAACGTCAGAATAATTAAGATATGGAGTCAAGTGGGTCAAATCTATCATGATAGGTAGTGGGCATGAAAATTAGCACAGTTCAAAAACTCAGCACACTCAAATGTCTGTGTGAAAGGGGAAGGCCTGGCACTTCCGGACTTTGAGTATCATTACTTAGTGTCTCAGTTGCATCTTCTTCATCATGGATGGATTAATCCCCTAATAGAGAGCAAACACTATTGTATGTATGTATGTTCTTATATAGCGCTCGACTTTCCCCTTGGGCATCTCGGCGCTTGCATTGGGAACCCGTCCTGGCTTTTCCCTGTGAGATAACCCGTACTGGGCATCCCCAAGGTGAAAGCCAGGCATCCCGCCGCGGGGGGCCGTAGTGATGGGTTGTTGTCCTCTGGATAGACCGGGCACAGCGCACTTGGTGCTGAGATGAGCAACTCAGGCAGCGCCATACATAGCGGCTTTAATGTCACATTCTAGAAATGATTCTGTAAATATGTGGTGAAGGGAAACCGTTATAGGTCCAACATTGAAATTCGGACTTACCCAGGTTTTGGTACATTGAAACGAACAGCGGAGACAGCAGGGTCAATAGGAGGGTCCCTCGAGTTGGGGGATTTATATGAAGGAGAGACCTTTGATTACATTTGAAGAAGCTAAACATAAATATCTTATTGGCCCTGGACAGTTTTTTACAGCTGCCAAGATGACCACAGTGGCACAGAGCTGCTTGGAAGTTTTCCGGGATGTCCCTCCTGAATCGTTCATGATGAATGCAATGGCTGAACTTATGTACGGGAGCAGACATGTCTCCTTAATTTATAATGCAAAGTTACAAGGCCGAGTACACAGCCTCTCGTGATAGTAACACGATGGGGACTGTGAGAAGTTGGCCTGATGTATGATGTCACTAGTTATAGTGTACACCTTATATCAGTCCAAATACCCTTATGGTGATTGGTTGTAAAGTCAACCTTATAGACCAGCTATCCTAGTGGTAGCATGGACAAGAGCAGTCTTAGGCTAAACTCTGAATGGCATGTGAAGCCAGCTGTGATACCATATATAATCCCTTGAATACCAAATGAAAGGACACCACAACAGATATATATATAAAATAAAGTGTATTTATTCTAAGCAAACCCTCAGCACTCTTTATGAGATTAGAGGTAAGTACAACACAGTCTTATTAATGCATACAGTAAGTCACACAGGTAAGTAATACAGTTAGGCCCTAGGGGCCACGCAAACCATATACTAAGTAAGTGGTATAAGAACCACTGTCACGGAAATAGAATAGGCCTAGGCCTAGGGAATCGCTGGGGCTACACTACACTAGCGTTAGTTAGGAAGTGGGAGGCCCACGGGATTCGTGTGCAGAGTGGAAACACTCACGCGTAATGCGTAAAAGTCACTAGCAATATTACAGTTTAGAAATAGATAGATTTAGGACACTTCCGGAGTAGCTAGGAAGTTGAGACTTGAAAACTAGACACTAGGATAGTCACTATCCTGATGAGCACCGGAGTACCCAAGTTACCTAGCCCACAGGCTGCGGGTGCATAGGGGTGAAGATGCGTCGTTTTCGTCGTCGACTCCTATGGATGCCTGAAGAAAGATGCTGACAGGCAGTCAGGGGAGAGTGTCCGGTGGATCCCAAGGCTGGGATCAAGAAGAGAAGAAACCTGCAAGCAGAGGGGACAGAGTCAAGGTCACTAGCCAGTGACCACGTGGAACCAGGAAGGAACCAGGCGATGTCGTGAAGAGTTGCAGGTGAAGGTGAAGCTTGTCGCTGCAGCCAGGAGGACCAGGAAGCGTCGAGGACGACCAGGACCAGGAGGCGAGCTGTCCCACGAAGGCTCTTGCTGTCGGCGGCGTCGAAGTTGGACTAGGACTCGCCAAGCCTTGGCAAGCGGAACCCACGAAGAACAAAGGACTTGCTTCTGGTGCAGACCAGGAAGGTCTGGGGTGCTTCTTCTTTGCAGAGAAGCGGGAGCCAGTCTGGAGGAGCCAAACCAGCGCAGAAGATTTCAGGGTGCGTTGTCACAGAGGCCACTAGCCAGCGGGCAAGCAACCGGACAGACGCGGCAAGCAGGAAAATGCTGAAGGGCCCCACGCAAGACTCGTGGAGTGTGGGGGGCTGATCTTCGGTGCAGATGGTGCTTGGGGCTTCTCAATCCCCGGTGCACAACTTCGAGGGTACCTCAGAAGCTGCGCTGTAAGTTACTAGCCACTTTTCCCAGGTAGCCGGTCCCACGTCGCTCGTCGCCTCCACGGATCTCAGCTCTGCTGCAGATGTGGATGAGGGTCGGAGAAGTCTGGAAGTCAAGGCTCTGGTCGGGCTCTGCAGTCGGTTCCTCGTAGAACGGTCGCAAAGCAAAGGGTAGTCTCTTGATGGTGCCTGTTTGCACAGGGTAGCCACTCCTTGGCTACAAGGGAGATTCTTCAGTCTTCTTCTTTCGTCGAATGTCGAAGGTCCAGAGTTTCTGTTCAGTTTTGCAGGTTCAGGATAATCTAAAGTCTTGAGGCCCAACTCCCACTCTTATACTAATCTGGGGGGCTGGGATACCTGCTAGGTCACGCCTTATGGGTGGGACCTGGGAGGGGGTGGTTACACCCACTTCCCTTTGTCCAGTTTCGCGCCAGAGCTGGGGCTGGAGTGCCCCAGCGCCGGTTTGAACTGGACTATGCAAGGAACACCTTGTGTGCCCCAGGCATGTCTCATTCCTTTCAGCCCACCCTGCCCCAATACACTAAAGGCTGTCTGGGGAGGTGCTAGCACCTCCCCAAGCAGGAAACCTATTGTCCAGGCCTCCCTGGCTGGGATCACTCCCAGCTGCAGGAGGTCAGACATGTGTCGTGGCAGCAGCATCCATTTTGTGATGCTGAGGCTTTGGTCAGAGGCTAACAGTTGAAGTATGATTTTAACATGTCTTTCCCTCTAGAAGGGGGGAATAATATTCTCATGTCCAGAAATGGCATGGGGGTATTATTCCCTAGTGTTAGACACCTTACACGACATGTTTTGATAAAGCCAAACCATAGTTACCATAACCGTCTAAGATTATAAGGCACTTTAAGAGTATATGGTAGGCTATATCATAGAACAGCTATAAGGACATGGTTCCGAAAGCTGCAGACAGGCTCAGCTCATGCTAGAGCACCATCTCACATGTTACCAAGCACTCTGCCTCCAGGATTGTCAAGGCCTGCCATAGGAGTGACTGATAGGTACACATGTGTCTATATGTAAGTTAGGTATACAAATACTACACCTAAGCAAGGGGTGATTACACGACCTTGCCCCAGCTGAGTGATCAGCCAGTTGTGTCAAAATGGAAGGCCAGGCCAGGGGTGGCATAATACATGCTGCAGCCCCTGGTAGGCCTAGGGTACACCTATGCCCTGGGTACCTAGGGTACACTGTACAGGGGCCAATAAGGTGATCCTATCCAAATGGGTTATGCACCTAAAGTACATAGTATTAATTTAGAGAGAGAACAGCAGGGCTGTGGGTCTGATTAGCAGGCCCACAGCCACATCTAAGTCGAAAACCAGTAAAGCAAAAGCAAAAAGTGGGGGTGAACATAGAAAGCAGACCCTACTCTCCTACAGGGACAAAATGCTAATAACCTGTTTACTGGCTCGGTGTGAGCCAAGGTTTACAGCAACGTACCACAAAAAGATGTCTAGTAATAAATAGGCCTGGGCATAGTTTTGCTACGCCAAACTCTGCAAAGTTACAAAAAAAACTCCGCAAAGTACCGCGACTGGCAGAGTGCAGTGCGAACTGCAGTTTGTGTTGGTATTCCTGCCGCTCGGGTAGAAATTCTACCCGAGCGGCAGCTCGCGATCGCGAACTTATCGTTCGCGATCACAAACTTACCATTGAGGATCGCAAACTTACGGTTTGCGATCCCGAGCGTGGAAAAAACTCCGCTGCACATCGCAAAGCGGCATTTTCTTTGCAGAAAACTCCGCAAACACTGCGAATGGAGCGAAGTTCACCGCCCAGGCCTAGTAATAAATGCTTTGACAGCGCTGTCAGCATAAGGGTTGAATGTTCTTTGACGCATTGTATTCTTGACTTGCACCCCAAACCTAAGAAAGGGCAAAATCGGCTATACATTTAAATCCTTGGTATTACTACTAGCAAAATAAATGGTAATGATTCACTTGATACAGCCGTAGGGTCCTTCATTGCAGAAGTGGTATAAAGATTCCTGTGAATGGTTATGAGCAATTTGCATTAAAATGGTTCGGACCAATGAAAAGGTACAACACAATCGCCAAGAATGACGTGAAATGTCTGACAGACTCCTGCAGTCGGAGAATAGGCCTCCCATGTCACAAGCTCTATCCGACATGTCCCCTTAGAGTTGTTCACCATGATGGGCTGGTACTCTTTCATGATTGGAATTTCAGTTGATTGATATTTGTGTCACTTGTAATGCTCTCTGCTTTTTCTTTTCCTTTGAACACCATGTATCAAGAACCTTCCTATGATAATTCTATAATGTTTTTTATTTTTCTGATGTTAATATAAACTTAGCAAAAATATGTAAAAAAAAGAAATAAAGTAAAATCAGAACAAATGTGTTCTGAGACCTGGGAAGAGTAATAGTTGGAAGTAGAAAGTATTCATTTACTGCAACCTTAATGTGTCACTGACTGAATTTCGAAAGCACATGTCAGGCAGGCGGAAACTGTCACTCCATTTTAAAGTGGTCACTCTTCCAAATTTTTATATGGTCCCTAAAACCCTTTTTGGAAAATGCAGAGTGAGATTTGGACCCTTCTTGGGGATGGCATCTCTCCCCGATGACCACGGGTCTTCTGTGTAGATCAGTTTATAATAGCGGTATACAATGATACGACTGAGCCTCTCAGCTGCAGGTGTTAAATGACTGATCTAGTTCCTGATTGAGGAGCCATCAGTTGAACTCGAGACTTGCAGTGAGGGAGATGTTATACTTTTGCTACATTTGTGGAGAGTGGGGAGATCCCACACTCTTGATGGTCATGGAAAACGACTACAGTGTCACTCAGACGGACGGGCAGAACAACAAAGGCATCGTCCCTGTGGCTGGGCAAATTACTGAGGGAACTGGCGTCCATAAAGGGATTTAAAAGGTGGGATCTCATTGGTATTCCTGGTACACATCTAGAGCCGCTTAAGGTCTCGGCTCTTTCGATGACAATGTGTTTTTTAAAAAAATGGTCTCTAAGATGAGTGGTCCTGGCCTAATAGGCATTTGCAAAATGATTGACATCAAATTTGTGCCCACACTTACCTATGGCACTATAATTTTTAAAGATCATATCATTCGGGCTTGCGGATAAAGCTCAACTAAGGTTTTATAGATGGCTTTTTGATCTCCCTGATGCTGCCTCATCCTCCCAGCTTCGGCTCAAATTCGGGCTTTGCAAACAATCACTAATATCAAAAGCCCAATTTTGGAAAGTTTAGTACGAGAGGTCCAGGGTCACGGATAGAAATGATACACCGAGGTACCGTCGACGGAGAACTCTCAAGGGACTCTTATTTGAAGGAGGCAACGGACGCCCTGGAGGCTCCCGACATTGCATCCCTGATTTCAATGCTCAAACTTTACGTAAAATTATTATTAAAAATGGCGCGGATACAATCAAGGGCCGAGGACCTTCAAGAATTGTCTAGAAAAGTGAACACCAGCTTATGCAACTCATTGTATCAAGAACCAGGATGAGCAGTGTATTTAGCCTCTCACATGAAACTACCAGTCAAGAAAGAGCTATTTAAACTGAGATGCGGCTTAATTCCTCTAAAGGCACACACATTTGGAAGACTATCAGGGTCAATTGAGCAGCAGTGCCGTTTATGCAGGTTTAAGAAGGAAACCTTAGCCCACATAATATGTGTCTGCCCAATTTTGAAAAATGTAAGATGTCTTTGGTTGAAACAAATCTTTCGAAAACTTGGTTTAAGACAATGCAATGTGGCCACCCTGGCATGACTTAGTGGTGAGTGTCCACAGTTATCGGCTCGTTGTGTAACATTCCTCAAAGAGGCTAAAAAAACATTGACTTGAGCGCCACCAAGCTCTTGATTACTAGTGACATTAGGACTTTTATCTGTTAGATATATTATAAGGGGCTTCTTCGAATTTTTATTACTTTCTTCATTCATCTATTTAATTATTTATATAGAGCAGGAAGAAGGGTCCATACTATGTACTAAGTAGAATATTTGCATGTAATATCCTTGTACACCAGGTTTTCATGGAATTGTGAAAATGAATGTAGCATTAGTAACCAAGGTTCATTATTGGGGTTTTCTAACATTGTTACAGGGGTTAGGAGTATGGGCTGTCTCATAAGCTGAATTTGTATACTGAATGTTAGTTGAAAGGAGCCACTTGTACTAAGGCATTGGTTTTCCTAGCTTAAACTTTAGCAGGCGACACACTATGGTACATAGGTAGAAACAGAGGTTGTCTGTGGGGTTTGTCCATTGCACTAAGTAGCTATAATTTGGACCGGCTCATTTGGTGGTAGCATCTCAGAGCGGATTTGAACATGCTCCTGTCTGCATTGTTCTGGCTCATTCTCCGTTTGTGCTCCAGTTGTTTGCAGTGGTGTTTCATCTGTCTGAGTTCCTCTGCCTACCAACTGACCTGGGTGGCAGGGTTTAGGTGCAGAAGGTGATCTAACTGTTGAAATACTTGATGGCTTTAGGGAGGCTGTTGCTGTTATAACACAAAAACTCCTCGGGTCTGTGCTAGCCAAAGGGAGTTTCAGAAATAAAGGATTAGTGTCTCACAAAAAGCCCCAAAGGGGAGCAATCCCTTTTAGGACGAATGCCCTCACCCACCATAGGTGGCATGCTTCATCATATGGGCTTCTGCTCCCAGTGGGAAAACCTAGTCCCACTGAGGGCTATAACTCCCTCACTGTGAGGCAGGAGCTCTGGGATGTTTTTATGATGATAATATACTATTAAGGATGCTAAAATCCCATATGCGAGTTTCTTGTGTAGTGAAGACGCAGCGCAAAAAGATAGATAAGTGGATTGTAATAGTGAGATTAAAACTACCCAGTGGGGGCAAACACTCTTTATTCACTTGCTCGCACTGGTAGGGTTAAAAAGCAGTGCAGTAGGCAGTATAGATTCAAACTGCTAGATATCAAAGATGGTCGACATGTTTCAGCCTAAGCAATCTGGATAAGTATCTAGGTTTTCTTCAGGACCAGAGGATATAAAACAAAGCTGCTGCTAGTGCAAAGTGAAAAGAAAGAAAAATGATACAAAACCAGTAATCCTATGTTTTGTTGAGTATTACTGGAGCTTATCTGTAGAAGTGAGACAAAACAACAGGTGCAACAAGTCAAACAAATCATTAATCCATAATTTAAATACGACGCATGCTACTTTTGAAGGATTAATAATATATCCCTTTGAGCCCAACTTGAAGTGCAAACATATTCAAGTGAATCCACTTACCCTAGTCTTTGTATAAGTAGCCACACCTCAACCTGGCAACAGCTCAGGGAATGGGGCTTGCTCTGTAAAAAACATCATCACGTGTCACACATTTAGACTCTCAATGTGGGCACTGGTCTAAAAAAGGAGTGTATTGGTGATGAACTTAATCTCAGACAAACAGTGTAAGGGAACTTAAAACCATGGACAGGTTTCAGTTCAGTGCAGGAGTATAAGCTTCAATTTCCACTTCGTTGAAAAACTGTCCTACACCCCAAATGGAATGTGGTAGCTTAGTTGACATTAGGGTGACTAATCGTCACAATGCTGTACTTGACAGAATGGTTGTAGATCTAGTCTAGAAAAATGGCGGATGATAATCAGAGAACAGCGTGCATAGACTCAGTGGGACTAGGTTTTCCCACTGGGAGGAGAAGCCCATATAATGAAGCATGCCACTTATGGTGGGTGAGGGCATTCGTCCTAAAAGGGATTGCTCCCCTTTGGGGCTTTTTGTGAGACACTAATCCTTTATTTCTGAAACTATCTTCATGCTAGCACAGACCCGAGGAGTTTTTGTGTTATAATTGTATTGTAAAAGGGTATACTCTCCTCGCAGGTCTTTCACCTATCTCCCTTGGACCCTCTCCTCCTGTTTCTGTGTTATTTTTTAGGCTGTTGCTGTGTCTGCATCGGTGGGTGTTGAGAGTGGTGTTCCAGTCTTTGAGACTGATGCTGTTCTAGTTTTGGTGGATGATCTGGTGGTGGTGTGTGTGGGCTTTGAACTGGAAAGGGGATACTAAACTTGACAAGGGTGTGGTCTGAGCAGGAGACTGGTGTGGACTTGTCGACTCAGATGTTGTTGAATGTGGTGAAAATAGTGTCCAGGAGGTGTTCAACAACGTGGGTAGGTCCCTTTACTTGTCTAGAGACTAGGATACTGTTGAGCAGGATACAAGGAAAGATTGAAGCCCAGTAGAGTTTTTAAAGAGTACTTTATTGCATCAATAAAGGAGCCCACGTCCCGCACATCCTGTCTCCTTGGAGTCCAGTCTGCAAATACCGGAGTTGCAGTTGGCCACCACGGAGAAGGAGCGCAGAGCATGATAGAAGCTGAAAGCGAACACATACGAAGGTAAACATGGTGCAAGACAACTTACTATATTAATGCAGTACACGCCATGAAATAAACAAAGGACTATGAGTGTCCAAGCCTATCACTCCATCATCTTCACCTTTATGGAACAAAACAAATGAAAACAACATCAGCGCACATAAAAGTATTTGTACTTTGCAGGCATGGATACATGGCGAGAACCGGCTCTAACCATGTCAACAGGTTCTGCTGCATTAGTACAATTAGAAGGATGAAGGTCGAACTCTCCTCAGTGTGATCTGAATCAATACATAGTTATGTTAGATACAGTAGGAACAGGAGACCTGGCCCCACATGAAAGATAAACCCTCCCTGAGTGATATCTGAAACTTTCCAAAGAAAACCAATCGTGAGAGTTTTCACCGGTTTTATGTGATAATTCTACCAGCTTGTTCATGTGTAACCCTCACAAGAGCTCTTTTGCTCCACCAGCCTCTATCAATAAGCAAAACTGAGTCACTGAAACCTTGATAACCTGGACTGGCTCAGAGAATCTTGTCTCACTTTTTATTTTACCCTGCTGTGTCATTTGATCAAAACCCAGTCACCAACTTTGAGATCCACATTTTCACACCGTTTACTCTGTCATAGTACGTTTTTTACGCAGATTGAACTGTGGCGACTCTCTCTTTGGCCATACTATTGATTTTGCATTGACAATTTTCCACTTTTGGCATAAGATTTTTGACCCGATCAGACCTCGGTTGACTGTTCCGCAATAGACAAAATGGTGCAACACCTGTAGTAGAGTGTGGCGTGAGATGATTAGCCCACACCTTTCTCCTAAGAAACTCTTCAACAGGAAATCCCAAGTAATTTAGAGACCATTATCCAATAACTTGTGGAGCTGTTGAACAACAGTGCATACCCTTGGATAAACCTTGAGTAGTACTCACTCATGACAAGGAAAGATCTCAAGGTGTCCTTGTCTTTGGGTGGGGCAACATCCTGTTTCCCCTGAATCAAAGAAAATGTTGGTTTAAAGCCTGTGTCAAAAATATGGTGTCCCAAATAGTCAAATATTTGTTTCAAGAACCAACATTTCTCTGGTTTAAGTGTAAAGCACACCTCTTTAAATGCTTCCAAGACTTTGTTGAGTATGACCTAACCTCTTTTAGACCTGGGCCATTGTCACAATTATGCAGCAGGAGGTGTGCATCATCTGCCTGGAAAAGTGTCTCACATTTGATGGCGAAAAATGTAAGGTCAGGGAATGACTGTCATGCTTCTAGAAGTATACAAAGTATTACAATAGTAATTTGCATAATTAATCCAGATATATCAGAACATTGTATATTTTGTTTTTGTTTATCAGAAAAATAGTCACTTGTCGCTTTTGTTAAATGCTTGCGAATACAGGCAGCTTTATTTTCAAGTTCAAATATATGTTTGTATTAAAGGCCACTGAGTTGTATTTGACTGAAATGGTGGGAATACTAGGGACACTCACACTGTTTAAATCTCAACTGTTAAAAAAGTCATTTTTGCAATGGGAAGATGGAAATATAATTAATTATGCTAGTCTGGCGGGTGGAGGATGCTGTAGCCAAGTACATTGTTTATATGTTCTTTAAAAAAAAAATGACATTTCATTAGAGGTACACAAATAAGATAAAAATGCTAACAAGAGAAGACAGTACCAGAAAAAACATGACATGCAAAATATCCTAAAACATGACAAATAAAATCTCAAATATTCCTTAATTCCAACCCTAAACATACCCATAAAATAACTCAAAATAGGTGCCTGTTTCTATTTAAAAGTGGCTATCACACTTATAGATCTGATGAAGTCATGTATCAAGTACTCTAGTTCACACCGTAGCCTCCACCATTCATCAACCAGTAGTGGGGACAAACAACCATATCCTAGTGAATAACAATATTTCAACCCCTATACAATTGCAGAGCAAAGAAGCTATTGCAAGTGTGCTTACTTCATGAACCTCCATTATTAATGTAGTACCTTGAAGTGTGCTGTTGTACTGACCCAAAAATGCTATTTTCACAAATATCAATGTCCAAGATACATAGCCAACACATAAACAAGGTCTGCCCCTTGTAAGCCACTCTGACCAATAGAAATGGTGCCTCTAATATGACACATAAGGAATTAGATGGATGGTATAATTTACATATAGCTCTATATAGCTTCATGTGAACATTACCTGGGTTCACATAACTGATTAATGCAGGTTTGATGCTCTGCTGAGCTCCCTAGACGATCTCGATGCCAGGGTTTGCAGGTCATTTCACTATCACTTGATAAATGGACACAGTTATATTCACCTATAGTTCTAACTTTCGATAACCCATCGATGATGTAGCAAGGTTGATACATACTTTCCTGCACGGAATAGGAGATGCTATCTAGCACAGTGGGAGGTACTTAAAAGTGATTTCTTGACCTTCCCTGGTAGGTCGCTCCCCCCGCTGCAGTTCCACCTGCACCCCCGCTGTCACCTTCTGCCGCCATTGAAGTCGAGGCCCTCCACCACCGGAAGGCTTCCACCTGCGCCTCATCCCTGGTGGCCAGTGGTGGCCTTAGGTTCGTATCCGCTTTGCTGTGTGTGCCTGTAACTGTCTGCCCGCTCCTTTTCTGTGTCCTCCTGCCCCCCGCTCGCCGCTTTGCTTCTGTGCCCCCTTTTGATTCTGCACCCCTCGCCACCTTCTGTGCCCACTTTTATTTAGTACCCCTTGTGCTGACTTCTGTGCCCCCTTTTATTTTGTACCCCTTGTGCTGACTTCTGTGCCCCCTCCTTGAGTCCGTGCCCCATGCCTGTCTCCTTTCCCCCGTCCCCGCCGCTGCTTCCCCTGCGGCCCCGCCCCCTCTGCGCCCATTCGCTCCACCCGACACTCGCCTCCCGCCTCCCAGCTGCTCCTCCCTCCCCACCTCCCCATATATGTTGGCCGCTGCGCCGCAAGGAGAGCGACCCTTAACCTTCCCTGGTAGGTCGCTCCCCCCCGCTGCAGCTCGGCCTGCACCCCCGCTGTCATCTTCTGCCACCGTGAAGTCGAGGCCCTCCACCACCCGCAGGCTTCCACCTGCGCCTCATCCCTGGTGGCCAGTGGTGGCCTTAGGTTCGTATCCGCTTTGCTGTGTGCGCCTGTAACTGTCTGCCCGCTCTTCTTCTGTGCCCCCCTGTCCCCCGCTCGCTGCTTTGCTTCTGTGCCCCCTTTTGATTCTGTACCCCTCGCCAACTTCTGTGCCCCCTTTTATTTTGTACCCCTTGTGCTGACTTCTGTACCTTCTGTGCCCCCTTTTATTTTGTACCCCTTGTGCTGACTTCTGTGCCTCCTTTTATTTTGTACCCCTTGTGCTGACTTCTGTGCCCCCTCCTTGAGTCCGTGCCCCGTGCCTGTCTCCTTTCCCCCGTCCCCGCCGCTGCTTCCCCTGCGGCCCCGCCCCCTCCGCGCCCATTCGCTCCACCCGACACTCGCCTCCCGCCTCCCAGCTGCTCCTCCCTCCCCACCTCACTTCCCCCGCTGGGCGGCCACGCGCAGCGGGTGCGCCGCCGGCGCGCCGAAGGCAAGCCTGTCTGCGCCCGTCCACACCTGGACCGCGCCCAGCACCAGAACCCCTGCCCCCCGCACCAGCCACGAAGACCGCCTCAGCTACGACACCAACACCCTCGTCGCTCTCAACCCAGAAAGGACCCACATCTGCTGCAAGGCCGCCCCGAAGCGCACCCACGGTCCCTTCACCTGCCTGAACTGCAGCTTCTCCTGCCTTGAAAGCGCCGAGACACCCGCCACGATGGAACCCAACCAGCTTAGATGCATCCTGATCAACACCCGCTCCGCACACAAACACGCCATCGAGCTCTGGGACCTACTCGACACCGCATCCCCGGACGTCGCCTTCTTGACCGAGACCTGGATGAACGAAGCCTCCTCGCCAGACATCACCATAGCCATCCCCGACGGGTACAAGATCACCCGCAGAGACAGCACCAACAGGGCCGGAGGAGGAATCGCCATTGGCCACAAAAACACCATCAGGGTCTCAACCAACACCAACGACACCCTCAGCACCGCCGAACACATGCACTTCCAGATCCACACGGACCCCAAGCTCACCCTATGAGGCACCCTTGTCTACAGACAGCCAGGACCCCGGCCTCATTTCTGTGACTCCATCGCTGACCTCATCAGCACACACACGCTGACCTCCACCGACTACATCCTCCTTGGAGACCTGAACTATCATCTGGAGAACAACAATGACAACAACTCCTCCACCCTGATCGACAACCTCGCCAACCTCGGACTAAAACAGCTCGTCACGACACTGACCCACATCGCCGGTCACACACTTGATGCCATCTTCTCCTCAAGCCCCCACGTCACCTTCAGCCACGCCTCCGAACTCACCTGGACAGACCACCACTGCATCCACTTCTCCTTCCGAAAACCCCTCACACACCACCGCACCTTACAGACCCCCCGCCGCTGCTGGGGCAAAGTCACTGAAGAACAACTACAGACAAGCCTAGCACTCAACCCTTCGACCAACCCCACCAACCCCGATGATGGTGCACTCACCCTCGATCGCTGGATGAACGACTGCGCCAACACCGTAGCCCCGGTGAAAAAACCCACCAACAGAGACACCAGCAAAAGAGCCAGCTGGTTCACCTCGGAACTCCTCGACTCAAAGCGCACCTGCCGGAAATTGGAGAACATATGGCACAGCGACAAGACGCCGGACAGCCGCTCTGCCCACACAAAGATTCCATCCGCAACCACCACCACCTCATCAGGACCGCCAAAAGGACCTCCTTCACAGACCACTTTGACAACAACGCACACAACAGCAAGGAGCTCTTCAACATCGTGAAGGAACTCTCCAACCCCAGCTCCAGTGCCAACTACATCCCTCTATCGCAAGCCCTGTGCAACTCCCTCACCACCTTCTTTCACCGAAAAATCACTGACATCCATGACAGTTTCGAACCCCGGACAACCCCTGCGGGCCTCGTCGCACCAGACCCACCGCACCCCACCGTCCACGACTCCCTGACAACCTGGGCCAACGTGAGCATCGAGGACACAATCAAGACCATGGGCACAATCCACTCTGGATCCCCGTCCGACCCTCTCCCACACCACATCTTCAACAAAGCCAGCAATTCCATCGCACCCCACCTGCGCAACATCATCAACCTCTCCTTCGAGACCGCTACCTTCCCTGAGAACTGGAAGCACGCAGAGATCCACGCCCTACTGAAGAAACCCAAGGCGGATCCGAGCGACCTCAAGAACTTTCGGCCCATCTTCCTGCTTCCGTTCCCAGCAAAGGTCATCAGGAAGATAGTTAACACCCAGCTCACCCGTCACCTCGAAGACCACAACATCCTGGACCCCTCCCAATCAGGATACCGCAGCATCCACAGCACCGAGGCCGCCCTCATTGCCGCCACAGACGACATCAGGATCCTTCTAGACAACAGCGAGACGGCGGCCCTCATCCTCCTGGATCTCTCCGCCGCCTTCGACACAGTCTGCCACCACACACTATGCACGCTACTCCAAGACACAGGGATCCGGGAGAAGGCCTTGGACTGGACCACCTCCTTCCTCTCCGGCAGAACTCAGAGAGTCCGCCTCCCCCCGTTCCGGTCCGAGGCCTCCGAGATCATCTGCCGCGTCCCACAAGGATCCTCCCTCAGCCCGACACTGTTCAACATCTACATGGCACCACTAGCACGCATCACCCGACAGCACGACCTCTACATAATCTCCTATGCCGACGACACGCAGCTGATCCTCTCCCTCACCAAGGACCCTCTCACCGCCAAATCCAACCTCCACCAGGGAATGAAGGCAGTCGCCGACTGGATGAAGGAAAGCCGACTTAAGCTGAACTCAGACAAGACAGAGATCCTCATCCTCGGGTCCAACCCCTCAGCATGGGACAACTCATGGTGGCCCTTATCACTGGGGACCCCCCCGGCCCCCACCGACCATGCACGCAACCTGGAAGTCATCCTCGACTCAAAACTCACCATGACCAAACAAGTCAACGCAGTCTCCTCCACCTGCTTCAACACCCTCCGCATGCTCCGCAAGATCTACAGATGGATCCCGACAAACACGAGGAAAACAGTCACCCAGGCCCTGGTCAGCAGCAGACTCGACTACGGAAACGTCCTCTACGCCGGAGCCTCGTCCAAGCTCATCAACAGACTACAAAGAATCCAGAACGCCTCTGCACGCCTGATCCTCGACGTCCCGTGCTGCGACCACATCACCCCCCACCTGAGGAACCTGCACTGGCTCCCTGTCGACAGGAGAATCTCCTTCAAGCTCCTGATCCACGCACACAAGGCACTCCACAAAACTGGCCCAGCCTATCTCAACAGTTAACTCTCCTTCTACGTACCCAACAGGAAACTCCGCTCCGCTGACCACGCCCTGGCCGCGGTCCCGCGCATCCGTAGAACCACTTCCGGAGGCAGGTCCTTCTCCCACCGCGCCGCCAAGACCTGGAACACCCTCCCCCTCTACTTACGACAAACCGAAGACCTGCTGACCTTCAGGAGACAACTCAAGACCTGGCTCTTCGACCAGTAGCAGCAGCACCCACCCCCCCCAGCGCCTTGAAACCCTTACAGGTAAGTAGTGCGCTTTACAAATTAACTGATTGATTGATTGATTGATTGATTGATTGATTGATTGCTTTCAAGCTAATGACTATGAGCCCTCAATGCCTTGAAGGATACTAGGTCAATTAAATCTCTAATTGTTTCAGGTCCCTCGTTTTTTTACCAAAAGGGGAATAAGGGGCTATACAACTCAAATGACATAGGAAAGAATAGCTTATGCCTATAAAGTTTGAGGGTTCACCAGCAGAACAGATGGTTCACCAGTAGAACAGATGAAACTTATGTCACACAGGGCAGTCAGGATTGACAGCACTAGTGGACATAAGAGGCCAGGCAAATATAAGGGCTAGCAATCAAACCTTTCCTTGTAGCATCTGCCACCTTAGGACTGGTCCCAGAACTTCAAAAATGTAGTGCCTCCGATGCAGGTAGAGCACGGTCAGCATAAGAAGTCAGCTCACTTCCAAGAGGATGTCACCTTATCAGTTGATGACAAAACAGTGTTAAGTATTACTGGGCAATCTGAAACACAATCTAAAAAGGGCTTCATACCTTATTCCACTTCTCCCGCAGTAGCTCCCGTACTTTTCACTCCAAATCAGAAGGTGGGTATAGGTCCTCATTCGACTAGAGGAAACCAAGGGCCTTATTTAAAGTTTGGCGGAAGGATACTCCATCACAAATGTGGCAGATATCCCGTCTGCTGTATTACAAGTGCCATAGGTTATAATGCACTTGTAATACATAGGACGGAACATCTGCCACTGACCTCCTTTTTTAGGTTTCGCCTTCAGAGCGTCTGCGCTGTGCTTGTGAAATCTTTTGTATTTAATATATCTTAAAAGGGGCTTACATCTCGCCTTCACTTCTAATTGGTCTGCTTGCCACTGTACTTTTCCTCCATTTATATTGGTTTTAGCGTTTTATTTTCTGTTTACCGTTTGTGTTTCTATTATCAGTATCCCGTAGTTCAATTACTCGTTCTCATCCGCTTTGGTGGGTGTAACTTTTTTCTTTTGCTTAAGGCTACACAACGTTTACTGTTTACATTTTGTTATCTTTCCCCGTCTGCATGCATTTACAGCATGCTTCTTAACCCCATTTATCTCGTCCTGTCAGCACTATTTAATGTCCTTGTGTCAGCACACATTTCAAGCGTGCTTGTTTGTAAAGCACTCCATGAGAGTGCATGTTTCCCAGCTGTCTCTTGTATGCGTCTCTTACTGCCCTTCCGCTTCTGTGTACCCACGTGCTCCATGTTGCCGTCTCGCCTGTGTGATTGTCGTCCCCCGCCACTGCCCACCCTCATTGTCCTCTCTCTCCGTGCTTCAGCCTGCTTTGCTGCAACCCTCTTGGCACACTTTCAAGTTTGAATTTAGTTACAAGAAAGGTGCTTTTGCTCTACTGTGTCTTAAAAAATATTCCAATCAACCTCTGTTCTCCCATCAGTAAATGTTTTTTGAATAGCTTGATGACATGGACGCTGTGGCCGTGTCATTTTGTAGGCTTCTTGTTTTCCTAGCCGACTCCTATTCACTTGGGCAATGCTAATGCTTGTATTTTGATTGTAAAACTGCATAGTATCTCAGAGTCACTACCTTGGGCCTTTGCAAGTAGCACTAACACCAGTTAATCAATATTCATTAATAAGGTTGGAGTGCACATGATCGGTGATTTATTTTTAAGGATAAATCTCTTAAAATTGTTAACTGGTATATTCATCAGAGTTTTCTTTGTATCTTCATCTTGGGAAGCGACCCTGCCACCAATACGAGTAAACACCTTACTTTGGGACGGTAAACCACTTTCATCTTAGCTCAGTAGCAGGCAATATCTGCATCATCTATGTTTTTCTTACAATTCATTTGCAGATCACACTTTTGTTAAATGAAGACAAAAGTTGTCTGATGAAGTTACTGTTCTTGATAACCAAACTTTAAAGAACTGATTTCAACTAGCACACGCTTTTGCCTGTGTTAAAGCCCTAAGTGCATAGCAACTTATTGTAGAGTTGCTACTAGGTTACCCTCAGGTCAAATGTTCAACTCACCTAGGTACAAACAATCTAATAATTACCATTCAAGGTAAAAATATCTCACAGAGTTGCAAGTCAAGTGCCGATGCTAGACTGAGACAACTGTCTTCTGGCATCATCAACAAGAGCCAAAGACACACAGATGATGGACGGAATACAGAGCAAATCAAACATTCTCCCCAGTCAATAGATCTGGGTTAAATCCATCGTTCTTTTGCTCACCATGCCACCCCAGTTTAGACCCAGCCATATGCAAATCAGTCTTGATCCTGTGCCTCATGGGAACAGTCCAGACCGAACTGCCAAGCCAGGTCCTCCCTGGACCGTAAACAAGCATCCTGGGACCAGTATCAGGGCATCACCCCTCATCAGCCAGGCTAGCTTGAATCCAGTGGCACAGTAAGCCCGGGGCCCACGTCTGGGCATACCTGGCGCACTTCGGGCGAGAAAGCAAAAGACATACAGATGATGGACAGAATGCAGAGCAAATTCAACATTCTCCCCCAGTCAATAGATCTGGGTTAAATCCATCATTCTTTTGCTCACCGTGCCACCCCAGTTTAGACCCAGCGATATGCAAATCAATCTTGACCCTGTGCCTCATGGGAACAGTCCAGACTGAGCTGCCAAGCCAGGTCCTCCCTGGACTGGAAACAAGCATCCTGGGACCGGTCATCAACAAGAGCCACAAGCGGGTCTCGGAAATCAGCATATGGCATAAAAAAGTGGGATTGTAGCTAGGAGGGAGCACCCAAATGAGAACTTGCATTTTGCTAATGACTCAGCAAATCCTTGTCCCGAATCTGTTCACAGCATAATGTAACTTAAACGTGTGAACAGCTAGACATAAGTACTTTATTTTTCAAGACATAACCTCTTCAGTGCCCATGACGAGATAGTCTCGTCATGGAGCACGGTTGCGCTGTGCCCATGACGAGACTATCTCGTCATGAACCCCACCCACTAGTGCAACGCCCGGCACAGGAGGGGGAAAGGGCGTGGCACTGAAGGGGTTAAAGAAGATGCAAAATATTTACGATTCTTCTCGCTGTTGACATAACTGTGGAGCTCATTACGATGGCATTGTTTTGGATTTGGGACCGGCCGCCCATGAGGCGGCCTCCCTACAAACCGAATTACGCGGCAACTGCCACCATGGCGGTCGCATCACCTATATTTTGCATTGTGGCGGGGATGCGTTCAACAGCACCCACCGCAATGCAAAAATAAAGGCACTTGTATATCCCTGCACTACGTAGCAGGAACCAAGTGGTGCCCTTGACCCAGTCCTAGGGATCAAGGAGGGCCCGTTATGGGCCCCCAAATCCATTTCCACCATTCGTTTTGCTGCAGTTTGTCCGCCGCAAAACGAATGGATGAAAGGGATATCATAATCCATACGGCGGTGCCTGTAAGCCACTGCCGCAATGTTGGGCTATGTTTCTGTTCCGACAGGCGGTCGGAAAAGGGCCGCCTGTCAGAACCGTGGCAGACAGGCTTGACATCCGCCATGCATACCCAACGATTCCCCCCGCCATCATAATATGGTGGGGGGAAAACAGCAGTACGATGGCGGAAAGCCCGCCACCGACCGGCTGCCAGTGGCGGACCTTCTGCCACCGTAGTGAGCCCCTGTATCTTTTAGAACAGTGTCTCTGATGAAAAAAAATTATTTGTGTTTATATTGAAACAAAAAACTGACCACAAAGTCATTCCATCCTCCTTTTTTTAAATTACAATAAGTGTTTACAGGTTTTGTTTCTGGCGGGGAAAAACGCAGTCCATTAAATGGGAATGTTCACGCCAGTTTAAATGGCTAATTAGAACAAGCATTTACAATGCAATGGTCTCGGCATTGGTAAAGTTAGAGCTATTGGCATTGCTCATGACATTATTTTTGTTTATGTTTTTGTGTTTAAAACATTTAAAGAAACGGCATTGTCATGAGCAATGCCAATAGCTCTAACTTTACCAATGCCGAGACCATTGCATTGTAAATAGCTCTGTACATTTAGGTGTTGCTCCCATAGATGATAGGTAGAGGTGCATATTAGATTAACAATTTTGGCAAGGTTTTTAAAGAAGGATGTGGTGCGTTAAGGTGCGTGTTATATAACACTTCGTGCATTAAATGAGGTTGTGGCTTTAACAGTAAGGTGCGCCGGTGAGAGTGGGGTAGTTTAGTGAAGTATTGTGGAGTTTTCTGTCAGTCTCTTATCCAGCAGGCCTTCTCCTCCTCCACCCCTAACGGACAGACAGAGTGAAGGAATGTGGCATTTACAAGATGTAGAGTTGGCAGCATGGCAAGGTCATCGTGGTCGATCCAAGTTTCAGTTTTGGCAGTGAAGGTAAGTTTTAGAGGGGTCAGTATTAAAAAGGTTTTTATTACAGAACCATCTAGCATTCCATAGGCTGAGCAAAATGGCGCTGGAATTGGCAGCGAGGCTGTAAGCATAAAGTACAGGCTCTCAGTTCACAAAGGTGGTGTGGGGCAAACTTCTCACACGATGGCCACATACATGGTGTAGGTCACAAATCACAGGTGGTGCAGGGAACCAATCGGTCAGTTCTTTAGAGGAGTGCAAGGCAAAATTAGAGGGGTTTGGGGCACCAATCTCTCGAATGCGTGAAGGCCACATGGTTAAGACGATATCAAGTGGGGTGCATTCCAACGATCAACTGGGATACATGAGGGGTATAGGTTACTGGCAACATTCATAAAAGAGGACAGGCTCATATCACCAATCACTCAGATTCCTGGGATCGATTTATGAATGAATGCGTTTTGAATTATGTGAAACACAAATATATTTTCCGGATTAGAAGCGTTCCAAGCAATGAGTACCTTCTGTAATGACTGGTGAAAATAAAATTTTCGGTATTGGATGTTCAAAGATCGGATGAAATACACCTCAATTTACAAGGCAATGTTCATGAAATACAAGCAGAGAAGACGCTCAGTGTCACAGTACTGAGGCACACAAACCTTAAACATGGCATTCAAATTGACACAAAGCTGAGCTAAGCGTGGCCCTCTGTGAAGCACTGCTAGTATCGGTGAACCACGTACACCGGTTTCATAAACCAGCAGACGTTGCTGCAGGAGATTAGGGCCCAGGCAATCTTCATGTAACCGGAAACCATCGGCGCACTTCGAGATAACAATTTCAAGCGGTGCCGCGGTGCCATGCGAGCCATGAATGGAGCCGGGCTGGTTCGCAGCGGTGACATAAGTGGCGGCAACACAAACCCCATCTCTCAAAGAGCATGGTGAATAAGGCCATCGTTTCTTCCTGTGTAATTAATGGAAGCATGCTAACAAAGCGCCATTGTGCTGAGGTGACAAGTGACAGAGGAGCGGCCATCCCTGGCCGGGTCAGATAAACCGCGGGAGGCATGTCTTTCAGACACAGCATCGCGCCTTTAACAAGGGGGAAAGGCGTCCAAAGCACGGTGCGGATCCGATAGCAAAACAAGGAGATCAGGTGAGGGAGCAACGCCGGGACACCACCGCCTTTCTCCGAGGCAGAGAAGAACTGCCTCGGAGAAACGCAGCCTCGGTTTCGGATTCGGGGGCGTGTTTCTTTTTCTCTCCTCTTGCCATTGGCTGGAGGAGAAAAAAACACGCCCTGCGAAAAGCAACGAAAAAACACGCCCCCCGATCCGAAAAGGACGGGGCTTCAACATAGTGACTGGACCTCTTCTCCAGTGGCTGGCCAGCATTTAAGAGGCCAGCCAATGGAGAACAGGAGAGAAGAGGGGCGGGTGCAAGCCCCTCTTCTCAAAGTCACTCAAAGTCATTAAATCTCGGACGAAAAGGACGGGGCTTCAACGGAGTGACTGGACCTCTTCTCCAGTGGCTGGCCAGCATTTAAGAGGCCAGCCAATGGAGAACATGAGAGAAGAGGGGCGGGTGCAAGCCCCTCTTCTCAAAGTCACTCAAAGTCATTAAATCTCGGAGCGAGACTGCGCAAGCGCAGCCTTCGCAGCCGAGACCTAATGAAGAGGTAGGCAAACAGAAGATGAGTGAGTGGAAACAGTGACAACACCGCAAAAACAGGAGGAAACGGTTTACCATTAATTTTGAAAAATAACATTTTGACTGTGGTTTTCTGGTGCTTTCCATAGCACAGAGGCCTCGTGTGCACGTGTGCAAATCGTCGTGAAGTCCGTGTGCACTTCAACACCTGGGCATGCTCAGATCTGCCTCTGTGTCCCCCCCCCTCCCCTCCCCAATCCCCTGTCTCCTGGCTGCGGTATCTCTTGTGCAAATACCTTTGCAGGGTGTTTAGCGGATGGCACCGTGTGGTGTCTCCTCACACCACGAGTATATGTTCAGAAAAGGACATCTGGCGTCCTGCCAAAATTATGCAAATCAGAAAAAATCTAGCGCTCCTCCGCCCTCCGCCCAGAATAGGCCGGAATCCGGCTAGATTTCGAGAAGTTGCACTCTCATGTAAACAGAATACGTGATTTAAAAACACTAGCTGAAATAACCATGTTGCATTCGTATGATTTGCGTTCTGTGTAAACCGTGCTAAGGAGCACGTCATAAAAGGAAAACTGACTTCACAAATGTATACAATGGTTTTGTATTGTTCTTAAAACGTGTGCCTAGCAGTTTTGGGACTTTAATTATTAAAAAAAAAAATCCTCACAAAACTATTTGAAATTTAGTCAATTATCAAAATATGCCCTTTAATATTAGCCTAAAAAAATCATATTTTATATGATGTCATCGTTTGGTGACTGGTGGTAGGTAATACTGAACGTATTAAAATGCTAACGTGTTCATTGTCTACTTACAAACTTAAGCCGTAAATATATCACCCGTCAGCACGTTACCCATGGGCGCGCGCGGCGCTGTGGACTTCTAGGCACACCCAGCAGGCCTTAACGCGACCTTGGACTCCCCCGAGAGATCACAGACTCTTTTCACCGGTCTCGAGGCTCGGAGGACCCGCAGGGCCGGGTCCAGCACTCACTTCTGATGGCACCGCTTTTACAGCGCTTGCAACGGTCAGAAATACTACAAAGCGCTACATGAAAGGGACAATAATTATTATTGTATTATTACCATTATGATTACAATGAATAATACAGTTCTAATAATAATAATAAGAGCACCCGTCCTTCCTTGTTCCACCCTGGAAACGTCATGCTGTTTTATAGACATTTTGAGGTCACCTATACGTAGGGTGACCAGACCTCCCGGATTCGCCCGGACAGTCCCGGTGTTCCACATGCAGTCCCGGCAGATTTCGGCAAGTTTAGCTCTTGTCCCGGTTTTTAGAGGGGGTCGACTGAAAACAGTAAGAGGCACATTTGGGGGGTTTCTCAGGCTGAGCTAGTTAGCTGCTGTTATAAGTCAGCAATTTGATTAATAGGTGCGATGTTGGTTGTAGAAATTACATTTTATTTATTTTCTTAATGCATCGTTTGTTTTCCTATGTTGATGAGAGCTGTCATTCTGCGCCATTCCGTGGATGAAAAATTGGAGTCCTTCTTCTATGTTTCCGAAATGTCCCGGTTTTTTGTTCTCAAGATCTAGTCACCCTACCTATACGTGAGTCAAGTGCGGTACAGCCAAGCGTCGAGGTGCAGTGAGTGTTTTTTCGCCCTAGCCGGCCTCCGTCATACCACTGACGTCACCAAGGCCGAATGGCTGGCCCACGACGCCCCCCGTGCGGTGGGCGACGCAGCCAGCGGGTGACTCCTGGGTGGGTGCTGTCCCTACGCGCGGGTGCATTAGATAGAGGGGTCCCTGTGTGTCCAGATCAGGTGTCCACTGCATCCACCCCACCCATTCCCAGTGGCGGCGCCTTTCTGGGTAGGGTGCAGAAGGAAAATGAGGGTGCACGCCGCCTCAAGCGCCTTGAGGCTTCCTGCGCCTAACAGCTGTGTATAAAAGTATATTTAACCCAAAATAGAGCTGCAGCCCTGGTTCCTGTGGTGCCAAAGCGCCACGCAGGACAGGGGGCAGACGGGCCTTTCATTCTTGTACACACAAGCCCACCCAAGCCCCCTACGCGCACAGCACAGCCTTATCAGCCGGGCCAGAACGAGGGAAACCCTTGGGCGAGATATGAAAAGCGCCCATTGTACTTCGAGGCACACTTAGGGTCCCTGCGCGCCCCACGTGCGCTCCGGGCCGGGGATTACTCGGCGCTCGCTGTGTTTTTCCAGCAAGTTTATGCAGAATACATGAGAGTTCCAGGGCAGGATATGTAAATATTTAGACGTTTTCCAATTCTGGGGGAGGGAGGGTCTTTGCAGCGGCGAGGCTGCCAAGGGCACTGGACGCCAGAGCAGAGCGCAGGGCATGAGCCAGGGAGGCGTGCGCTGCGCTGTGATGGAGCGCCCCCTGGGGGTGAGCTGGGGTTACAGAGAACACCCACGGGCCGGCACTGTTTCAAGCTGCGGCACAGACAGTTCTGACTTCACTCTCTGCACATTTCTTCATTTTGTACCGATTTTAGACATTTTAGAAATAAACCATAAATTCTGTGTCTGCCTAAATTTCCGGGTCGAGGGAAGGCGTGTTGAAATATCAGAGGAGAACGAGGAAGTACAGGGGCTAATGACGTGCAGAGACGTCTATTACCAGAGGCTAGCAACCCTACAAGCTAGCCAGGAACCCTACAAGCTAGCCTGAGGTACTACCTGAATTTAACAGCAGGCCAACACACAGCACTGCGCCGGGACACCACCGCCTTTCTCCGAGGCAGAGAAGAACTGCCTCGGAGAAACGCAGCCTCGGTTTCGGATTCGGGGGCATGTTTCTTTTTCTCTCCTCTTGCCATTGGCTGGAGGAGAGAAAAACACGCCCTGCGAAAAGCAACGAAAAAACACGCCCCCCGATCCGAAAAGGACGGGGCTTCAACGGAGTGACTGGACCTCTTCTCCAGTGGCTGGCCAGCATTTAAGAGGCCAGCCAATGGAGAACAGGAGAGAAGAGGGGCGGGTGCAAGCCCCTCTTCTCAAAGTCACTCAAAGTCATTAAATCTCGGAGCGAGACTGCGCAAGCGCAGCCTTCGCAGCCGAGACCTAAAAATCCACAGCTGAAGCCAACTTCACTTCCTGAGCAGCTCGTTGTACAGTGGGAATAGAAAGACTAGATTCATAAACAGAAAACACAAATACCTTGAGTCATTGATTAGAATTATGTTTATTTTCCAAAAACTATTTTCCTGAACTTGGATGAAATAATGGGAAATTTACCTTCATGATATTTTGTTTTTTCGACCTCCGCTCCTTACTGCGTATGCGTTTGATTTGGCCTGCCTAACTGGCTGCAGTGGCTCCTCTCCACACTCTTTGTGTGAGCAATCACCCCTCTGTAGCTTCCGTGGTCCTGCTGGAATTATGTGCACCCCTTACCGATTCTGCATCTGCTGATAACCCGCCTTTCTGCCGCCCCTAGGCATCCCCATTCCTCTCTTGCAACCTCAGCACACCATCCTGCCCAGCCCCTTCTTGGTCATCTTTGGGCTATCCTACAACTTAGAAGACCTTGGTGGGCCGCCATTGTGCTCTGCACCGTGCATCTAGTCTTTCCGCACCCATCTCTGATTAAAACAATGGCTTAAATAGTCAGTGGAATGACACAGACCAACGCACTAGTCTATACCGCCCTGGCCGCAGCTGCACTCACCTGGAGCCATATTTCAGCACAATTAGTGCCGACCCAGCGTGCCTTCATCTCGCCTCTACATACTCTCATCCCAACACCAGGGGTCTGTGACAGCGCCTGAACCCACCTAAGTACCTATTTTGCTCTTAGTAAGTTGCTTGCCCTACATTTTCAGCACAATTAGGTGTCGCACCAGCGTGCCTTCCTCCGGCTCCACATATTACTCCTTTCTGGCTCACATCCTGACACCAGGAGCCTGCGACAGCATCTGAACCCACCTGCTTGGGGCAGTAATACATACTTTACTCTTAGTTACTGTCTTGTCCGTGCATTTCCAGCACAATTAGTGTTGCACCAGCGTGCCTTCCTCCGGTTCCACATATTACTCCTTTCTGGCTCTCACCCTGTAACCAGGAGCCTGTGGCAGCATCTGAACCCACCTGCTTGGGGCAGTAATACATATTTTACTCTTAGTAAGTCGCTTGCCTGTGCATTTTCAGCACAATTCGTATCGCACCAGCGTGCCTTCCTCCGGCTCCACATATTACTCCTTTCTGGCTTACATCCCGACACCAGGAGCCTGCGACAGCATCTGAACCCACCTGCTTGGGGCAGTAATACATACTTTACTCTTAGTTACTGTCTTGTCCGTGCATTTCCAGCACAATTAGTGTCGCACCAGCGTGCCTTCCTCCGGCTCCACATATTACTCCTTTTTGGCTCGCATCCCGACACCAGGAGCCTGTGACAGCATCTGAACCCACCTGCTTGGGGCAGTAATACATACTTTACTCTTAGTTACTGTCTTGTCCGTGCATTCCCAGCACAATTAGTGTCGCACCAGCGTGCCTTCCTCCGGCTCCACATATTACTCCTTTCTGACTCTCATCCCGACACCAGGAGCCTGTGACAGCATCTGAACCTACCTGCTTGGGGCAGTAATACATACTTTACTCTTAGTAAGTCGCTTGCCTGTGCATTTTCAGCACAATTCGTGTCGCACCAGCGTGCCTTCCTCCGGCTCCACATATTACTCCTTTCTGACTCTCATCCGGACACCAGGAGCCTGTGGCAGTGTCTGAACCCACCCACTCGGGGCAGGAATGCATACTTTACTGTTAGTTACTTTCTTGTCCGTGCATTTTATTTTTGCACCATTTTTTTCTCCCTGGCTCAGCTTATTGTAATTTTGTCCCTTATTCTCCTACAGTGTCCCACAGAGAGTAAGGTATTATTATTTTGATTACATCTGTTGCTGAGCATGCACACCTTTTGCATGTCACACCCGTACCTTCTGGCATTCAGGTAACGCCCAAGCTAAACCTTACAACAAAACAAAAATTATTAAAAATCGCTGAGGGCGAAACCTATTGCATTTACCAATGTTTGTTTAATGCGCCGGTCTCCTTGAAAAGGTACAAGTTGCCATCATATTTACCAAATTGAGTCTAAGGGGAGTATACAATCTTGTAAGCATCAGAGAGCATGGCAAATGAAAAAAGGTGTTCATCACGTGGTATGGCAATTTTGAATACTATTTCATGCCATTTAGATTGTGTAATACTCCTCTGGCATCCAAGCACATTATAAATGACATTGTTCGAGACCTCCTGGCCGCATTTGTCTTAACACTTATTAACTTAATTTTGCTGTTTTTCCAGACCATGTAAGATCATATGAAACCTATGCAGGAAGTGCTGATGAAGCTTCAATCTAACTCATTATAGTTGACATTGGAGAAATGTGTCTTTGAAACAGAAACCGTGACAGTCTTGGTAAATTCACAAAGAACAAACCAATGGGATTTCTTCAACTATTAGCCACTCCTGCTCAACCCTGGACCCAGTTGTCTTTGGATTTCATTGTTGAAGCCACACGACCTCACTACACTTCTAGGGGTTGTGGATTGCTTTACAAAAGGACATTTCCTTTCCCCTAATAAAACTCTCCATAACACCAGAAATGTCTTTGGCAGGATATTCGACAGATGCCCTCTTTGAGGATATGATCACAGACAGGATGTGACTCTTAATGGCTTATTTCTGGAATTTCCTATTGCAATGATTGGGAAACATACATTTCACCTCCACAAGTTATCATCACCAGCCTATAGTAAACTGAGCACTTGAATCAGGCATTCGAACAATACCTGCGCCTCTAAGATCCATTGAGTATAAATTCCTTGTGGCTCAGCGCGTTCCTTGCTGGACAATCGGGATATGTAGTTGCTGCAGCTGAATTCTTGTGCCAGATTAGAATTCATTGTGCTTTAATCAAGAGTTGTCAAGGAGCTTGTTCTCAGAGAAGTTTTCTGGATAAACATGAGACCAAGAATTTAGAGTTTGATTTGCACTTTAATATAGAGATCATCCTTTCAAGGATACCGAACTCTAGAAACTGCAGCCGCCTCTTCTAGGAGTGCAAACTCAATTGCACCTGTTCACAGGAAGTACAGACGAATCCTCTGTATTGTACAGACTGGGTTTATCTCACTTGAATCAGGTATGGCAAAGGTATCACCAGTGGTGGGAAAGTGACTATATTTTTCAGTGTGTGAAAGCACAATATTACTGAATATTCGTTATGATACAGCAGATGAACTATGTGTATTGAAAACCATTCATATCAGAGATTTGATTTCTAACTCGCTGAAGATATTTATAGATATAAGAACGTGTCTTACTGGTCAACTAATTCCATACATATTTACTAAGGTTATTTCTTTCTTTCAGCTCTAGAAAGTCAAAGTTATCAATAACCACAGACATGCTTGAACAGAGAATCCCACAAGGTATGGCAGATGTCATATAGGGAACTGAAATATCACTGCTAACTGCCACAAGAAATAATTCTTTAGTGTTTTATCAATGCCTCTGCAGTGCAGGATGAGTCTGCAGTGAGAAGAGGTGGGGTAAAGATATGAAGTCTGCTGACATGCCAAGATCTCACTCATTTTGAAAGATGGAACTGTCCAGGCAGGTCGCTCCCCACGCCGCAACAGCTCCACCTGTTGTGACCCTGCTCCAGCTCGCTGCTGCTGCCACTACCGCGAGTTCGAGGCCATCCTCCACCCACAGGCTATCACCTGCGCCTCATCCCTGGTGGCCAGTGTTAGGCCGTAGGTCTGGTTTTATATCTGCATTGCTCTGCTTAATTGTTTTTACTGTTTTGTTTAATTCCTCCTTTCCCCTTGTATTCTGTGCCCTGTGCCCATGTCTCTGCCTTCTGTTCCTGACCCCGTTTCCCTGCCGCTGCATCCCCTGCGGCCCCGCCCCCACCCCCCTGCTCGTCCATTCGTAGGTTTGTTTTGTACTGGTATTGCTGTTGCCTAATTGTTAACTGTTTTGTTCATTCCTCCTTTCCCCTATTGTATTTCTGTTCCCTGTGCCCTTTTTCTCTGTTCCTTCGCCGTTCCTGACCCTGTTTTTCCTGCCGCTGCGTCCCCTGCGGCCCGCCCCCCGCTCGCCCATTCGTCCACTCCCTCCTCCCAGCTGCTCCTCCCTCCCACCCCCCCTTCTTATAGCGGCCGCTGAGTGGCCGCGCAGCAAACGCCGCTGGGGCGCCAAAGGTGTGCCTAAGGCAAGCCCGTCTGCGCCCGTCCGCTCCTGGACCACGCCCAGCATCAGAAGCACTGGCCCCCACGAACACCACAACACCCGACACCGCTACGATGCCAGCACCCTCGACGCACTCAACACCGGACGATCACACACCTGCTTACTGGCCGCCCCGAAGTGCACCCCAGGACCCTTCTCCTGCCGGAACTGCAGCTTCACCAACATCCGACCCGCCAAGCTACCCACCGTGAAAGAACACAACCATCTCAGATGCATATTACTGAACACCCGCTCCGCACGCAAACACGCCGTCGAACTCTGGGACCTGCTCAACACATCCTCCCCGGACGTAGCCTTCCTGACAGAGACCTGGATGAACGACTCCTCGGTACCCGACATCGCCATAGCCATCCCGGACGGCTACAAGATCACCCGCAGAGACCACACCAATGGAGTAGGAGGTGGACTCGCCATCATCCAGAAGACCACCCTCATGGTCTCGACCAACTCCGACGACACCCTCAGCACCACCGAACACCTGCACTTCCAGATCCACACTGATCCCAACATCACCCTCAGAGGAACTCTGATCTACAGACCCCCGGGACCCCGGCCTCAGTTCAGCGACTCCATCGCCGACTTCGTCAGCACGCACGCCCTTGCCTCCACGGACTACATCCTCCTCGAAGACATGAACTTCCACCTCGAGAACAACAACGACACTAACTCCACCACCTTGACCAACAACCTCACCAACCTCGGACTCAGACAGCTCGTCACTGCGCCCACCCACTCCGCCGGACACACGCTTGACCCCATCTTCTCCGCAAGCCCCCACATTTCCTTCAGCCACACCACTGAACTCCACTGGACCGACCACCGCTACATTCACTTCACCTTCCAGAAACCCACCACGCACCACCGCAACCAACAGTCCCCCCGCCGCAGCTGGAGCAAAATCACCGAAGACCAGCTAAACACCGCCCTCGCCCACCACCAGCAATCTCAGGCGTTGGATCGACGACTGCGCCAACACTCTCGCCCCGCTCAAGAAACCCTCCAACAGACACACCACCAAGAATGCCAGCTGGTTCTCCGCAGAACTCCAGGCCTCCAAACAAACCTGTTGGAAACTAGAGAAGAAATGGCACCGCAAACAGACATCGGAGAACCTAGAAGTCCACAAGACCACCATGCGCCAACACCATCACCTCATCAGAACCACCAAAAGGACCGCCTTCAAGGACCACCTCGACAACAACGCACACAACAGCAAAGAGCTCTTCAACATCGTGAAGGAACTCTCCAACCCCAGCTCCAACACTAACGACATCCCACCATCGCAAGACCTGTGCAACTCCCTTGCCACCTTCTTCCACCGAAAGATCGCCGACATCCACGACAGCTTCGACACGGCCACCACCCACAGCGACCCCCTGCACACCTGGACCCACATCAACGACGACGACACCATCAAGATCATGAACACCATCCACTTCGGCTCACCGTCAGACCCATGCCCACACCACATCTTCAACAAAGCCAGCGCCACCATCGCACCCCATCTCCGCAAGGCCATCAGCATCTCCTTTGAGACCGCGATCTTCCCGGAGAGCTGGAAGCATGCCAAAATCAACGCCCTGCTCAAGAAACCCAAGGCGGACCCGAGAGACCTCAAGAACTTCCAGCCCATTTCTCTGCTCCCTTTCCCGGCAAAGGTTATCGAGAAAGCCGTTAACAAACAGCTGACCTGCTACCTCGAGGAGAACAACATCCTAGACCCGTCCCAGTCCGGATTCAACAACAACCATAGCACCAAAACCGCCCTCATCAGGGCCCTGCTGGGAAAAGGCGAGACCGCGGCCCTCATCCTCCTGGACCTATCAGCCGCCTTCGACACTGTCTGCCACCGCACCCTACGCAAACGCCTTCACGACGCAGGGATCCGAGACAAGGCTCTGGAATGGACCACCTCCTTCCTCTCCGGCAGAACCCAGAGCATCTGCCTCCACCTTTCCGGTCCGAGGCCTCCAAGATCATCTGCGGCGTACCCCAAGGATCATCCCTCAGCCCGACATTGTTCAACATCTACATGGCCCCGCTCACCCACGTCTCCAGACCGCACGACCTCAACATCGTCTCCTACGCCGACGACACACAGCTGATCCTCACCCTCACCAAGGACCCCCGCACCGCTAAAACCAACCCCCACGAAGGAATGAAAGCCGTCGCCAAATGGATGAAGAACAGCCGTCTGAAGCTGAACTCGGACAAGACGGATGTCCTCATCCTTGGCTCCACCCCCTCAGTCTGGGACGACTCCTGGTGGCCGACTGCCCTGGGAGCAGCACCAACACCCACCGACCACGCACGCAACCTGGGGTTCATCCTCGACTCAACACTCTCCATGACCAAGCAAGTCAACGCCGTCTCATCTCCTGCTTCAACACCCTCCGCATGCTCCGGAAGATCTACAGGTGGATCCCAACCGACACAAGAAGAACGGTCACCCAGGCCCTCGTCAGCAGCAGGCTGGACTACGGAAACGCTCTCTACACGGGGCCCCGGCCAAATTGCTGAAACAACTGCAATGCATACAGAACAACTCTGACCGCCTCATCCTCGACATCCCTCGACACAGCCACATCACACCCCACCTGAGAGACCTGCACTGGCTGCCCGTCAACAAGAGGATCACCTTTAAACTCCTCACCCACGCACACAAGGCACTCCACGACACCGGACCAGCATACCTCAACAGACGACTCACCTTCTACACCCGAACTGCCAGCTCGGCTCCGCCGATTGCGCCCTCGCTACAGTCCCCTGCATCCAAAGAGCAACCACCGGCGGCAGATCATTCGCCTACCTCGCCGCCAAGACCTGGAACACCCTCCCCATCCTCCTTCTGGCGAGGGGTTCTGACCTGTCTTGCAGAAGTGTTGGGGTGGGAGCTCCCCTCCTCCCCAAGATTAGTAATTTTACATATCATGGAGGGTATAGGAGGTAATATATACAGGAGGCACCTGTTATTGCTGAGACTGACTTTGGCCAAGAGGGATATAGGAAGGCTGTGGAAGGCATCGGCCCCACCTTCTCTCTTGGCATGGAAAAATTGGCTGGACTTTTGCATGGGAGTGGAGATTCCAATATTCAAGGCCAGAGGATGTCCGCAAAGCACCCCAAGATCTGGAAAAGATGGGCAGACTATCAGGGACTCTATCTGGATCCAGTACCTCCAGTGGACGCATCTGTATCAAGGTTGTTATGCGGGCCTCTTGGGTGAAGGACCAATTACGTAGTGATGTAATTTATTTGGTGGAGTGGGTGATGTGGTGGCATCTGAAACGTAGCAGTGGAATAGTGCGAAAGGGGGGGTTTAATATGTTTATTTTGTATTGTTTAGCATAACCATGATTATGATAATGTATAAACTGCATGTCAATGACAATAATTTGTAATGTCTCATATGGCAGATGTTTCCTGGGGTAAGGAGCTCTGCAACGCAATTGCCCTTTGACATAATAAAATTTGTTTAAAAAAGTAGAATTCATTGCAAAATCTTTCATCCTTTAAAAAGCCCAATAAGAGAGCCTAAAATACAGATTTTTTTTTTTAAGTCTTCAACAACTCTTGAGTAGCTTTTGTAATTTGCTGGACCAGCAGATAGTTTTTAAGACAAAACCAATTCCATACGCCCATGATCTGTGTGACATAAAAAGTGAGGTATAGAACACAGTGTAGTGGAGGCAGCGTTTTAGATACATACATTGCTATGTTAGCATAAGCGTCTTAGATGTTAGAAACGCCATCTTGCCACTTTTGCTGCTTTTGTACACGACACTGCAGATAGATGTTATTATTTGAAAACTGCTTGCTTGCCTTTTCTTCACATGAGAACAGTCTGCTGTTCACATCCCTAGACGTGCACTGCGACCCTGGTCTGAACATTGTGTGCAGACACAGTCTGATCCACCAAACAATGTATGTTTTTGAGATCAGGTTGATCGGCCCACGCTCTAGCCATAACACGCACACAGTTGCAAATATCTGAAAGTCAAGAGCTTTTAATATTGCAGTTTGCATGCATTAGACACACATTCTGGAGAATAACTTTTCCAGGCGCAGAGCAAAGCTGATCCTGTGATGTGATTCACCTAAGCTGATCTTTACGGTATGGGGTTTCCCATTCAAACCTAGAGACCTTCTATTAGTCTAATAATACTAGCTTACTAGCGAAGGGAGGGTGGTTGTATTCCACTATCATTTGTAGTATGATTTCTCCCTTCATTTTTTATGGTATTGTAACAATGCTGATGGTTTTAATTTTAATCATTTGTCTGCTTATGTTAGCGAAAGTACTGCATCTTAGGACACATAGTTTATAAAATAAACATTTTAAACTTTACTGTGTCTCTGTATATTCTTGTTGTGGACTGATATGAGAATAATAACGAACAGGTATTTCTGATTCCCACCATTCCTGAGAGTACTCTAAAGTCGCATGTTCTGGGTTGTCTAATCATTGGTAGCTTCTATATGGAATGAAGAGCGACTGAGACGCTGATGCTGATCGGATAGGGGTTCTGGGTACTGAGGTGAGTTTTTGGTACACCGCAATTCACTGAGGTCCTGGTTTCCTGCGCATAGTTCTGTGCATGAGCAGAATCCCTACAACATGGCGCACCTAACGTTTGGTCTTCTGATTTGAGACGCCTTAGTAGTGCTTATATTAGTCCACGACACCTCACTCTTGTTTCCGGATAGCGGGAGTGACGGTTTTAACCTACCTATTAGTACGATAGGTTCATTCAAGCTTGTTAATTAAAAAGGTTTTTATATTTTTGAACCCTTGTGCTATTGTAATATACATTGTTGTTCTTCTCTGTGTCCATATGACAGTCGATATTGCAGAGCATATCCGGACACCTCTGCGACAACATTTGATGTAGTTTGGGGTGCCGGACGATGGGATGGCGGTAATTTTTGTGGTGAGTGCTGATGCATCATACCCCTACGAGTTGTTTTACTCTTGGGTGACTATGCCCGCGGTGGATGCGGATGATAATACGTTTCACACCTATACTCCCACGTGGATCCCAGCGAATTATACGCCATATAGGACGCAAGAGATTCCTATTTCAGCTTGGAAGCACCGCATTTGGTTTAATGGCCCCTTCCCCATACGGTTACACCGGTTCGAATGGCCCCTTTATCAATTCCAGGGGCCACTTAGCCGGTACTAGCCGGATTTACACCTCATCCTCGTTATTTGAATGTTGCGGTGGATGAGTTGCGTGTCCTCCATAGGCCCTAATTACTGTATATCGGGCTTTAGTGCAATACGTTTCACGCAACGTGCAGGTGGGGGCACCTGTTGTTGCGGGACAGCCAGCTGGCCCGGCCGGGATTGTCATTAGTCCCGCCGTGGTTAATTCGGTAATGGGCAAGCGCCCCCAGAATAAGGACGATTTACCTTATTGGCTTGCTGAGAAATTTGACCAGCTGGTAGCAGTATTTCCGCACTCTACTCCTGTGGAGAAACACAGGATACTCACCATTAGTTTGCAGAAGGACTTAGTCCCAGAGGTGTCCGGTTGTGACAACTGGGGTAAGGTTTTTGCAGCGATCTACTCGAAGTGCTTCGGCACCCCATCTATGGCAGTGCTTCCCTCCGTCATCAAGCGTGTTCAAGATCAACACGGTCCGGAGGCAGTAGTCGAGTTGGGAATGAGGCTTGTCGGAGTGTTCGACGTAGTGGCCTCTCTCATCCTTGGTAACCTCAAGGAAGATGCGGTACACTTTCAAGTGGCGAATGGTTTAGCCCTCGTCGACAAACTCGATAAGCCCCAAGAGTTGCCTAAAATTATTGCGGAGGCATATAGAACTATTGGCCGCAGTAGTTTAGGGATTAAGCCTACTATTGTCATTCCAGACATACAACAGCAAACTAAGGTGAGTTTGTCTGTTAAAGACGATCATCCAACTTTTCCTAAACAAAATTGGAGAACAAAAAAACAGGGAAAGCAGCAACAGAAACAGGGGTCTCGTCCTGCGTCACCGGTACAGGCGACTGGTGAACGCACATATGACTTGCGTGATCGCACTAGTATTAGGTCACCTGATAGATTTCAGGTTACTGAACAACGTTCTCCTCGTTCTTCACAGGAAACATCGGCCTCACAGTCCAGTGGCGGAGAACGTGGCAAAGGTCGGGGTGCCCAACAAGGACGTGAGCAACCCCATCAGTCTGATGGTAAAGGCAAGCAGGACGAGTTTGCACGTCAACGTCCCCCGTTTCAGAAGAAGAAAGTTGCTGCACTAACAGCGAGGTATGCCACAGATAGTGAGAACGCAGCTTCGGAACCTGACATGGGCACTAACGCTGCTCGACAGCGCAGCGGAGGTTACAGTAGTGCAGCAAGCACTGCGTCCATATCTGGAGGCGACAGCAACTGATACGTTCATAACTGTAGAAACTGCTGATACGAGAGTGGCTCCCACTGACAGACTATATGATATAGTCCTCTTAATTGAAGGTGACATACAGCGTACAATACAAGGGATTTTTTGGGAAAATCTGACCTCTTCCTATGATATTCTCTTAGCAGAGGCGGACTGGCCCCCGGCTTTCATTTTGGATGCTCCTAGAGGGAAGGAGGTAATCCTCCCGTCCTTTGCGCACACAGTGCCAAAGGAGCACGCTGAAAGGTTTGCCGAAGAGTGGGCTCAGGTGCTTGCTCCGGCGTTGTACCGTACTCAGGTTGGGTGGGATAAATTGTCTCCAAGCCATTACGGTCTATGCCCCAGCCGCAGCCCCAATATCCCATGCGCCGTGAAGCTAGATCTTACGTCGCGGAAATCCTTGAGCAATTGGAATATCAGGGTTTTATTGAAACATGTGTGTCACCTATGAATAATCCTTTATTCACTGTAACGAAGCCTGATGGATCGTACCGCCTAGTTTTGGATTACCGGCATTTGAACTCTCATTGTCGGACGTGTGCTGTACAGAATACCCACAGTTCTGCCCTCGTTGATAGTCTCGTGAGAAAAAGGTTTAAGACCACACTTGATATATCCAATGGCTTTTACAGCCATAACCTGTCCTCTATTAGTAGTCTGTGGACAGCGTTTACTTCTGGCGGCAAACAAAAACAGTTTAAGAGATTAGCCATGGGCTATAAAAACAGCCCTGGCGTCTTTGCTGCACGTGTTGTCTCTCTGTTAGAGAGCATAGACCCTGATGCGTACTCTTATGTTGATGATATCTATCTCACAGACGATGAGTTATGGCCGCATCTGTGTCGCGTTGATCGCCTCATTGTTATGTTTGCAGACTTCGGTTACAAATTCAACTTTGCCAAGTCTCACATTGCAGAGTATACAGTGTTATTTTTGGGCTACGAGCTCAACAATGAAGGTCGAGGATTAGCTCCTCACTTCCTGGGGAAGTACGCATGTTTGCGTGCTCCAACAACATTGAAGAAATTACAATCTTTGCTGGGTTTTCTGAATTTCGGGCGTACTTACATTCCCGATATGCCCAGCGTATCAAGCCGCTATATGCCTTGGTACAACCTACTTTTTCCAAATCGGGCTGGCTGCCAGAGCATTCAGCTATCTTGCAATCTTTGCAGGCTGATCTTCTTGCTTTGAAATCCTTACTGACACGTGATAACCACACTAACCTGGTAATAAGAATTGTGCCGGGCGCAGTGGGTTTGATGTACTTAACGTTCAATGAGGGCGATACAGTCCCCATTGCCTACAAATCACACCTGTACACTTCGGCTGAACTACGCTTTTCCACGGTTGAAAAAGTTTTGACTGCGGTGCAGATGGCAATTCTTAAAGAACGAGCGCTGTCGCAAGGAAAAACGCATGTTTGTGGTCACACCATATCCTGCTCTGGAGGCAGTGACGAAAGCCAGTGTACCTAATTCTAAAGCTTTGCATCCACGTTGGATACAATGGGCCACTTCTCTGACATTGCCAGATGTCACCTATATCTTTGATGCCTCATTGCAGACTCAGGAGTACTTGCAGTATGAATTTGTTCATCCTGCTCCTCTGTCTTTGCGCCCGCTTGAAGATTACCGTTGTGTCATTTATAATGACGGTTCGGCGCAACCGGCGACGGGATCGAAGCGTGCCTATTCAGCGGCCTGCGCAATTGTAGCAGGTACTTTCGTGAATGGAGAATTCAAGTCCGATGTCGTGCATACGCAGTCATTGGGTGATTGTACCGCACAGTTGGCGGAGCTCCGTGCTCTGGTGCTTGCACTGGAGTTGGCTGATCCTCGGGTTACTACTCTTATAGTGAGTGACTCGTTTTACTGTGTTCAGTCTTTTAACGACAATCTATTCTTTTGGTCTCAGACTGAATATCGCGATTCGAAAGGTAGCATAATCAAGCATAAAATGCTTTGGGTTCGGGTGGCAGAACTTAAACAGCATCTGCCACTCGTGAATGTAATTCACACTCTTGGTCACCAGCGAGTTGGTGTCCACGCTGTCGGCAACAGCTTAGCTGACGAAGCAGCGAAAACAGCAGTGGCAACATATCTAGTGGCAGCAGTTACAAGATCCAAAAGTAAGATTGATGATGACATCTTGGCAGCTATTGCTGCTACAGAGAAGGGAAGTAATTACCTGAGAGGTTTCCCTTCTTGGTACTCTTATCATTTAAGTCCTGATAAAGTCCCCTATGTGAGAATTAACGACGTTGGTGACAGATTGATTCCCAATGTGGACTGCAGACCTTCCTTGATAACAGCGGCTCACGAAGGTATGGCCTCCGCCCATGCCGGCGTTTCAGCTACTGTTACTCTCTTACAACAGCGTTACTGGTGGCGCGGGTTGTATAAACAGACTCGCGCGTATGTTCTTGATTGTGACATTTGCCAGCAGATTAAACCTTCGACTGCTGCACGCCCACCACATACTCACTTGTACATATCTAATAAACCACTTGGGTGTGTTTATCTAGATCACTACGGTCCTTTCTCCTCTCATACTGCGTACAAGTATATCTTAGTTGCAGTGGATTCGTGCACACGTTTTCTTTGGGTATGGCCACAAAGGAGTGCTGATGCTCGTACTGTCATCAGGGATTTGCGTATCTTTGTGAGAATTTTTGCATGTGGTACCTTTCATTCTGACCAGGGCCCTGCGTTTGCCTCTAAGGCGTACAAAGAAGCCATGAGATCTTTGGGGGTCCAAGTCAAATTTTTGTCTCGATACCAGCCTGAGGGCAATAGTGTTGTGGAGCGAATGAACCATGACTTAAAGCAATCCCTGACAGCTAGGGGTTTAGGCACTGGCAGGAATTGGTTAGCCCATCTGTATAACGTACAACGTGCACTTAATAATCTCCCTAGAAGGTCTCTGGGTGGGCGGACCCCATACATGATGCTCTTTGGCATAAAAATGTTTGTCCCGGACCTTGATGGTCTAGACATGGTGGCGTCAGCCGCACCCTTTGACGTAGATGATCACTGTGCTGTATTACAGAATCTACAAGAGACCAGAGACATTCTTGCAAAGGAACACTTGCCCTCCACATCTGATGCTGCGCTTCAGATTCCGGTAGTCGGCTGGCTACCTCGAGTTGGTGACCTGGTTCGTGAGAAGGTGGAGAACAAGGAGGAGTTTGGCCCCTCTTATCGTGCACCGGTTGCAGTGCTTGGCGTGCAGGGTACAAGAACAGTAGTTTTACCTCCACTTCCTGGTCGCAAGGATAACAGGTACATCTCTATTTACAATGTCAAACTACAGTGAGTGGCCGATTCTTCTTAGTATGACTCCAGCGGTCTCTTGCCCTGCGATGCTGCGAAATTCCGTTTTGGCTCTGGCTTCTACCACCAGGCCTGATATTGCCATCGAGATGCATACAGTTACTAATCCTTTGTTGCCAACACCGGCTGGTGGTCCACCTGAAGATACTGAGTATGCTTATCCCACAGATGTATCATTGCCTGTTTTACAATCAACCGCAGTTAACCAGTCACGTTTCTCCTTTGACACTAACCCTATGACTTCCAGTGCTCCATCAAAAGTTTCTATTTTTGCTGTTTGGTTTAAAAGACATTTTTTAATTGTCCCTTGGACTTACATTTGGCTGATGCTCATCTGTATTTTTTTGTTTATGTCCATTGGATTTGTGGTGGTATTTTTTCGTCTTGTAAATGGACACTACCTGAAGGAAAGATCTACAATTAGACTAATTGATAGAACTTTGGCCCCCCACTCCTCATCACACATCATGAAGAGGGACCAGACTTTTGTGAATATTACTGCCTGGACTGTGTTAGATGGGATTGTGTGGGATGCTGTTAAATTTCAAATTCATGGACCAACTGAGGTTATTAATGTTCCCAATGTTCTTCGTGTTTCTATGGGTGATGTTGTGAAACAAAACATCCGCTCTGATGATTGGGACGTTCAGGCCATAGAGGCACTGTTTTCTGATTTGAAATATTATGCCGCCTTTGATGCTGAAGATTTGTATTTAGACACTGCTAATTATGGGGAACTGTTTTGCTATCAACATTATGGCAATCATTTCCTAAATAAAGCCAATACATTTCGAAATTTTGTAAATTATACGCAATGGGCACATTGTCCGACGCCAATGCAAGGCAGCACCAACACATTGGTGAACAAATTTGCATATTTTACTGATTTCAGTGTTTCAACACCTGCCGCCTTTTATTTTAAAATGGCAGCGGAGTCTGCCTCGAAGGTTAGGCTGACACACACTAAATTATTGTATTCCAAATCCTTTATGGATGAATTGGCTATCGGGGGTTATGACCTGTGGAAAGCTACTATTGATCTTAAATCTGTTTGGGGTTCTAAGACATGGCAGGTAAGAGGGACAGAAGCTCTGCATCGTGCCTGCCTAATCCCAAACCACATGTTATTTTTTAATTCTACTATTTTTCAAACCACCTGCTTTGGATTGGCTACTTCTAAAAAGCTGAATTCCCCCTATATTCCTGATCTGGGTGCTTATCCTGATTGGGATAATCATACAGATCTGTCCCTTGATGCGTTGCAGTCATACATTACTAATACATCCTTCAATATTTCCAAATTAAATCCGAAAGGATGGCTAACATGGCAGACGAGCTCAGATTCCTGTCAACATCGTTTTCTGGGTCTGCAACCTGGATATACGCAGGTTCGCGTAGACCCCCGCTTTGAATCTTCTCATTCTGTTACTACCTACTCTGTGGGGAAGTTATGCCAATCTTGGCTGCAACATTCCACCTTGGCATCTGTTAAACTTCATTTATCTAAATTCCATGACAAAATAGATCTGAATGATTTTGTTAAGGGTCCTGTAGGTGGCAAGTCCAAAAGATGTGTGTATGCTGTTTATAACGAAGTTTGGAAATTATCGCATATTGAAGCGGCTTCCAGATTGAGAGCCATTGATCAAGCCAATTTGGAAAAAGTACTAGCTGTTATTGATAATAGCATTAACACCCTGTCTTCCAGAATTTACACATTAGATAATATTGTTTCATCTGTTGTTGATATTGTGCAGGATGATATGTCTGTTTTGTATCATGGTCAAAATCAATTGTGTTCTATAATGCAGTTTGCATGGACTTTGCAAACGTTAAAGGCTGGGAAAGTCCCCTGGGACTACATGAATACATCGTCTTTATTCCTTCCCTTTAATCTGACTGCGAAACAACAATTCATGTCCCTGAAAGACGCAACATACTTGTTACTGCATATTGAAAAGTTAGAACCTTTGCCTTTCTCTGTGGCCGAATTGAACTCCGCTGAGTGGCTTATCCACGGGTTAATCACATTACCATTTCCTTTGCTTAAGTTCAGTTCGTGCATGAAACATTATGAACTAGGTAGATATGAACCGTTGGGTACCTGCTTTCCTGCATGAAGTTTGGTCACTCCCATTTACATACAGATGCATGAGAGAAGGAAAGGAAGTTTATTTGAAAGGTGAGGAATGCACTTCCACACCTGATCACTCAGTAGTCTGTAGGCACATCCAATTGCATGGCGCATGCAACGTTCAGGCACCAAATTTAGCATGCGTCCTGAAAGGGATTCCAGTGCCAGCTATTACACCCTCTTTCACGTTGTTAGCTAACGGTAGTTATTTGCTTTTAAATAACGAGGCTTGCTGTGGGATGCGGGTGGGAATTCCCTACATTGTGACTCTATCATAAAGAGTAGTCTGCTGTAAAAATGTCCTTTTCCTGCCCCCGCATGGGCGGCTGCATGTATCCATCTGGCCTTCCATTCCAACCTTGAAAGCAGAGTTCAACAAGATGAGCAGAATAAGGGCTCAATTGTCTCAAAAAGAAGTCGCTCTGACTTCATCCCGTGAAACATTTGTCCTTCACGTAGCAAACACCCGCACCGAGGTGCATGCGCTTTTAAATACTGATCTCCCACTTAATTTCGGTGCCCTGATTCAAACTATATTTAATGCCTCGTCAACAACAGGCTTGGTGCATTTTTTCAAAATTGTGGGCTCCGGCCTCGTGACATCTTTCCAAACTATTTTTGGTGTGATACCGGCATTTTTTCGTTCTATTTTTTCGTAACCGTAAGCTTGAATATTATGGAACATTGCCACTGGCCTACTTAAGCATAGCCTATGGATTGTCCTTCCGGTTTTCCTACTTTACGTGCGTGCAACCTGTTTTTCACTGCCTAGATTGTCCTTTCAAATGGGCTCTGGATTTGTGCTTGTCGAACTCGGTGTCTCCTGCACCGGATTATGATCGACTGATGAGTCCCTTAGTGGCTCATGAGTTGGGACTATTCTGGTATCAGGATTATGGCCTGTGGAGCGGCACATGGAGTCCTAGGGAATTGGGACATCGGTACGGCAGCATATGACTTCTTGGCTAGAAGTTATGTTGAAGAACACGCCAGTTGTCCTCTGATTGTGCTAGAGGCCCCAGTTGTCGAGGAACATGTATGTTCGTTTACCTACTGGATGGCGGAAACTTTTACAGAACATTCTAATGACTTCCTCTTGGAAGCTGTCGCTACTTACTGTGCTTACACATTGATGGATTAAATTGGATGTCGTCCAACTTTCCTTGTACGGCACACACATTTTTTTGTTTTGATTCGACATATGGGCTCGCTGAGCCTTTGCTGGATGTTACTTGGTTTTCCATTTCCTTTTTTTCCGTTCAATTTTTTTGCTTTTTTTGCGGGTTTTTTTCTTCGAACTTTCACTTCCCTTTATATGGATTTCCAATACATGCACTTGGTTCCGCTCTGTCGAACTTGAACTCTGCGTTCCTTAAATTGTATCCCTAATTGTTCGTGGTCTGATCAAGGGAGGGTGAAGTGGAGGCAGCGTTTTAGATACATACATTGCTATGTTAGCATAAGCGTCTTACAGCCTCATGCATCAACCCAAAATCCAGTCGGTAAAATACCGATTCGGTAATAGCTCCCGGTATTAAGTAAAAAATACCCAATCCCAATGCATCAACCCAAAAGCAGAAATCGCTATTTAAGGAATCCTTAAATAGCGATTCTTTAAATAGGGATTCCTTAAATACCGATTCCTTAAATAGCGATTGCATTTAAGGAATCCCAAAGTGAGATTCCTTAAATGCAATGCATCAAAGATAAAAAATTAGCGATTTCGCTAATAGGGGGAGCAAATTACCATGAAGATGAACTGCATGGTAATTTGCAAAAACTTTGAAAAATGCACTTTTGTGCATTTTTCAAAGTTTCATGTTGCGCACACACATGCCCTTAGAGCATGTGTGTGTGCAACATATGTGCACATATCATTTTCAGGGGTGCAACAGGGTGTCCTTTTGACACCCTGGCACCCTTGAAAGTGCTCCCGCTATTAGCGATTCGGTAATACCGAATCGCTAATACAGACTGGCTTTACAGTCATTCCTATGGGCCTCCAAGCCCATAGGAATGAATGGGTAGGTATTCCTTATTACCGATTCGGTATTACCGATTCGGTAATAAGGAATATTAAGGAATCGCTATTTGAATAGCGATTCCTACATGCATAGCCTTTTGCTATTCCTTATTAGCGATTCCTTATTTTTCGCTAATAAGGAATCGCAAATGGCATTGTTGAAGCATGTGCCCCTTAGTTGTTAGAAATGCCATCTTGCCGCTTTTGCACATGACACTGCAGATAGATGTTATTATTTGAAAACTGCTTGCTTGCCTTTTCTTCACATGAGAACTGCCTGTTGTTCACATCCCTAGACGTGCACTGCGACCTTGGTCTGAACATTGTGTGCAGAAACAGTCTGAGCCACCAAACAATGTATGTTTTTGAGTTCAGGTTGATCGGCCCACGCTCTAGCCATAACACGCACACAGCTGCAAATATCTGAAAGTCGAGAGCTTTTAATATTGCAGTTTGCATGCATTAGGCACACATTCTGGAGAATAACTTTTCCAGGCGCAGAGCAAAGCTGATCCTGTGATGTGATTCACCTAAGCTGAGCTTTACGGTATGGGGTTCCCCATTCAAACCTAGAGACCTTCTATTAGTCTAATAATACTAGCTTACTAGCGAAGGGAGGGTGGTTGTATTCCACTATCATTTGTAATATGATTTCTCCCTTCATTTTCTATGGTATTGTAACAATGCTGATGGTTTTAATTTAAACATTTGTCTGCTTATGTTAGCGAAAGTACTGCATCTTAGGACACGTAGTTTATAAAATAAACATTTTAAACTTTACTGTCTCTCTGAATACTCTTGTTGTGGACTGATCTGAGAATAATAACGAACAGGTATTTCTGATTTCCACCATTCCTGAGAGTACTCTAAAGTCGCATGTTCTGGATTGTCTAATCATTGGTAGCTCTATATGGTATGAAGAGCGAATGAGACACTGATACTGGTCGGATAGGGGTTCTGGGAACTGAGGTGAGTTTTTGGTACACCGCAATTCACTGAGATCCTGGTTTCCTGCGCATAGTTCTGTGCATGAGCAGAACCCCTGCAACAACAGCAGGGCACAAAATAAATGTATGAATTAGGGTAATACTAGCCCTTCTGATATGTTCAATATAAGGCAGTGTCAGATGCTGCCATTTCTGAAAATGCAAGCAGATTTCCTGGCAATGGGAAAATGCCCGTCATGGCTCTGGAGAACATGCCCCCAACCTTTGTTTTTTGCCCATTTGTGCAGTTGCTATGTTTTTTGTTTAGTGAGCATAGCTCACCGTGGGGCTTACCTGCCCTAGAACGCTGCTCTGCATCCGAGATGGGCATCTAAAGTGCCCTCCGATTTCCCTAGCTAGGCTTTGTAGGACTGGTGCTGGTGGCAGAGTAACTTGCAGTAAAGGGCTGGGCCTTTTTACATGTCTCTTGTGATGGAGCAGGGGAAATACAAAAAATTATTTGTACCCCTTCGAAATTGACCTCATAACTTTAAAAACACTAACTGTTTGAATGCATGTATTAATCAACAAATGCACCTTTAATTAGACACTACACGCGGGAAACTAACTGGCATTGCAAAATTTAATTTATTTACAAATGTGAAATTAAATTAACATAGGTTTGTGATTCGTGTAGAAAGTAGACGTAAAATTGCGTTTGTAGTAAAATTATATTGTGGCAAAGAATGCAGATGGTAAGTAAAATGGCTTTAAATGTTGCTTATGCTAGGTAACACCTAACACGGGTCATTCGAATGGTGGGTGGTAAACAGAAAGGCTTATTTTCTATATCTAATTTCTGCTATGTTGTTTTCATATTTGTTCCGTTCGGGCCTGCTAGGCCTTGCCTGGAAATGGCTGCTGCAGAGAGACATGATTGCGTCCGCCGAATAAAGATGGCCCCCGCGCATGAGAAGAGTGGATGTTCCAGTCACAAGTGTGTGGCCTATGCTCGGATTGAGAGATGTCCAGGCCAGTCTGACCTGAAACAAGAGTTGTGCCAAGTGTTCAGCATGAATGCATGGGAACGGATGGGAGAATCGAACTCCAAAAGATGAACTAATTTCTGACTGTCGAATCATTTTACAAATATATAACAAAGTTAAAGTACATTTGGACTTGATGAATCACGAGAACTATTGTATGCATTGATTGTTTGCGAACCGGTTCGAGCAAGGAGGATGATGAGGTGACCATCACCACCCCTCCAATGGACCAATCAGAATGAATGTAGCCCCGAAAAGGTTTCAATTTTGAGTATAGCAAGTTAGTGTAAAGGGTATAAAAGACCTTGTGCTTACAATGAGACGCAACGCTTATTCTACATTGATCTATTCAACACGACACGCTGTCTGTTGAGATGATTTTTTTCCTTCTGAAAAAGACTTTGTCAATTTTGGACTTCGAACGTTGATGGGGAAAAGGAACGAGACCGTCGCGGGATTCTATCCTGGGAGGGAATATGTCCGAGGAGGTTAGAGGGACAGTCAGTCAGTATTGGGAACCTATCCTGTGATCTTCGATTCAGGTTCTGGTGAATCATCCTCGTCATCGCCCTAAGGCCAAGGGGAATGAGTATTTTCCGTTTCTATTCAATCTTTACTTAAATGCTAATGAAATAATGTCTAGAATATTTGTCTAATAAAACTTGACTTAAATTAATATATTCAATTAATCAAGATAAAATGTGATGCTAACTCAAAAACGGAGTCTGTGGTTATTAGAATTAAAGTTATGATCAATTATTGGTTTTAATTGTGATTGAGCTGGACTTAATCGCCATCAACTGATTCCTACTAGTTGGTCCATCGACCGGAATAGCAGAGTACCTTGATGTTTAGAACTGACAATTCCAAAATGAAATGTATATAATGTATATAGTTATTAGTTGGGTAAAATTTTAACAAGGTACCCCGTATGTCTTGCATCTCATCTATTTATCACGGATGCAGAAAAACTGAGTGAATGTGTGTTTCGGTGTCATGGGCCCCACCGATGAACAAATGGTGTAAGGGTTTTTCTGGGTTGGTGTCATAAGGAAAGGTTTTATAATAGCCGCGCTGCATCACTTGCAGGTGGGGATGCCTATCAGTTTCCCCTGTCTAAAAGGTTCTGCCAACCTCTCTGAACCACGGACTTTCACTTTCATATGTGCGAGTTTCGAGAGAAAGGTGTGTATGCTGTGTGTGTGTGTATAAGATGAGCATGGAGCATGCGCAGAAAGGAATCCATTTTTGCCTCCCTATGTGTGTCTGGAAATCTAAGATGGTGGAGGGCTGACTTCAGGTCTCTGTTGACCCTACACCTTTGACATTTCTGCCCCTCCACCAGTGCCCTGTTGTGGAGAGATGTTACAAAGTAATGCACTGACTAAATATTTCATTATAGAGGGGTAATGAGGGTGCTGAGGGGTATTAGTGCCACAGTTGGAACCGAGTAGCCTTTGACTACCCTAGGATAACGCGATAAAGGTCTCCCAGAAGTTGTTCCAAATTAGGTGCTCAGAAATGTTCATTCTTCACCAGTAGTTTGACCCCAAATCCAAAAGCTGAACAGGTATATTCTCATGATTTTTTTTAGCTATCCCTCAATACGTTAATTTAACCCTTTTTATATGTATAGCCCTCAATGACCTCCAGTCTTCCATGTAATTCGAAATATGGTCCTGAGCGTTTGCACATAATCCAAACCAAATATGACAATAGCATCTGCAAAGACAGAAAGCTGAACTGGTGAATGATTTGCCCAATATGGTGATTTCCAAGGATCACAACCAATCGATTGAGACGGTGGCTCCAAATGTTGGGCAATGACTTCCAGGGAGCAGCCCTATCGCCTAGTTGGCTCTGTAATAAAGGCTCTTGATTGTAACTTTTTAAAACACATAGAAGTTGTTGGATAGATATACAGAGTTTTAATATTGTTGAAAAATAAAGCCATAAAGCTTAATTGTGACACCACCTCCTAGAAATATGCCATCAGTCCCTGCTGAAGGCCATCTCGTCATCTAATATGACTAGCAACAAAGAGCTATTTAGTCTAGTTTGACTGGCAATATTTCGACCCCGTTTAAACCCATGTTGTTCTGGGGATGCAATGCTATTTAAGAATGGAGCAATCCTTGAAGCTAACATCTGAAAAAATATATTCCAGCCGCATTAAGTAATGAGAGCAGAAGATATAAAGAGCACCATTTATGGTCTTTGCCTTTTTTGCTAAAACCTATTAGAGTGGCATGTCTCCATGTAGCTGGGATACATGTGTTTTGCTTCACCGTCTGAAATACCCTGAATAAGAACTGGATATTTCTTCTCGCCCAAAGTTAAATATAACTCCCCATCTGGTTCCGAGGCTTTGCTCCTGCCTAGTATGCCAATGTCTGCATTCTATTCGGTCTCCTTAAGTTTTGCAGCCAAGCCTGGGGCGTGACCTTTGTATGAGAGAACACTGCAAAAGTAATGACTGTGTTTTTACTGATTAATTGGATATCGGGTAGAGCTGGTCCTAAAACTGAAATGTCTTCATCACGCTCCCCTTAGCTGGACTAATGTTGTTTGATTAATTATTCATATATAGAGTTAAAGGACCCCCTGCTATACATGACAAGAATATCACAATTCACCAAGGAGATCTGTGACCTTACAGAAGAACAAAGCTGATGAGTGAGTTTCTTTTTAATGTCATGGTGCTCCAAGGTGGCTTGAAATATGCTTGGAACATATGGCAGACGACATTTTTGCCCATGCATAAACATTTATTCCACATAATACATGGTCACAGCAAACGTCTTATATTCTTTGTGTCTGTGTGTTGGAAATATCAATAGGACGGGGCACCAAGCAGGGTTACCCGCTGCTGGTTGTGGTAGCACTGGAGCGGCTTGTGAACTGGATACATAGGGACACTCCGGTCCGGGCTCTGCAATGGGATCCGTACTGGGAAGACGCAATATACTCTTACAGCTGGCGGACCCCAGCCAGTCTCTACAGTGTACTCTAAAGATCTTGGGCGTCTTTGGAGAATACGCTGGGCTGCGCATTAATTATGTAAATCTGTGGCCTAACTCTTGACGGATTGGGGTTCCCCTGGCAACTTTCCGGTATGCTGGGAACTCGATGGGTTCAAGTACCTGAGCATCTATATCACAACCGACCAGGAGCTGTTCTTTCGTGAAAACCTTTGGGGATCCTGGAGGCATATAAGCAAGATGTAGGTCAATGGTACGGCCTCCCGTTTTTCATAGCTGGGCAGGGCAGAATTTTTTTAATGAAATACTTGCTCAAATTCCTTTATGTCCTCCAAAATACACCCTATGCTGTACCGGACAGGTTTTTTGACAGATAGATGAGGTCAATAGAACGTTACAGGAAGGGGACAGATAGCTTTGATGACACTGACAAAGAAGACAATGGACGGGGGCATTGCGCTGCCTAATCTCAAGTTATTATTGGGCGGCCCATTTAGTGGTTGCAAACAATTGGGTTTTCTTGGGCCAATGCTGGACCCTGTGGGTTGCCTATGTCACGTGTCAGGGGGGCGGGGGACAAGAGTGCTCACGCCACCAATGGCCATAGTGGTCAACATTTGGCAGGAGGGTCGATTGGATTATTGCCCTAGAAGGGTAAAATCACACTGGCGACACCGTTGTAGGAGTCAGAGCCCCTAAAAGAACTTAGAAATATTGAGGGCTAGAAAAGCTGGGACATGCTGGGCATCTCTGCGGTGGGAAAGGTCTGGAAGGAGTGGAGGATGGTATCCTTTTAAGAGCTGCAGGCTTAATTTGAAATATCGGACAGTCAATACCTACGGTACATTCTTAAGAAACACGGAGCCCAATTGGAAGACCTGCCAGAGGAATCACCCTTGGAGTTTAGAGTGATTACCTCCCCACTGCCTGTGCATGCCATATTGTTAGTATACACCACACTCTTAGCCCATAGTCTGCCTCCACTGGCCTTCCTTAGGGATAGATGGGAGTGGGACCTAAGCAGACTAGAGGATGGCGTTTGGGGTGAGGCCTGCCACTACTCGCTTGAGGTGCAGAGACGGGCGGGTTTTCACCTGGTGCCGCTAAATTTACTGCACAGGCTGTACTACACAAGGGAAACATTATACAAAATGGGATGAAGTGAGTTGGACCTCTGCTAAAGGGGGTGCGGGCAGAGAGGTACCGTATTACACACCATTTGGGGGTGCCTGCTGGTGCGAAGGTGCTGGGAAAGAGTTGGGACACGATTATCCGAGGTAACAGAGGGGCAGATACAACTCACTCCCCAAGATTACTTTAGGCATTTGGAAGGGAACAAACCCTGGCAAAATATACCCTTCTCTTTTGCAATATAGCCTTGGCGGTTAGAAGGCGAGACATAGGCAAACGATGGTGGAGCCACCGTCTTGCCCCCGGTGCAAGAGTGGGAATTGAACTTTGGCTGGTCTATGAGGGCAAAGGAGCACATGGATAAAGTCCGGGGTTGTCCATGCAAGTTCGAGAAAGTATGGCATCTATGGAGGACAGAGAAGGTCTGTTGTTGAGGGTCACCCCCCACCCCAGAATAGGGATTTAGAAGGGCTAACTCTAACTGACTGGTGTGGGTCATTGTTACATAAAGACTTAGGGAGCCAAGGAGAGATAGTACAGTGTATAGTTTGTGAAATACGAGGCAATATATAAGAAGCCCACACGCAGCGTGTCCTCATGCATCAGTGGCCCAATGAAGACTGAGCAACAGCTGCGGGACAGTAGTGCGGGCTATAAAGCAGTAATTTAAAAGGAAACATAGCAATCGGAATGCAGGAGCACACTCACTCATAAAAAGTTCTTAAAGGTACCCCACACTCCATAAATAACTGCAATGTCTTATGGTACAACAACCATATAGACACAAGTGGGAGGGGGTCCACCGGTGAGGGGGGGGCATTGTGGGGCAGCATGAGGTGGGCCCAGAACTGACAATGTAGGATGAATCATGCACTTGCGACACGTATCAACACATGACTTTAGATCATCCGTTAAAATCAAGGGTTGCGAGGATAGATACCCCTGCCTGGTGTAGCTGTACAATGCATGAAGCCGAATATCTGGGAAATGTTTGAAGGGGGGCTCGTCGGGGAGAGTTATTCATTGGTGTATATTTGATGGGCTTTGCTGACCTCCTACTTTTCACCTAATGATGTAATAGGTGATGTATGCTGAAAATGCCAATAAAAAGATTCTTTAAAAAAATAGACAGTGATAACAAGAAATATTTCTATGGCCCAGTTAGCCTTATTTTTTTAAGAAAAAATTATACAACATATTAAGCACAAAGGAAAAATAACCTGTGGTTACATTAGGTTATACTATGTAACCCAAAGAGCCATGGCGCGCATGAGTTATCTATGCCCAATACATGTTACATGGTGAGGCAAAGTATGAAGTCTGGGCAAAATTGGATTCAGTATTTGCACACTACAGTGTGCCGCCGGTGCACACGATTAGTACGAACATAAACCATTCAAGAAGCTGACGTTGCCATCAAGGATAAGCTTTAGCTCCTACAGCAACCCGGTGTAACGCTCCTATCAGATAGCCAGTCATACTCCCAATGCCCATTCCAACTGCTTGCTAATTCCAACATAGAACCTATGATGTCTGCGCATTACAGTGCACATGCACTCCTGGAGACAGTATACCAACGAAAAAAATCAGACACTGAATGTATTGAATTTTTGTGTGCAATAATTATTGCCTAATATATGTTTTGCCTGCAAAATGGGACATAACATGGGGATTTTTGTGACAACCACACCAAGCTCATATTTTTTCCGGGAATATTTCCCCCCGTATTAATAGCAACAGATTTGACCTGTCAACATGTTTAACCCCTTCCATGCGCACAACGGCCGAGAGCTGTCGTGCGCAATGGTGCTCGTGTGCGCACAACGGCTCCCGGCCGTCATGGCACCGGAAATCCCTCTGGTGCAGGCACCAGAGGGATTTCTATTTCTCCCCTGTAGCTTCGGGAGCTGGGGAAGAGCTTCCCCAGCTCCCGAGGCTCCCCCCGTTTCAGTGAAATGACGATCAGGCGCATGTCACGCTGACGTCATTTCACTGAAACCGAAACTGAAATAGTTTAACTTTTTACGTGCTCAGGGGGCTATCTCAGCCCCCTGAGCACGTAGAAAGATGGGAGAAGTATCATTGGAAGGGGGAGATCTCCCCTTTCCAATCGTACCCCTCCCCAGTGGATCCCACGCCAATGCACCCACCCCCGCAACCATTACAGCCTTTCTATCACCCCTGGGGGGCAGATGGGGGCATAAACCCCTAATCTGCCTCCCTGGGGTGACAGAAAGCCCACTTGACGCCAAGGATTTTTTGTTGCCATTTGTAATTAGGGTGGGGGCTGTCCAAAACGGGCATGTCAATGCCCCCACCCCCGCCACAAGTACAGCCTTTCTGCCTCCCCTGGGGGGCATATGGGGCAGTAGCCCTCAATCACCCCCCCCCCCAGGGGGGGGACAAAAAGCCCACTAGATTCCAGAGATTTTTCTTTGGGCAATTTGAATTAGGGTGGGGGCTGTCCAAAACTGGTAGGCCAATGCCCCCTACCCCCGCAAAAATTGACAGTCTTTCTGCCCCCCCTGGGAGGCAGATGGGAGCTGTAGCCCCAATCTGCCCCCCCGGGGGTCAGAAAGCCCACTAGAATCCAGGGATTTTTTTTTATTCGTGTAGGGGTAGAGGCTGCCCAAAATGGGCATGACAATACCCCCCCCCCCGATAAATTCCAGTCTTTCTGTAGCTGTAGCCCCTGATCTGCCCCTGGGGGGCAGAAAGCCCACTAGGCGCCAGTGATTACGCAGTTTTTTTTTATGCATGGGGGTGGGGGCTGCCCAAAATGGGTATACCAATCAAATTTGCCTATCGCAAAATGTTTTGGGCCCTTGCCTGTCGCGGGTGCTTGAGCCTCCCACACGAGTGAGGCACCATTTTTATCGGGAGACCTGGGGGAACGCTGGGTGGTAGGAAATTTGTGTCAGCCCGGTGATGCCACACTTTCCCACACAAAAATGTAATTTTTCAGCTAAATTTGAGGTTTGCAGGGGATTTTGGGTAAGAAAATGTTGGGGGATCAATGCAAGCCATACCTCCCTGGAATCCCCTGGATGTGTAGTTTTAAAAAATGTATAGGTTTGCTAGGTTTCCCTAGGTGCCGGCAGAGCTAGGGTTCAAAATCTACAGCTAGGCACTTTTCTAAAAAGGATCAGTTTTCACTGTGAAAATGTGGTGTGTCCACGTTGCGTTTTGGGCTGTTTCCTTTCGCTAGCACTAGGCCTACCCACACAAGTGAGCACAAGTGAGGTACCATTTTTCTCTGAAGACTTTGGGCAACATGGGGTGGGTGGAATTTTGTGGAACCACTCTGATTCCAGAACTTTCTACTACAGAAATGTGAGGAAAATGTGTTCTTTTGGACAAATATTGAGGTTTGCAAGGGAATCTGGGTAACAGAACTTGGTCAGAGCCAGTCAAGTCACCCCATTCTGGATACCCCTGGGTATCTAATTTTCAAAAATGTATAGGTTTGCTAGGTTTCCCTAGGTGCCGGCAGAGTTAGGGTTCAAAATCTACAGCTAGGCACTTTGCTAAAAAGGATCAGTTTTCACTGTGAACATGTGGTGTGTCCACATTGCGTTTTGGGCCGTTTCCTTTCGCTAGCACTAGGCCTACCCACACAAGCGAGGTACCATTTTTCTCTGAAGACTTTGGGGAACATGGGGTGGATGGAATTTTGTGGATCCACTCAGATTCCAGAACTTTCTACCACAGATATGTGAGGAAAATGTGTTCTTTTGGACAAATATTGAGGTTTGCAAGGGAATCTGGGTAACAGAACTTGGTGAGAGCCAGTCAAGTCACCCCATTCTGGATTCCCCTGGGTATCTAATTTTCAAAAATGTATAGGTTTTGGGCCGTTTCCTGTTGCGGGGACAAGGCCTACCCACACAAGTGAGGTACCGTTTTTCTCTGAAGACTTTGGGGACTGCGGGGTGGGTGGAATTTTGTGGATTCAAGCAGATTCCAGAACTTCCCACCATAAAAATGGGAGTAAAATGTGTGTGTTTTTGACAAATTTTGAGGTGTGCAATGGATTCTGGGTAACAGAACCTGGTGAGAACCACACAAGTCACCCCATCCTGGATTCCACTGGGTGTCTAGTTTTCAAACATGTATAGGTTTGCTAGGTTTCCCTCGGTGCCGGCAGAGGTAGGGTTCAAAATCTACAGCTAGGCACTTTGCAAAAAAAGGGTCAGTTTTCACTGTAAAAATAAAGTGTGTCCACGTTGTGTTTTGGACCGTTTCCTGTTGCAGGCACTAGGCCTACCCACACAAGTGAGGGTCCATTTTTATCGGGAGACTTAGGGTAACACAGAATTGTAGAGCAACTTTTATTACCTATTGACTTTCGATGCATTTCTGTCTTCCAAATGAAAGACAATGTGTAAAAAATAAGTCATTTTGAAAAATTACCTATAAGTCTCATGCTCGTATGGGTACTCACAATTTTGGAATGTGCAAATATCTACTGTTTCTAAACTCTATATTTTGTTCCAATTTCAGAAATACATAGGTGTCTTTCGTACCGATTTTTCCATGTATATATTTTCCCAAATTAATTGCTATATACCCGGAACATCATGAAAAAACATTGCAAGTCGCTGCTCAGTTATTGGCTCTGGGTTCGTCGGGTTCTTGGTGAACCTACAAGTCCTATATATCCCCACAACCAGAAAGGTATAGCTGATGAAACGGTATATTGCTTTCAAAAAGCTGTTTTTTTCAACTAATTTTCAATTTTTCCTATATTCAACTGTTAGTTTCTGTAAAGAAACCTTGAAGGATCTACACAAATGACCCCTTGCTGAATTGAGAATGTTGTCTACTTTTTAAAAATGTATAGCTTTCCAGGATCCATTATTGCTTTTATACCCATTTCTACCATTAACTGGAAGGAGGTTAAAAGCACAAAAAATAGCAAAAATAGACTATATCCCAGAAAAATGCCAAAACTGTGTAAATAATTTTGTTTTTCTGACAAAAGTGTGCTTGTCCCTGAAAGCTGGGAAGATGGTGATTTCAGCACCACAACCCCTTTTTTGATACCATTTGCAGGGGGAAAACCAGATGCTTTCATCTGTAGCCTTTTTTCCCATTTTTCCCCCCAAAAACTAAATTTTGCTGTATTTTTTGCCTTATTTTTGGGTCCCCTCCAGGGGAATCCACAAACCCTGGGTACCTTTAGAATTCCCATGATGTTGGAAAAATGGACGCAAATTTGGCGTGGATACCTTATGTGGTCAAAATGTTACAGGGGCCTAAGCACGAACTAATCCAAATAGCCAAAAATGGCTTAGCACGGGGGGAAAAGGCCTAGCAGCGTAGGGGATAGGGGAGAATGCAGATTTTATTTCATCCAGTATTTACCAGGTGCAATAAATTTGCAACAACTTATAATTCAGCTATATCTTGTAACAGGAGGTACCAGGCACATCGGAATTATACTGTCTACTCATAATCAGAGCCTAAGTGTGGTGTTTGGCCTAAAGATCAGGGCATAGCGCTCAGCAAAATGTCAGCACAGATTTACTCATTTTGGTATATTAGTATATCTCCGTGGTACCACCGCCTACAGTTAGTCAGCAGATTGGGGTTGATGGTCAAGGCACCTGGCAGAAAGTGGCAATGGCTTTTTAGCACTACAGTGAGGAAGTGAGGCATGCGCATAGATGGAACTGTGCTTGCCGCAGTCAGAGTCAGTAATTTCAGCATCCATGCAGAAGCATGGTGCAGGTAGAGAGTGGAACGCCAATGGTAAAGTGAGGTGTGAGAGGCAGTGGTCCATGCCACACTGGGAAAGGCATGTGCACAGAGAGTCGAAAGAGAATAGAAGGACAGGTGTGTTTTAGTTGTGGCCCATCCCAGAGGTTCTAGACCTTTTCCTTTCCTTACCTGTCTGCCAGAATGAATGCCAATTCTTGGTCTATCTCATGGAGATAAGGAGAGGTTGGGGAGAGCTCCACTTTTGGAAAACATGAACTTGGAGTCCAGCTGGACAGCAGTAGCATTTCTCTGGGTTTGGCAACTCCTCGCAGGAATAATTAATCACAGCATCAAAGGTCAAAGCTGGTGATGTTGTCATCCAGCTGAAGATGAAGTTAGATACCTAGGTTGTTGGACTAATGCTTGTGCAATTACACTTTGTGCAGCCTTCAGCCCCACAATTCAAACACCTATCTTTGGATTTGGTTTGAGGTGCCTCTCAACCACTTCCACTATTTCCATTCTTGTGACCATTCTGAAAGGATCCATAGGACTTTCCCCATGTGAGGTAACCCCGGAAGTACCGTAGCCATCATTTGGTCTTCTGTAAGGTATTCTTGTCACTGCCATGACTCTACAAATGTGAGGAGGTTCCAGGAAATGTACGACCAGACAACAAATAATGACAACATGGATGCACAAGGAAAGTTATAGGTAAGAGACCTGGACGCTGGAGAAGACAAGACAGTAGTGACCCGGGCTGAGAACCAGGGGCTGAGGCTTCTTTGACAATAAAGAAGAAAGAACACTAGAATAATGGAACAACTGCATCTAGGACAAGTTATTGCAGAAACAAGTTGCTTCAAAGCTATTTAGTTGTACGGTTCTTATACACTCAACGTCTTTCCATTCCCTTCACCTTTGTTTTCTTTTCCCTGCCTTTCATTCCTTTTTTCTTGTGCTTACCTGTGTTACCTACGAAGAAGATCATCTGTCAGTTTTGGGGCTTCTGTATCTGTACTTAAATGGACGTTGCTTTCATTGACAGCATCTCCTCGAGCTCACATGCTTGTTGAAGGTCCCCAGGTACTTCCTGGCTTTCTTACCAGGTCAACCTATTGGAGCATCATGGGAGAAATATGGGGATTTGGGGGGCTCCGTATTCTGGGGATTTAGGTTGCTCAGTACTCTTATATATGCATTGTCATATGGTGTGTGATTACCGTTGTATCCGGACTTGCTGACCCTGAGGTACCTACCTGCGTTACCACAGTTGTTCTGCGTTACCACAGCTACTCTGAACTCCGGGATGCGGTCTTCCAAGCACCAGTGTGTCTCTCTTCTACTCTACATTTCCTTTCCTCCTTCATGACAGCCCGTAGGTTTGAGTTCATTCAAGTCTCCGCCTGCAGCTCTTATGTGGTGGAGAGTGCGGATTTGCATCAGACCCACTTTAAACCTGCCATTAAACAGCACATAAAAATCATCAAATCATGGCTGTTTTGAAATCTAACTATCCTGCCTTTTCCATCTTAGTTTGCTACCAACGTATCCACATGTGCTGCACGTTCCATGGCATCCGTGATCTGCCAGTCAGCGAAACACGGACACAGTTTTACTGGTAAAACCATCCAAATGTAACTCAATTAGCAGCAGATTTATCAACCTCTCTGTTGTATTGTACTGTCCCTCTTCCCTGCACTCAGGTCCTTGCAGCTCAGCCAGTATGAATGTGCTGTGTGGAATGTTGGAGTGCATGGTGATGCAATGGAATGTTAGGGTGCCTGTGAGGCGGAGTGTCGGTTGGAGTATGGGCTGAGCAGCAGGGAGGCTGCTCCTGGTGGATCTATCCTAAGATCTAAGCCAAGAGCCCTTAAAAGTACTTACCTGCATCTAAGATCAATAAATCATCTTATATAACCTACACCTCGGCAAATGGACTTAATTATTACACTCTCAAAGATTGCAGCCTTTTTCTCTTTCATATTCCCACTGAATGCCATTGAAAATGTTGCCAAAATTGACATCTTCTCTACACTCTTAAAATATTTTCTAGAATTGAATTGGAGTCAGCACAAATCTTCTAATAATACCATCCTTCATATATTTTTTCTGTTGCTGTCAATCATCTGCATAATACATTAATTTCTCATTTCGGATAACCTGCTTTTTAAAACAACTACTTTCTAGTCCTCACTTTTCTGCATTTCACATGTTAGTTCAAAGCTACGTATCCAAGCAGTCGAGTTCACCCCAGGTTATATTTGTGACGTAATCAGCGGCTGCTCCTCCGCTATGGCGGAGGAGATCGCCCCGCTGCCTGCAGAGGAAAACAATAAATAAAATGATAATTAAACAGTTTTATTATAATTTTATGTTTCGTCTGTTGCCGAGTCAGGGGGGCGGGGCCTTACTAGGAATGGTGGAGGAGTGGTGGGCACTGCTGTCAGTGAGCATGTCATCTTAGGGCAGACAAACCGACAAGCACACTGACATCTCTCCAACCCAGCTGCGTTGCTGGGTGGAGAACGACAGCTGGCAGAGGCTCCCAGCCCTTGATGGAGCGCAAAACCAGCTCGCTCCGCCCAATCCCGATGCTGCTCTCATGGGCACTACCACCATGAAAGCAGCGTCTGGAGTGGCCGTAGGGGAGTCTGGTAGTCTCAGCATGTGCCCAGAGGAGCAGAATAGCAGCAAGCTGCAGGTACCTTTTTTTTTTGTTCTTTTGTAACTAGCCCTCTTGCGCTGACTCACCACTTTTCCCCAACATCAGCCTCTACAGGAAGTAATGGGGTCGTAAACTGGATGGGCTCCGACTCCTCCAAACCTGCAGTTCCCCGCATTAAGAGGTGGGTGGAGGAGCCACAAGGTTTCTGAAGGCAAGCTATAATTCTGTCCAGGCGGCCAAAACATTCTGGTTCATTTGGGAATTTAGCTGATATCTGCTTGCATCTGGCCTTGATTCTGTGGTAGAGGAAGGTGTCCAGAGGCATGAGCCTCGATTGTTTATTAAGGATGTCCAGTGTTATTAATTGCCCGTCATCATATAGGTTTCCTCATGTGTATACACTTAGCTTATGTACTTAGGAGATTGCTTTGCGTTCCTCCGTCATAGAGAAGTGTGGGGTTGACGGGAGAGGGGCTCGAGGTGTGTATAGGAGTTTACGTTTTGCTGAGATTGTACAATGCACCTTTGTTTTTTCCTTTTCCTCATATGCAGCTACATGTTTGGACCATAGAGCGTTTGTGAGGGGGATGGGATCTGCTATATTCCCTAACACAGCAAATTGGGCCATAAATCGCTGAGGGTTGAGCGAGTAGTGAGCGAAATGGACATGTACACATAGAGAGTATATTTCCATATTGGGAACTATGATGCAGTTCTGGTTATACTGCAGTGTATGAATTTCCCATGCAATTGTAGGTTTTTTTGTTGGCCCATGCAAGTTTGATAAGTAGGGTTGTGAAGGACTGAAAGGAACTTTTGTTGAGTATTATGAGAATTTTTATGAAATAATATAAGACTTTGAAAGTATGACCCTTTTAATTAATCCCGATCTGCCAACCATGGTAAACTCAGTTTAATCCATCTGTCAATCTGCTCCTCAAGAGTGTTAATTGCCCGTCTATAGTTGAGGCTGGCACTTATGGTAAATCTAAATCTGCGCATCGGGTACTCCGGGTTAAAGGCAATATTGCAGATTTGTCACAATTAATAGAGGTCCAAATGCACCCGAAATCTAGTGAATTTGTGCAGTATGATTTTGAGGCTTTCTTGGGGTTCCCTGAGATAGTGTTATGTCATCTGTATAGAGTGAAATGAATAGAGGGCAGTCGTGAAAGTGCACTGTGGACTGTGCGCGGTGTTGCCTGAGTTTAGCTCCAAGAGTTCAAGTACCAGTGCAAATAATAAGGATGAGAGTGAGCATCCTTGACAGGTGCGGTGCTCTATTGGGATGGGGGGGGGGGGGGTACGGTCATTTATGTATAATTTAGCAATGGTGTATAGTATGTCAATAAATTTTAGGAAAGGTTTGGGGATACCCATTCTGCCCAGCACAGTCCTGAGGTAGTGCCATTTAAGCGAGCTGAAAGCTTTGGTAGCCATCACGGTGGCTTCTGGTTGGATTAGATGAGGAAGAACAAATATGGTGCATAAATTGTGTGTCGTTGTCCTTCCAAGTAAAAATACAGTTTGGTCTGGCCACACTATTTCAGTAGTGTTCGCGTGCTGTGAGATTGAGTCCTACGCCGCGAGTGAAGGAGACAAGTGTAGATCCTTTTTTTTTGATAAACAAGTTTTTATTGTTTTCAGCAGTGCAACAACAGAAACTGTCGGGCCCCCCAAATCCCCACCACTCAGCAGTACAGTAAAAAGCGCACCACATTCCCACCCACCCCTCGAACCCCCTCCCCATCTCCCAAACCCCCCCGCTAAGGTATGTTGCCCAGCCATTTCCCCCAAACCTTCCGGTATTTCTTGGGACAGCCACATGCCAGATAAAGAGTCCGTTCCTGCGCCGCACACCAGTCCACCCCGGCGCCCCACTTAGCTATGGTTGGCGGCAGTGGTTGCTTCCATGCCGCCGCAATGTCTCGTTTAGCCACCATCAAGGCCGTCATGAGGAACAGCTGTTCCGGGCGCGTGCCATCTAAACCATCCGTGATGCCCAATAAGGAATGTCTAGGCTCGTGCGACACCTCCCACCCCAGGACCTCCGTAAGCTCGGACTCAATGCCCTTCCAGAACCCCTCCAGCCCCGGGCAAGACCACACCATGTGAAGGAAGTCGGCCGGCTCGGAGCCACAGCGGGGGCAGGCCGCGTCCCCGGAGAGGCCCGCGCCGTGAAGGCGGGCCGGCGTGAGATAAGCAGCATGTAGGTAGTAAATTTGGACAAGTCGCAGCCTAGCGGAGGCCGTCACCAAGCGGGGGGCCATAAGGGCGTCCCGCCAGTCGGCCTCGTCCAGGGGACCCACCCAGCCCTCCCAACGCTCCTTAAGGCCCTCAAGGGATGTAGGGGTACAGTTAACGAGGGAACGGTAAATCCTGGAAACGCCCCCGCTCCCCAAATTGCCCAGCATGACGTGAGCCTCCGGAGGGCTGTGGTCCGGTAGCCGGACGTCTAGTGGGGTGTAGGTGCGTATGGCGTGGCGCAGCTGGAGGTATCTATAGAATTGGGAGGAATGGAGGAAGAAGCGCGCCTGCAGCTCTGAAAAGGAACACATTCGCCCGCCCCGCCAGACGTCCCCAAGCTGGGAAATGCCAATTGAGTCCCACGCTCTAAAGCCTGCCAGCTCCGTGACCTCCCGCAACCACGTCCCGTGCCACAGGGGAGTGATCCGGGTCAGCCTCCCCGTCCAGCGGGTGTGACGGAGAGCCGCTCGCCAGGACAGGAATACGGCCCTGGTGATCTCCGGGCAAGAGGCAGGGACGGGTGCGCCATACAGGCGGTCCTGAATACCGGAGAAACCCAAATCCCCGAGTTCCACTCTGTAGGCTGGGTCAGATCAACCCCCCCCAAACCAGTCATGAATGACCAGAAGGCGGGTGGCCAGATAATAAAGGTAGAGGTCGGACATGCCCAGGCCCCCATCGAAGGTGGGTATGCGGCACGTCGATAGAGCCAGCCGGTGCCTCCCACTGCCCCAGAGGAATCTCGTCGCCATCCCGTCCAGCTCGCGGAACCACGATCGCGGAAAGGATAGGGGGGTGTTTTGCAGCACGTACAGAAACCGGGGAAGAATCATCATTTTATAGAGGGCCACCCTCCCTAGCGGATTGAGGGGTAACTGGTGCCAACGCGCCAAGTCCGCCTTGGCTTTCTTCACCAGGGGGGTGACGTTAAGTGCCCAGCACAGCTCCGGGAGGAGGGAGACCCAGATGCCCAGGTATTGAAATGACAACCGGCGGAGAGGGATGTGCTCTTGCCAGTCAAAACACTCCCTGGAGGGGTGCAGCGGGACCAGGACCGATTTCCGCGAGTTGAGGGATAGACCAGACGCCCGGCCGAAACGGCTCAGGATGGAGAGGGCACGGGGTCCGGAGTGCGCCGGGTCACTCAGATACAGCAGGACGTCGTCCGCATAGAGTGCGATTTTGTCAGCCTCCAGGCCAGGCCACTCCCAGCCCCGAAGGAAGGGGTCAGATCAAATCAGGGCGGCCAGGGGTTCCATCGCGAGGGCGAAAAGAAGGGGTGATAGTGGGCAACCCTGCCGCGTCCCTCGGCCGACCCGAAATGGCCTCGATAGCACTCCATTGACCAAAACCCTGGCGCGGGGCTGGGCATAGAGGACACGCACCATCCCCACGAACCGGGGGCCAAAACCCACGCGGGTCAGGACCTCAAAGAGGTATGTCCACCCCACTGAGTCGAAGGCCTTCTCGAAATCAACGAGGAGGAGAGCGAGGTACGGAGACAGCCGATGGCGATGGGCCAGGGCCACATGGAGACGGCGAAGACAGTGGCGGGTGCCCCGAGCGGGCATGAACCCGCACTGGTCCGGGTGGACCAAGGTCGACAACAGGGGCCGAAGCCGTTGGGCCAGGACCGCCGGGTAGAGCTTCACATCCGTGTTAATGAGCGAAATGGGACGGTAAGCCACCCGGTCGGTGGAAGGCGGCGTGGATTTAGGCAAAACCACGATCGTGGCCAGGTCCGCCTCCGGGGGGAAGGAGCCCCTCTCAATCACCTCCGCATAGTGAGCGCGCAGCCGCGGGACCAGGGTGTCTCTGTAGGCGGCGTAGAATTCTTGGGGGAACCCGTCAGGTCCCGGGGTCTTCCCCGCGGATGTCCGTCCGATGGCGTCCCCAATCTCCTCGAGGGAGATGGGGGCCTCCAGGCTCTCCCAGTCGGCCGGGCGAAGCCGGCCGAGGTGTGCGTCCCCAGACGCAAGTAGAGCGGCCAAGGAAAGATCTGGTGCGCGAGCCCGGTAGAGCTGAGAGTAGAACTGGGAAAAGGCGGCCGCCATCTCCACAGAGGAGGACCGGAGCACACCCGAGGAATCGGTGATCGCCGGAATGATGCATGGCGCCCGGGGGTAGGTAGCCAGGCGATGCAACAGCACGCTGTTCTTGTCACCCCAACCATACACCCTTGCCACCGAGGACTGCCAGAGGAGTTTGGCTGCCTCGAGGGACCGTTGACAAATCTCCTGGCGTAGGAGCCTCAGTTGCCGGGACACCGCCGGGTCATCATGCGCGGAAAGAGACTGCTCCAGTCGCAGCGCCCGGGCCTCGCAGGCAGTGAGCTGTCGCAGCCGCGACTGGCGGCGCCGCACCACCTGCGCCTTAGCCGCCCCTCTGATGGTCGCCTTGCAGGCCTCCCACAGGGTACCTGCCGACGAGACCAAGCCCTCATTAGCGGAGTAGTATTGAGCAAGCTCGGTGCCCACTGCCTTGCGCAGCGCCTTGTCCTGGAGGAACCAGGCGCTAAACCGCCACATTGGCCGAGCCGTGTGCGGCGGAGGCCCTAGGCCCAGGAGGACCGGTGAGTGATCCGAAATCCCCCTGGGGAGGATGCGAACGTCTTGGACGCCCCCGCAGTCGGCGGGAGGGAGAAAGATCATATCGATACGGGCGTGAGAATGGTGAGCGGCCGAGGTGTGGGTGAACTGACGGGCATGAGGATGCCAGAGCCTCCAGGCGTCGCAGAGGCCTTGGGCCTCGGCCCAACCCGCCAGTTGCCGTGCTCGGGCCGCGCGGGAATCCGAAACCGGTCCCGACGAGTCCATCCGAGGGGTCGAGACGGCATTAAAATCTCCCCCAAGAACTACCGTGCCCCCCGGGAGTGTGGCCAGCAGAGAAGCAGCATGGGCCAAGGCCTGCGACAGTCCCGAGGGCGGCACAAAGAGTGATAGGAAGCTGACCGGTCTAACATCCAGCGTGCCACAAACCGCAATCCCGGTTCCCTGAGGATCATGGGTCACCCGTGTAAGGACGAAGGGGAAAGAGCGGCACAGCAGGACCGCCACTCCGCGGGAGCCGCGGGCAAACCCTGAATGCCACACCCGATCGTACCCATAACGCGCAAGGAAAGGGCATTTTTCCCCCAGAAGATGGGTCTCCTGAAGGAGAAGGACGTCGGCCCCTATGCGCTGAGCATATTTAAGGACTGCAGTGCGCTTGAGCCTATCCAACAGGCCATTCACATTCCAGGAGAGTATACGCAGCCGAGCCCCAGGGGTCAAATCAGTCATGGAAGCAACAGGCATAGTACGCCGCGGCAGTGAACCCCCAGGGGGGCGCCGGGAGGGCCCAAGGCCACGCCGACGCGCGGGGAGAGGAGGAGGAACGCCCATGCACCGCGGGGAGAGCAGACGACAAACGGAAGGGAGCCAGGGGGGCCAGGTGGAGAGCAGGCGCGAGTGGAGCGCATGTGAATGTCAGTGCGGAGCGCTGCAGGGACACGCGCTGGGGACTGCTGTGTGATGCGGCTAAGAAGAACCCAGACCCAAACTAAAGGAAACACCCTCCCTAGAAGGAACAACCAACAGAACAAAACCCCCCCCCAACCCCGCACCCCCCACCCTACACTTCGAGAACTGAAGCATCTGTCGCCCTAACTTTAACAGCAACTACAAGGTCCCAAGCAAAGCGCTCGGGTGTCAAGAGCGTGGTGGACCCCTCCAGAAGTACGGATGCGAGTATCTGGTCCTAGAGTGCTACACATAAGCGGAAAGCCGCTGAGTCTAGGTCCGTAGTAGAGGTCCCAGCAACGGGACTAGGCCGCCGAACCCCTCGCCGAAACAGAAGACAAGGAAGAGTCATAGGGCCGGGCTGCGGGAGAGATCAGAAAGGTCTACTGGCGCAGGGAGGGGGGTCAGGGACGGATCCAGCAGACGGGCCGACTGACGCCCAAGGCCCCCAGCCGCCTGGGAGGACGTCCCGGAGGAGGCAGAAGAGTCCCTCAGTCTCAGCCCCGATGTGCTTGCGGAACGAGGCCCAGCCGCCAGCCCCCCCCCGGGGCCGCCGGGATCGCGTGCGTCGCCTGCGGCTCGGGCGCCGGAGCCCGGCCGCAGCCTGGCCCGAAGGCCGCCGAGCCGGCGACGCCCGCCCGGCCTGTTGTAGCGGGCGTTCTTCAGTGAGCCAAGTCCAGGCCGCCCGGGGAGTGTCGAAGAACAGGGTCTTACTCTGGAAAACAACGCGGAGGCGTGCTGGGAATTGAAGCTGATAGCTGAGACCCAGAGAGCGCATCTTGTGCTTAACCTCTAGGTACGAGCGGCGTTGCTCCTGGACCTCCCGGGTGTAGTCTGGGAAAACCATGATGTTGTGGTTGTTGAAGGTCAAGGGAGCCTGCACCCGCGCCTCCTTCAGTATAGCATCTCTGTCTCTAAAGTTGAGGATCCGCAAGATGAAGGGCCGCGGGGGGGCCCCCACAGGAGGCTTGGAGGCCAATGACCGATGCGCCCGTTCTATGACAAACCAGGTGGACAAGCTGGCCGCCGGCATCCAGGACTTGAACCACTTCTCCAGGAAGTCGTCGGTGCGGCCAGATTCGACCCCCTCCGGAAAGCCCACCAGGCGGAGGTTGTTGCGGCGGGCTCGATTTTCGGCATCCTCCGCCCGGCGATGCAACTCTTGAGAATGGGTCGTGAGCTCCCGAACCTGGTCTTGGAGCTGCCGAATGTCATCCTCCGCCGTCGAAATCCGGGACTCCGTCTCAGTGATTCGGGCCGTGGCATTACGAAGGTCCTGGCGTAGAAGCGCGACGTCCACCTTCACCTCTCCGACCATCCCCTCCAGGGACGTACGGGAGGCAGTGATGGCCTGCAAGATGGCGGCTAGGTCCGTGCCAGGAGTCGGCGCCGCCTCCCCCCCCGTGCCCGGGGGTCAGAGGTCGTGAAGCGGTCGATCTTTGTCTGGTGGGGCGCGGCCGTCGACTTGGCGCCCCTGTCCTTGCCCATGGTCGCCCTCGTGAAGTATGCGCCGGTGTCCAGGCGCCGCAGGGCAGACCGTCGGCCGGCCTCTCCCAGCGTCCAAGGGATCGGCCCGCGGGAGGCCGGGACCGAGAGGAAGGAAAGGGAGAAGAAGTGTCGGCGCCTCCTCACAGGGGGAGGCCAGGGGTCCACCGAGGAGGCCACCGACCCACCGCAGAGCCAGTCCAGCGGCGCCCCCCCCCACAGGCGTCGTCAGCGCAAGTCCGGTGCCGTGTCCAGCACCAACAACGGGCCCACCTGCGCACCCCCGCAGCGCCTCCGGCCCCGGGCCTCAGCAGGACCCCTCCAGGTGGGGGGAGGGGGACAGGGCGCCTCGTGGCCAGCAGCGGCAGGCCCCAACCAGCGGCGACGGGGGAGGGGGCTCCAACGGTCAACAACTGAAGATGGACTCTCACACCAGCGGCGGAGGCCGGCACTCGCGGTGCGAGCACGTCCGCGGCCCTCCACGAGGCCTCCGTCCAGTCGCCTGCAGCGCCAGCCCCTAGGTGGTATGGGGGCAGAAGTCAGGAGCCGGGGCCGGCCTGGCCCACCGGGGCCGCCCACACAGGACCGCACCTCTCGCCAGCGGCCAGGCGCACCACAGGTCACCAGTGGTATCTGTCCCACTGTGGTTACAGTCCTCACTTCAGCGCCATGGACTCAGGGCCCCCCAGTCACGCAGGGTCTCCGCAGCGGCCCGTGGGGGGGCGAGGCAGGCCCTCCACCCCGCCAGCAGCAGAGCCGGATGGCTCTGGGGTGCCCCCGGGTCCCGTGTCGTGCAGCCGGCCGCCGCCAACCACGCGGCCTGTATCTCACTCCGACGCCGCGGGCCTCGCGCAGGATCTCTCGCCAGGCACAGCACCAGCCAGCCGCTGCTCTCGCGGCCTCTCAGCAAGGGGCGGCAGAACTCGGGCTCGGGAGCAGGGAAGCGGCCAAAAGTGCCACCGAGTGTGGTTCCTCGGTCCCGCTGCAGGTAGGGACCGCCAATTCGCCTCTAGGACGGCAGGATCCGGATAAAAGCAGGATGCGAGGGGTAACGCATCGGGAGCCTCACCTCGGTGCGGCCATCTTGCCGTGCGCCACCTAGCGCCCCCACAAGTGTAGATCCTTAGTGAAAGAGTGTGTATGTAGCCGGTTAGTGCTAGCGTTTTTCATTTGGGAGACCAGCCGGGATTCATTTTCGAGAGGGGCACAGTGGATGTTCTCCATACGCTGCCGGGAAGGTTGGGTCTCCCGAGCGTATCACACACGTTTCACGTGTGGGAGCATGGTGGTGCTTATGGCCACAGATATTTATGTAGAACCCCTGTCCTGAAGAGGCTAACGAAGATAGGCTGAAACGTGGTCACGTCGACAGACACTCAAAGGAGGAGCCACAGGATTTTCATTGATTTTGGAATTTTTACGTGTTACACTATTTGCTAGGCCAACTTGGAGCCTGACAGTGTTTCACGACTTGACTACCTCCAAGTGGATCCCCTACAAATTCTCTTCAGGGGGACACTATAACGAACTGAACTTTCTTTGGGTTATTGATTGTGAGATATATATTTATGTGATGTTGTTTGTTATTTAATTTGCTATGTGATATATGTTTTGTACTTCCTCCTTGAATAGGCGCTTGCCCAAGTGTGTGATCAATTGAGTTAGATTTGTTCAGTGGAATATAACTATACCGGAGAGGGTAATTAAATGTGCTCTATCCATATTATTAGCTCAGTATTGATTCCTTGATACCGTTTTTTGTTCCATACACACCATTTCAGGTAGCAGCAGGAGCAGCCTGTTGACTATAAGTTTTGCAAATCTTTTATCATTGCAGTTTATTAATGAAAGGGATCTGTACGATTTACAATCTTATGCATTTTTGTGGGTTTTTAGGAGGACAATCAGAATGGCTTAGTGCGAAGAAGGGGGGAAGACTACCTTTGTCTATGGCCTCCTGTAAGATGCCCAGCAGGTCAGGATATGTTTTATATAATTCAGTGAGTAGATTGTCAGACCCATGGGCTTTACCATTCAGAAACTCATGTACGATCACCCTGATTTCCTCTGGTATGGGGGTTGTGCCAGGAATTCACGCTGCGCACTGTTAAGCTGTACTAGTGCAGTGTCCTCTAGGTAGCTGCATATGTGTGCCAAGTCTGAGTAACAGCCTGAGGAGGACAGGCCTCATAATATCTTGGGAATACCTTCTTAATGACTTAAGATTCATATTTAAGATTGCTGAACTGATCAGCAATGAAGATGATATTGTTTGCTGGCCAAGGTTTCCTAGCTATGGTTGCTAGTGTTTATCTGACCTTTCCCTCTTTCCTATATGATTGGGCTTCAGCAAATTTTCCCATATAGTTGGCCTCTCATTCTCCAATTTTGTTATTTTCTGTCATTTTTGTGTCTGATGTGTTCGCTAGTGTGGGCTTTTCCTCACAGGCCAGGTCTGCCCGTAATAGTTTTGTCTTTTTTGAGAATCTCTATTTCAATCAATCAGAATGTGTAAAGCACATCTACTTCACCAGTAAGAGTCTCGAGGCGCAGTGAGGTTCATGCTGCTGGAACATGCTGCCTATGCCTATTGGTTGAACATCCAGGTCTTGAGGTCCTTACTGAATAGCTGGAGTGATGGTGAGGCTCTGGTGTGCAGGGGTGTGTGTTTGGGGTCTTTGCCGCCAGGTGGGAGAAGGAGCGGCCTCCACTGTTTGATCAGCGGATGTGATGGGTGGCTGCTAGGGAGAGTGATCCAGAATTGAGTTTCCTGGTAGGATTGTGGGAATTCACTAATTTGTTAAGGTTCGCCGGTCCTTCGTAGTGTATTGCCTTGTAGGCGTGGGTGAGCAGCTTGAACTGGGACCTCTTTGCGACTGGTAGTCCCTGTTTCTTCTTTGAAAACTGTATTCAGTAGGGCTCTCTGGAATAATTGCCATGTCTTATCTCGCCTGTACATGCCTGGTATGTGAATGCAACATGGGATTATGGTCTGACAGGGTACGGGACAGGTGTTCTGCGTGTTTGCATGTGTCTCAGGTTATTAACCAGTAGTCTAGTCAGGACCACATATTGTGAGTGGCAGAGTAGTAGGAACCCGTCCTTTGTTGTGTGTTTCTTTTCTTCCGAATATCAATGAGCTCCTCTTCTGAGGCAATTCCTGCGATCCTGTTATTTGCCGCAGCGTTGGTCCTGGTTTGGGTATGTGATCTATCTACGCACGTTGCAAGCGGTGTGTTGAAATCTCCACAGCTGTGTCGCTACCAATGATTGATCATAAACAGAGGCTACATTGGTAGTAAATCAGCAGTTCCGACACCTTTAAATAGATTGGGGGAACCACATGCTTGGAAGCGTCTTGCTGAACTATTGCATGGCTTTTACTACACTGAACTCTAAACAACCACCAAAGTTAACAGTATCCAGTTAGGATGGTCATTGATGATCAGTCACAGAAGGTACTGGACACCGTTCATGGGCAAGTTATAGCTACTACTGGTCTTGCAGTCAGTCTTTCAAATGCAGAGACACCGTTTTGGGTACTAGAAAAGCACCCACAGTGGACTCAGTATGGACACTTAGGGTTTTGCATCTGACAAACGACTATTCCCATTCAAAGATTTTGGTGGCAGATTCATCCAGAAGACTGCAGTCACTCACTTGACACACTGGTTCCGTCCATCAACTGGTGAAGCAGAGGTTATGAGTTAGGGTCCTTTTATAGGGAGTTTATGCAAATTGTTTCGCAAGTAGGTCAACTAACATTAGCCAATTAACTATTTCCCAGATGAAGCATTTATTGTTCGTCTCTTTGTTCTTAGGCGGAGAACTTGCCTGGCATTGTACGGATTCCCCAATCCTCTGAGATGGACTAGACAGATTATAGTGGGATGCAGATTGTGATATCCAAAAGAAAAATCTGAATGGAAGCCACATCTTTCGCTGTACTCAGTGTCTTTGCAAGTGATACCATCCATACAGCACATGGAGACCAAGCATACAGCCCATATGCAACTTACACATTATATGCCACAACCCACATGCATCATGGGGAAGTAAAGGACCCTAGATATGGGAAACTGCACAAATTTACCTTGAAGAGAGTCCATGTGCTCCTCTTGCAGGAATATGGGTAAGTAGACCTGTGTCCTTGTATATCGGTTGAGCTGCCACCAACTATCAGTCTCCAAAGGGTGTACGAAGCTGGGTAGTCATTACGAAGCTGGGTAGTCATTCCTGGTGGAGAAAAGGATGCCGCCCGTCTCCTCCGGTGTCTTGTCAGGATCCCTTGTCTCCTCGGTGAGTATCTAGCACTGCTGTTTCCTCTTCAGGTCATCACCGTTCTGCGCCCTCTTCTCAATGAGGTGATGTCGGGTGTCAGGTCTGAGTCCACAGCAAGTGATGAAGCCTCCACACATTTCCTGTGCTCATAGCAGCTGACTCCTTTCTTCCTCTGTGGTGTCCTCACATCACAACACTGCTTTACGTCCATGTTTCTGGCAGAACCACAATCTTTCTTCACTTTCTTCCTTTTCAAACGCCACTCCTTCAACCTTTTCCATTTGGGACCCTCTTCTCCAGGTTCTCTTCTACTGTCTGTCTTCTCTTTCTCTCCTCTGCCTCTTTGGTCCTCTATTTTTATGACCTTTATCTTCCTTTCCAGGTTTCTCCTCTAGTGGCATTTTTCCTGGCTCCATCAGTAGTCATCCTCTGGAAACAACCATTACAACGCAGTCAATACAACGCACTACCTTTACAACGGGGTTGTTACAACACGACTGCATTTACATCGCATGCCATTACAACGCAGGCATTACAATGCATGTCACTACAACGCATGCCATTACAATGCATACCTTTACAACACATGCCATTACAACGCCTCAAAAGGTAAGTAATGGAGTTTATTTTAGTTTTATGGTGGGTATGGGTTTGGGGGTACATGGGAATAGTACTTTTTACCCCTACACTATCCAACACTTACCCTACTGTTGCACTCACTGGAGTAGAATAGTGATTTCTACTCCTACACTATCCAACACTTACCCTACTGTTCCACTCACTGGAGTGGGAATAGTAATTTTACCCCTACACTATCCAAAACTTACCCCACTGTTACCTTAAAGTATTATGCATTGTAATGGTATGTGTTGTAATGGTATGCCTTGTAATGGAATGCGTAGTAAAGGTAGTTTCTAAAAATGTTTTGTAATGGAATGCGTTGTGAAATAATGCGTTGTAAAGGTAGCTGCGATGTAAAACCCACGTTGTAAAGGCATGCGTTGTAATTGTCTGTGGTGTAACCTCATATATTCGCCATTCTCTACTATCTGCCTTGCTCTAACTTGCAAAGCACCGATAACTGATGGCTTGAGTTCAACCTCGCTACAGTCAAGTGTGGCAGGGGTGTTCTTGGCCCAATGTGCAATGCAATAGAAGGACGGACTCTAAGACACCAGTGATAACTGTCCCAAATGCCACAGTTGAAGCCCAACAACCGCTGCTTGCCCTGCGGAACCTCCCCCCCCCCACGAAAGGGTTTTTGCAAATGATCATGTAAACCCTTATGTAAAGCAAGCTTCTTGATGCATCAAATCCCTATGGCAGATTGGTAGCTATCAATGATTTATTAAAACCAAAGGATACACCTACAGGCAATCAGCAAGTTCCCTCTCTACTGTGATGGAGATACATTTTGTGTGCTTCTGAAGAGCAGGGTTCAACCCAAAACACACATGGAGAATCTCCTAGTTGTCTCATTATGCAATGACACAGGTCATAAGAAATGCACAGCAACTCAGAATGCTCAATAATTACGACATGCTATCACTGCTGTCCAGCCATAAGTCAACAAACACGGATGCAGAGGGAGGATATCGCAGAAGAGAACAGGAACTTAGCAGAAGTGGAAGGATTTAGACAGAAAAGGTAGGAAGGGATCACACCAAAGGATCACCACTGACTACTCCTGACTGCCTGGAAGGAGGAGCAGCAGGTGCTGCCTTCTTCGTGAACACTGGATACTTTGAACAGCAGCTTCGAGGATCAGGCCAGCATATCTAGGGCAGAACAGCAACCATCTCTTAAAGGCACACCATTGGTCCGTCTTTAGAGTTAGACGCAGTCATCACTCGCGACTCCTGGCGATTGGTCACAAGAGCACGCTAGGCTATGATCTGTCACCACCCACTCCATTCATGTTCAGAGCCTTCTCAGGTATACTTTTGTTCCCTTTGTGAGAATGGCATGAAAGGACCTCTCTGGTTCAGCCTACCATCCGTCTCTATAGTGCTCACAGGCAGCCAGCAGATCCTTCCCTCTTGAATGCCATGAGAACAGGAGACCTATCCGGTCCCAGGAACAGCCTGTCATTTGTCTTGCTGCTTCACTGCACAGGTAAGCTTCAAGACAGCATTACCAACATAGTCCATAATATTAGAAAATAGGCCAAAGGAACAATGTGATTCTGCAGCTGTGGCATTTTTCCTCAAAGTTATGGATTTACTGGAATTGTCACGTGATACACTAACAGCTGCTTGATTTTCAGATTTCTAAAACAACAAAAATGTATTTTTTGCTCAAATGGCTACTAGGTTGCTGAAAGAAACACCCTTACAAAGTGCTGTGCATTGGCAAACCCTTTCCAAATGTTAACTTGTCGCTTTACAGTTTCTGTTTTCTGTATTCAGGTGCTCAAAGGATACTAAAAAGGTGAAATAGAGGGGCGTGGCTAAGATGACGGCTGGCTAGGACGCAGATTCGTGTCCCTCCGGCATTGCTGTTTCATTAGCCTTGGTATATTGCCCATCTCGACCTTCGCTCCTCGCTGGGAAAGACAGTCTCTGGCTGGTGGCTACCGGAGGCTGCCTCGACCCGTGGGTGGCGCAGAGTTTGGCACCCGGGACCGGTGTGAAGGAGACTACTGCACTGGGAGGCCTGCTGGCTCGCAGGCACCGGCGGCCCGTGTGTGGTATGAGCCGATCGGAGAGGATGGCAGGCAGTGGTGATTGGGATCGGCTGAGCGTCCAAGGTGGCTTACCCTCATACCTGGAGAAGAGGCTCAACGCTCTCTGAAGAAACCGTGTCCCGAGCGGTGAGGCATGGCAGGAGCAGAGAGGCACCCGCCATTTTACTGACGGTGCTGGTGGTCCTGCTTGCGGCACTGCCAGTGATTGAGCACCTTCTCTGTGCCCCCGGGCGGCTCACGCGGTGATCGGTGGCCCCCGCGACCTGGGGTGAGGATCGCTTGAACGCTAAGCCGCCTCCCCCAACAGTGAAGAGACGGGGAGACTGAGCGCCGGAGGCGAGCGGCCGCCTGACCAGACCCTGCACTTCTCCACGAGGCTCCGGTAAGAGCATGGCACTGGGAGATCTGCAGGGGGGCTAGATTGAGGAGGTTGCAGCGGCCCGCCCTGAGGGCCCCCTTCATCTCTTAGTGGTGATTGCCCCTCCCCCCAGGAGTGAAGGAGCATGCCTTGACTGGTTCCTATTGGACTGGCTGCTGGTGAACTGCTTGTGCGTAGACAATTTTACACCCCCTGATTGATCCGGACATGGCTGACGAGCCCCTGGACCATAGAGGCCATGGATATGGCAGAAAGTTGAATTCTGATGCTCTCTGGCTGCTGCCTCTGGACCTGCGTGGCCGGTGGGGCCGCCACTCGTTCTCTCACACCCCTAGATCTCTGGACACGCACATACCTATTCCTGCTTGAGCCCACCGCGCAAGTGGCGAAGACGTGAAAGGGCCAAGACACAGAGGCCTATACCGTTGCTGCAGCCCCCACTTGCCCCAATCTTCCTGACGACAGTGGACCGTGGTCATTAGGGCTTCAGCAATACAGGAGAGACAGGAGGATGCAGGGGGATCTTGGTGCGCTTTGCCACTGGGGGGCTGTGGAGAGCCTCTGCCAATGTACCAGAGACGACATGGCAGGTTAACGGATGTAACGCGGTGACACTGAAGGGCAATTAACCAAGCATCCAAGCTGGCGCCCCTAGCTGCGTGCGAGTGGGACATTAAGCAATGCAACCTTGCACAGAGCCGTTCGCTGACATGCCGCTGCGAGTGCCAGAAAAGACAGGACAGTAAAAGAGATGCTGATGAAGCATTCTGGAACGGGTGGGCTTGCAAGCAGTACACATAGGGAGGAGGGCCCTGTGGAGGCGACTGATGGTGCGGACGGGCCGGCGACCAAGGCTTTCATGACGGAGCAGTTTTCCTCTCTCAAAGAGGTCATCCAAGAAATGAAAAGCCAGCTCTCCACCGACCTGAGGGAGATCAGACGCGACATAGAGGAGGTGGGGGATCGCGTTGCTACCTTGGAGGAGCAGGAGACCAGCCGGGACGACGAAATCACCATGATGCAACAAGAGCTGATTCGTCTTCAGGAGCAGCACATAGACTTACAAACGCGAACAGAAGATCTCGAAAACCGCTCTCGGGGAATTCTTTTCCAAGCGGAGGGAGACATTCTTAGAGCCTATGTTCTGGTCCTTTTTCAACATGTTCTAGGTGACGAAGCTCCCACGGGCATTCAGATGGATAGGGTGCACCGGGTGGGACTGCTGAAAGGGAGCAAAGCCCCACCACCGGACATCCTAGTGTGTGTGCATGATTTCCAGCTGAAGGAGAAAATAATCCGCAAAGCACGAGATAATCAACCCATCCACTTTCAAGGCTATGCCCCTACTTTATTCCAGCATTTGGCAGCATACACACTGGTCAAGAAAAGGGAATTCTGAGTCATCACCACCCTCTTACAGGAGCAAGGTATGTCATACTTCTGGGGCCATCCCTTCCAGATCATCTTCAAATACCAGGGCCGACTACGGCAACTTCGCTCGCTGAAAGAGGCACAAGAGGTGCTGGGTCTTACAGATAACTCAACTACAAAGCTGTCTGACGGGCCCCATGGAACCTCCTCGCAGAAAACTGCAGCTGGTCGGGAAGTCATCCTCCACGCTTAAACCAGACCCTGCAATGATAGTCCGAGAAAGGGAGGCGGTGCTTACCTACCTGTCCCAGTCGCCATCCCGCCTGGCCACCCCTTGAACCACTTAACTTTCAGTAACCAAGATGAATCACCTGAGGCGGAGCCGGAGGGACCCCAGACATGGTGTAGACTCCTGATGTGGGACACTATCGTGCCGAGGAGTACTGGGATCAACTCGTTCTTGAAGGTATCCCGCTACAACACGTCCCCTTGGGATGTCCCACTAATGACGAACTTTTGTAATTCCTTATGTTCCCTGTTTAGGGGCTTGAGGTGTTTAACCTGTTTTTGGGGTTGTTTTTTACTTTTTAGGTTTTCCGCACCAGTCACAAAGATTCCTGCCATCCGATCCCCATTGCTGCACCAGACACGGTTTGGAAAGGAGTGGAAGGGGAGAAAGAACCAAGCATGGCACAGCAAGTCTCTTCCAATCCCACACAATGGGTAGAGCCCTAAAGGTGGTAAGCCTTAATGTCCGAGGGTTGAACAACCCGGTTAAAAGGTCAGCAATCCTCTCCCTTTTAGAAAACTCAGGGGGCGATATCTACCTATTGCACATCTTCTCTCGAGGGACAGTATGCGCATGCAAACACGACGTTTCCTGCAGCAGTTTTGATCCTCTGGTTCAGCCAAGAAACATGGGGTGGCAATTTTGCTCAGGGCCAATTTTCCTGGGTAAAGTAGTGGCTACTTTAGCAGATATAAAGGGCTGTCTCTTGGCACTCAGAATTCACTGGGACAATTCCTATATCACCATAGCCTCTATATACACTCCAAACACACAGCAAGAATAATTTACTCTTAAAGCCCTAGCAGAGGTACTGGTGTCCCCCGATGCAGCGATCCTGGTGGGCGGGGATCTTAATTTGGTAATGGACACGGGGTTGGATCGGTCCGCACAGAGATCGGCCCAAGCGTGAGCCTTCTCCACGGGAGGGTTGAGGTGGCTTGCGGACAACAGCCTTCTAGATGTATGGCGTATCCACCTTCAGGGGAGAAAGATTACACCTATTATTCTGCGGTCCATAAATCGTATGCACGGTTGGATCACTTTCTTACCACTAGGTCCCTAATGTCCTGCCTCACAGACTCTGCCATAGAGCCCAGATCTCTCTCTGACCATGCCCTTATCTTGGTTACCATAAAGGGGAATCAGGGCTCTATCAACCACCCAAGGTGGCGTCTGAGGGAATGCCTGCTACAATCCCCTGTTAAAATCCAGACTGCTAGAATACCTTTAGATAAATGATGTGGGCCCGGCGTCCTTAGCAGCAGTGTGGGAGACACTGAAACTAGTGACGAGTGGGGAACTTATCGCAATCTCTGCGGCAATGAACAAGGTCCGCCAAGATAAATGGCAAGAGCTGGAACGCGAAGTGAGGGAGATGGAGGCCATTCATAAACTAACAGGAGCCCCGAGGGTGTGGCGTGAATTGGAGAAAAAGAGGCTTTTGCTAAAATGGCTCGACCTCAATAGGGCTGAGTACGCTCTTCTCCGTTTGAGACATAAATGTTATCTCAGTGGTGATAAATGTGGTAAGCTCCTGGCGCAACGACTTCGGGCTAAAATGGCGGCATCCTCGATTGCAGCGATTAAATGCCCCGGGGGTGAGGAGGTCACTGCTGACTTCCATTTCGTGGAAGTCTTTCAGGATTTCTACCACTCTCTCTATACAGGACAAGATCCCTGGCACGAAACTCTTATTCCTATTAGGAGAATTGAACAATCTCCACCTTACCATCGACTACAGCCGAACAGTTAGACCAGCCAATTAGAATAGAAAAAAACATTTCGGCCATCGCGCGCCTCAAGGTGGGGAAGGCTCTGGGTCCCGATGGCTTCTCAGCCTTGTTCTACAAGACTTTTTGCCCAGAGATAGCACCCTTCTTGAATAAGCTTTTTAACTCTTTCCTGGAGACGGGCTCGGTGACTGATTCTATGTCAGAAGCGGCCATTTCGGTCATCCGAAAACCTTCCAAAGACCCCACTAAATGTGGATCTTACCGACCCATATCATTGGTAAATATAGACGTGAAAATCTTCACCAGCGTTTTGGCCTCACGCCTAAACCCTTTAATGGCGGGTTTGATCGACCCCGATCGGCCGGCTTTATTCCTACTAGACGGAGGGGGGGGGGTGGGGGGGGGATATCACCAAGCGCCTCTTTCATCTTATGGACAGCGTTCAGAAGTCACGCAAACAAGCTTTGTTTCTATCAATAGATGCCGAGAAGGCATTTGATAGGGTGAGCTGCGCCTATCTATTTGATACTTTGCGCAACTTTGGGTTTGGTGAAAAGTTTATCGGATTGATCAAATGCATTTACCGAGGGCCTAAAGCCTTTATCCGTGTCAATGGTGCTATCTCCACCATTTTACTGATCTCTTGGGGGACGAGGCAAGGGTGCCCTCGGTCCCCCTTACTGTTTGCTCTGTATATGGAGCCTTTTGCGCAGCGCCTGAGGAATGATCATCAGATAGAGGGAATCAAATTTGGAAAGGACATCTATAAAGTCAGCTTGTATGCTGATGACGTTATACTATCGCTTACGAAGCCTCAGACTACCCTGCCAGCAGTAATCAACTAATTAAATAGCTTTGGCAAGGTCTCGGGCTTTAAAGTTAACTTCACTAAATCCCAAATACTGAATCTCTCGATCCCACCCGATATAGTTGACAGCATCCATTGAAACCTTTCCGTTTCAATGGACACAACAGGAGATTCCATATCTGGGAATTAGACTGGCCCGAACTATAGCTAGAACGGTGACCGTAAACTACATGACCCTTCTCAATCAAACCGCAAAAGCCCTTGACAGCTGGACACCACTCCGGCTGGCATGGTTTGGTAGGATTGCAGCTGTCAAAATGACGGTCCTACCTCGTATTCTCTATGATTTTCAAATGCTTCCCATGGCGCCACCTCCCAAAGCACTGAGTCAACTGCATACGTTAATTAATACATTTGTGTGGGGGGGGGAACCTCGCCTAGCGATGACCCAATTGATGCGACCTAAAAGTAAGGGAGGGACAGGGCTGCCTGTGGTCCACCAATATTTTCAGGCTTTGTGCCTCAGATACATTGTCAAATGGAATCGATCCCTCTCCGAAAAGCATTGGAATGTCATGGATCAGTCGGTGGCGTGTGGGGTGAACATCTGGTGAGAAATTTGGCTCCAGCACAGAGCGTGGGGTCTATATTCCTCCCCAGTGCGTCTTCCACTATGAAGGTCTGGGATACAGTCACAGTCAAGCGGGGTTGGACCACTTTTCCTTCACCAATGTATCCGATTGTTGACAATCCGGAGTTTCTTCCAGGGCGCGACTCAGTAATTTTCCAAAGATGGAGGGAGGCGGGCTGCAAAAGGATTGGCTCCCTATTCGATACAAAAGGCCTCCAACCTACAGTCAGTGCCTACAAACTCGTAGTATTCTGGAGCATTCGGTTAGCAAAGTACTCCCTCTATCAGCTTCAACTCATCCTCCACAAGTAGCCTAAACAAGGGACGCTCTGTAGTATTTAGCCTTCCAAAGCAGATCTTCCAGCTTCTACTAGATTCGTTGTGTAGCCAAGAGATCTCTCAGCCATACTTCCGAGTACAGCCTCATTGCACATAAAATGGCAGATGTCATCATCTGACTGGTTGGTAAGTCTAAGGCTGTGTCAGCTGATTGTCCTTGATGGGGTAGGCAACAATAGCGAAAGGTGCAGGGGCAAGAGCACTATTCTGTGAAGTCTTGCACAGCAGTAAACGCTTCTTCTACTGCCCACTCCTGAACAACCCACCTGCTCATGACAGCAAAGGACAATTGAACAGAAAAAGCATAGCAGCCTTAAAACCTCCAACACAGAGAACATTAAGTGATTTAGCACCTGTCTTAGGGCCTTATTATGAGTTTGTCGGTCATCCAGAGGTCTGCACCGGCAGTGCTCTGCAGACTGCCAAGCTCGTAGTGTGACCACCTGCCTGATTACCATAGTGATCCTTGGTGGGCGGGTGGTGCTGTGGCAGTGTCACAGCAGTGGGTGTCTAAGGCTCATAGGTCAGCCTTACAGAGGCACCACTGTGATACTACCGCTGCACGTTCCTACACGGTATGGAATGCATCATTTTGTGCATTCCATACCGTGCAGGAACTGGGGGTGCATTTCCAGAGGGGCACAAAATGTGCCGTCCTGCATTCACCCCCTGGTCCTTGAGAGGAAGGGGGGCTCTGTTAGGGCACCCTTAAGTTGCCTCACCGCCACCCTTTTCATGGCAGGCTCACCACCATGGAAAGGGTGGTGCTGAGGCAACTCACAATATGCTCTGCGGTGCTGCAGCGGCACTGCCACCATATTACTCGGCCTGACCGCGACACAGCTGGATCCTGGATCCCCGGTGGTTGCAGAGGTCTTGTGCCAGTCCACCACCCTAAATATAGTGTGGCAGTGGTCAGACCGCCACCACGGGTTCGGCAGTCCTATGGACCGCCAAACTCGTAATAAGGCCCTTACTCTCCAGAACTGGGTGGCATGTGCCTAGGTAAATTTCAACCCAATTGAGCCTTTTGAACACCAAAGAACAAGGGAGTCAAATGTGGAGAATCAATCGGGGGACACACAGCGGAAATCACAAAGAGGGAAATAGGTACTACGGTGGAGAGCTGTATCCTTGGATTACGGAAAAGGAACTTCTAAGTATAAAGTGCAATATAGATTTGAAAACTTGGCGATCCTCTTGGCGGTGCGAGCGATCACCATGGGGTGGAAGTCGAAGACGCCACCTTCTATTCATGCATGGCACAGGGAACTGATGCGGTGGGGTGTTGCAGAGAGCGCTGCATTGAGGCGGGAAGGGGCCAGGGGATTGCGCAAGACCCCGATTGTGATGGACTGGGACACCATGTTGGAGACATGTAGACCTTTGGACATACCCTTAGACACTAATCTCAGTAATGTCTAAGGTGGCGACTACACCTATAGATTAGAATGGCCTGACCCTTGGTATCTGTATCAGAGTGATGAAAATGCAGAAAATTATTGCGCCAGAGCTGGCAAGCGACTCTGGAGAGAATTCTTGTTTTTTTTGGTGCATGTACATATGCAGGATCAGCGGGTGGGGGGTGGGTGTATTACAGTTGTGGGTTTTTTTAAGTATACTATGTCCAGGTAAGACAGCAATATAAGAGTGCGCAAAGTCCTGTACTGTTATAGGCGAGTTGATATGATACCACACTATCCTCAAATTGGCTTAGTAAAAGTTAAATCATCGCACAAGTAGAAGTTAATAATGTTACCTATAACGTAAGACGTTGGACTTTTGTAAGGTGTAGCATGAGAATTGTTAGAATATGTTACCTGGACTGTCATATAATGTACAACACACAGTTTTGCTATTTTCTGTGCTTATATGCTGCGAAGAAAAATAAAAATCAATAACATTTTGTTACAAAAAAAAAAACGTGGAGAATCAATATGAACCTAAACGGATTGCCTCTACAGGTGGCATATTGTGTCAAATAATTAGAATTCACTTACACACTGGCCTCGCCTTCAAATTGCGAAAACAACAAGACAGCATGATGTCAGCTTTCCCACAATAGAAAGAAGTGGAATCTGCCCATGCACATAACTCAATATGCAATGTTTAATCTTCACTCCCCTAGATATTGGCAACCCCTTGCTTAATGGCCTCCCTGAAATTACCATGTCCTCTCTCCCCCTCAAAGGCTTCCTAAATACAGTGGCTCGTCAAATCAGAGACCTGGAGAAATCTGGCCACGTCACTGCATCTTTCAGTGACTCTTCCTCTATGCCTGAATCATTTTCATGACAGGCTGCATAATTTACAAAGCCATGAAACACGGCACCCACACAGACATGGCAGAAAAAAAGACCAGATCTGGCGGAGAACACTAAACCAGGCGCCTGGATAGTCAGCAAACTGGAGTTGAAGAGGTACAGGAAGAAAAAGACTAGAGAGAAGGCCTTTTCCATCTACTTCCCAAGGATCTTGAACAGCATCTCTGTCAACATCAGAAAAGCTCTCGCTCTTCTAATGTTCAGAAAAAGCCTGAAGACCCGCCTCTTTTAAAATCATTCACTATCTGCATAGTAGGGACCCTGTCTGTAGCCTGCCTCCTGCAACAAGCTTAAATCTTATCTTGGGCTCTTGCTCTCAAGAATTGTTTGCGATATATCCATATCAATACCAAGTTTGGTTACTGTGCTATTATAGTGTTGTGGTACTGCTATGAGGGGTGTGTACTGCTCCTTGAAACAGAATATGGTGGCCCAGCTTAGACCTGCTGGAAGCACATATAATAGAAACATCAAACCCAAACCTGCTTATTCAGCTCAGAGGGAACAATATGGGACTCCCGTGGACTGATTTCAAAGAGCCCCTAGATTCATATAAGAGGGGAGCCCACAAAAAAGCATACTTGCCAAAGGGACTCCAACTCAAACAGAAGGAGACACATCATGGACGTTAGGGCAACATGTTTCAAAGGGTTTTGCCCATTCTGTGTCTATGTCAAAATGTATTTGTACATACAACCCTTAATTCGGGTGGCTTTCCATGCAGCATAGAGATAAGACGCTACAAGAATAAAAAGTATGTCAGAGATGGCTTGGCGGCAGAGAGACATGGCGGCCTTGCAATGTCGTATATTCCATCTGAGAAAAAGAGGATGTAAATACAACCTCCTTGCTTGCAAATACTTAGTGCAAAGAAGCATAAACAGCAGTAAAGTTTCTTTTCCTCCTTGGTTATGATTACAGGCAGCTGATCCCTCTGCTTTATTAATCCAGTTTTTGGTAAAGGTCTTGACCAGCAAAGTTCATAGCCTGAACCTAATGTACGGCCACCTTTTCAGTTCTGGGAATATCTGGTCCACATATTGTTCAGACCTTGTGCTGGGTTTGATGGCCAAAAAACGAGTCATGGGTGCACGCACACTCCTGCTTTGCTCTCCTTCAGGCCCAGTACTTGCCCTTAATAAGTTGAAAGCTAAAGAGTGTCAGTAAACTGAGATTAGTCCAAAATTTCGCCCAGCCTAAGGCCGATAAGATGGTGATGTGGCTGAACCATAGCAACTTTTTCGAGCTGCTTTTAGATAGATGGCCATCTTTGGTATTGCACAAAAATTTTTTACAAGAGGGTCTGAGGGGGACTAGTTTACCGACTACAATACCTTCAGTCCCCAAAGTATGTCTACATATACTAACAGAAGGTCCTAAGTCCAAAAGAAAACAAAACGCCGCATGATGCTGTATGTGCTGCACCTCTCTTCAAAGAATTACTGCATCACTAGGCAGGGAGATTAAGAGTCTATCAGCCCACCCTTATTGGCGGAGCTTCGTCATATGAGACCCTAGGGGGTCAAAGTCAGGGCCCCTACACTCTCGAGCCACCCGGCTCTACTGGGTACCCGTCCCAATGATCCCCAAAGAGGGAAATCTCCTGCCAAAGTGTGCAACAATATTCCAAAGAATACAAAAAATGCAGTGCAATAACGTGATAGTGCTTTAAAAATGACTACGTGGTCAACAAATATGTTTAATGTGAATTGACCAGGTGTCATGTCTAAAAAACCAAATTAGTCAAAAAATTATATACGACTAATTCCTGACTTGGTCTCTCAAGGTCGACATGTTTCAGCCGATCTGGTTGTTTCACCCGGCTTTCTTCAGGACCTAATAGTAATGGTGTCAAAAGGCTACTGCAGGATAAATTTGGTAAACAACGGTGTATATAACCAGTGCAACTCAAAATTCAAAATACTAGTGAGAAATGTTATGTGGCCATTGCCACCCTACCAGACTAGCATAGTTTATGCTTTACTTAGGTGTTGTCACCTCTTCTTCTTTCCTAAAAGAGAAGATAGTAGGGGTCAAAAATAGTTTTTTGTGGGGTTAGCACAGAACAAAACAGCATCAGCGACTAATGTTTCGTAGTGCCCCTCTCGCGCACTACATAATTTGAAGAATGGCCAACATGTGGTCCATTATTCAAGAACATTCTCTCGAAAAATAAGGGATTGTAACTCACCCAACGTTCTTTGGGAGAAAAGCCTCACCTCACCCGGCAGATTGCTCGGTGTAGGAGGCACCGCTCTGTTAAAAAATAAGGACACAAGAGGACGGGTTGTATACACATATACCAGTGCTCAAAGGTCCCTACATGAAAGTTAACAAAAACCAATCAACTCTTGACTCTCAAACATAAACACCAAATGCCTGGCAAAAACCATGCAAACGATTTGACTTTAAGCCTGTTATATGGCTATACCTCATGTACCATTATAAAAATGAAGATTATGGATATAGCCACCCTTTGTGATCACATCAGTATAGTAATACATCCCTCTGCTACTAATCGGGATATAGAAGTTAAAATTATGGTACCACCCTCTATTCCTCCTAAGTCGACATGCATATTAATTATATCTAGGGATTTCAGAGTTAGCCCATAGTCACACCCCTGCCTGTGTTTTTGTCAAATATTCAAATAATAAAAGATAAACAACTCCCTGAATCAGGGTACAGGTTACTAGGTGCCTTACCTGTCCGTCGAGACCTCGAGCTGGACCCTGAGCAGTCTGGGAGGTATCGACAGCAAGGCATAGACTCTTTAAATAGCCGCTCCCATTAATCGGAAACGGCGCCAAAATCGCAGGTGTTGCGAGTTGTGTTTGCTGAGGGTGTATCGTTGGAACAACGCGCATGCGTGGAGACACAGTCGCCGCTCCAACTGAGCATGCGCAACCTCGAATATACACTATACACCGCGCATGCGCAGTGCCGCAGATCAAATCGAGCATGTACAGTGCAAACACTACTCAATCGGGCGTCACACAGTCAAGGATTCCTATAGGTCCTAGCCCCCAGAGTGTCGATATATTACCGAACCATGAGACACATAATCATAAACATTGTGCAAAACATGCGCTGTACTCAATGTTCATGAACATATCTTGTGGGCATATTTAACTGATTGAAGAGGTACAAAAAACCTATTACAATGTGTATGCTCGTGTGAACATGTTACTTAATTCAAGGTTTCAAAAGGGGAAAGAAACCAGCCTGATTGTCTCTCTACAGTCTAGATCTGTAGTTGTGCTACCAAACGCGGCATTTTTTAGACGAGGCATACGCGGACAGGAGATCAAATGTCTATAGTTCGCATACCAAAACAATGCCTCCATGAAAGAGGAAAGATGGCTGCCGCTTCTGCCCATTTGTTGTGGAAAATCAGGTATAACATGCTAGTAGAACTGCCCTAGTCGTTCGATAGAGATGAGCCCAAGCGAGGCTTGAATGTACGTGTGTGAATATCCACCATCTCGAGGTGAGTAACTTTGATCTCAGAGCAGTTAAAGCACCTACGGAGATCACCATGTTATTATTTATGGCTAGACCAACATGCGATAATGGACCTGTTAAACAAGTTGTCTTCCCTAGTTAGGAGGCTGTATAACATAGTTTAAAGTAGTAAAAAACATCTTTTCTTGTATGACCCTAATGGAAGTCAATCCAGTGGATGTCATCTAGATCAGGTGAGAGTCGGTATGCTCGAGGTATATTGGGAAATGAACCAGGTCTATTACGATGCCTGAATCAGTATGAAGGCACGTGTCTGACAGCAGAATAGCCCTACAAAATCCTTGTGGCTATATAGCAAGATCTAGGATGGTGGAGTCAGGTCTACTTGCTAGGGGATCCCCGTTACTGAACAAACATAGGAAGTTTATATGTATCAGGGAACCTTGGAGATGTAATGAATATTAAGAGTGAAAGGGTTCGCAATCAAATGGATGTCCAGGGGATGCTATCATTAAGGCCATGTGTGTCCGTTTTCATTTTGAAAATCCATTTCTGTTCTTTCACGAACAGAAATTTCGAGGTGTCACTTACATGTTGAGGAATGATCGGTCGTTCGAGCACAATCCATCTCATGTCGTCTGCTCTGTGATGTTTTTCAAGGAAATGATCTGTAAGACATGTGGACTGTTTTCTACACCGGATCGTGCTCTTATGCTCGCTGATTCGGAGCTTAATCTTCCTTGTCGTGTAACCGATGTAGTGCAGAGAGCAAGGACACGTGATCATATAGATCACGCTCTCTGAGTTACAGTTCGTGTGGCTGTTCAGTATCCATGGCCGATCCGTACCTATGTCAACAGAGGTGGTTTTGGAAGTCTGAGGGCAAACACTACATGACCCGCATGGGTAGTGTCCCCGTACTGGTGGTATTGACCACAACGTGTTGACACCATATGTTTGTTCAGTCCGTGGTCGTGTATGCACAAGACTGTTGCGCAGACTGGGACCTCTCCTAAAAGCAAACAGAGGAGACGGAATGTTCTCGGCGGCCACGTTCAAAATGTGCCAATGCTTCCGTATCATCTTCTGCAATTTGTTTGAGAGGGTACAGAAGGTGGTCACAAAAGTGAGCCTCTCGTTAGGGGTCCTCATTGTGCTGTTATCCAAAAGGGCATCCCGATGGTTATTGGATGCTCTTTTCCAAGCCTGACGCACAAGTCTCCTAGGGTACTGGCGTGACTGCAACTGGTGAGCCAATACCTCTGCGTGTTTGTGAAAAAGGTCCCTAGTGGAACAATTCCGCCTAACACGCAGGAACTGGCCCACCGGAAGGTTCTCTCTTAAGGCCCTCGGATGATGACTATCAAATGACAAGAGAGAATTCCTGGACATTGGTTTCTTAAACAGCTCACAGTATAGCGAGTTACCAATGGGAAAAATTGAAATGTCAAGGAAAGACAGACGTTGTTGGTCAAACTCTATCGTAAATTTCAGGAAAGTATTCTGCTCATTGAGCCAGGCATGAAAGGCCTGAATCTCATGGCAGGAGCCTCGCCAAACCACCAAAATATCGTCTATGTACCTCTTCCACAACACCAGATGTTTGAAAAAAGGGTTGTTGTGGTTCAGTACATGTTGTTGTTCGAAAAGATGGACATAGAGGTTGGCGAGGTTCGGCGCAAAAACACTCCCCATCGAGGTACCAGAAATTTGTAAAAAGATCTGGTCCTCGAAACGAAAAAAGTTTTCGGTCATCGCTATTCTTGCGCACTCCATGATGAAATGGACCGGAGTTATGCTATCCAGGTCCCGTCCTTCCAGGAGCCCTCTGATGGATTCAAGGGTCTCCAGTTGCGGGATGCATGTGTAGAGAGATTCTACATCAAAACTTGCCAGAATATCAGTTCTGTCTCGACGGACAGGTAAGGCACCTAGTAACATGTACCCTGATTCAGGGAGTTGTTTATCTTTTATTATTTGAATATTTGACAAAAACACAGGCAGGGGTGTGACTATGGGCTAACTCTGAAATCCCTAGATATAATTAATATGCATGTCGACTTAGGAGGAATAGAGGGTGGTACCATCATTTTAACTTCTATATCCCGATTAGTAGCAGAGGGATGTATTACTATACTGATGTGATCACAAAGGGTGGCTATATCCATAATCTTCATTTTTATAATGGTACATGAGGTATAGCCATATAACAGGCTTAAAGTCAAATCGTTTGCGTGGTTTTTGCCAGGCATTTGGTGTTTATGTTTGAGAGTCAAGAGTTGATTGGTTTTTGTTAACTTTCATGTAGGGACCTTTGAGCACTGGTATATGTGTATACAACCCGTCCTCTTGTGTCCTTATTTTTTAACAGAGTGGTGCCTCCTACACCGAGCAATCTGCCGGGTGAGGTGAGGCTTTTCTCCCAAAGAACGTTGGGTGAGTTACAATCCCTTATTTTTCGAGAGAATGTTCTTGTATAATGGACCACATGTTGGCCATTCTTCAAATTATGTAGTGCGCGAGAGGGGCACTACGAAACATTAGTCGCTGATGCTGTTTTGTTCTGTGCTAACCCCACAAAAAACTATTTTTGACCCCTACTATCTTCTCTTTTAGGAAAGAAGAAGAGGTGACAACACCTAAGTAAAGCATAAACTATGCTAGTCTGGTAGGGTGGCAATGGCCACATAACATTTCTCACTAGTATTTTGAATTTTGAGTTGCACTGGTTATATACACCGTTGTTTACCAAATTTATCCTGCAGTAGCCTTTTGACACCATTACTATTAGGTCCTGAAGAAAGCCGGGTGAAACAACCAGATCGGCTGAAACATGTCGACCTTGAGAGACCAAGTCAGGAATTAGTCGTATATAATTTTTTGACTAATTTGGTTTTTTAGACATGACACCTGGTCAATTCACATTAAACATATTTGTTGACCACGTAGTCATTTTTAAAGCACTATCACGTTATTGCACTGCATTTTTTGTATTCTTTGGAATATTGTTGCACACTTTGGCAGGAGATTTCCCTCTTTGGGGATCATTGGGACGGGTACCCAGTAGAGCCGGGTGGCTCGAGAGTGTAGGGGCCCTGACTTTGACCCCCTAGGGTCTCATATGACGAAGCTCCGCCAATAAGGGTGGGCTGATAGACTCTTAATCTCCCTGCCTAGTGATGCAGTAATTCTTTGAAGAGAGGTGCAGCACATACAGCATCATGCGGCGTTTTGTTTTCTTTTGGACTTAGGACCTTCTGTTAGTATATGTAGACATCTTTGGTATTGTCCAAATTCGCACACAGTACAGGACTGGTTTGAGTGCTAACAGTGTCTCAATGGGCTTCAGGCCCAGCTCCATCCTGAGTGCAGCCATGTGGTCCCAGACCCTAGGCAGAGGCTACGTTGGAATCTATTTTTGACCTACCCAAGACTAGTCATCTTTTGAAACCCCCAGGGCTATTCCCCGTAAGAGCTTGCTACAATGGCTTTCATTTGATAAGCTTGTAGGACTGTTGCAATCAGCCTTCAGTCGCAATTGTTGAAAAATCTTAGTGCGCATTGGCACTCTGGCTCAGAGTGGCTTTACTATTGATTAACTGCTTGGCTCATGACAACTTATTGTCGAACCTGACATCCAGGTAGTCATAAAAGCCTCTGTTTAAAGGCTTGCTCAGCATTAGCTCAACATCATATGATTCTGGCCAAATCACTTGGAGCCTGATTACAAGTTTGGAGTTAACAGAACTGCCGTCGAAACGGCGTTGCAAACCCCACCGCCTAGTTGGCAGCCCGCACTTCGTATAACGATGCTGCAGTTTTCAGGACGAAAGACCGCCGGATAACTGCCACAACCACCAGCTATTCACCAACCGCCTTGATGGCAGCATGGAGAATGCAGCTGTCAGAAGGCGGTACAGACAAGTTCACCGCCGTCAGAATTACGAGTTTGCTTTCTGCCGAGCCGACTGTGGCGGAAAGACTGCCAACTTCAAGTCGACGGAATTGGGGTGCATACTTGCCCATTTCCTTTTCTTCCCTTCAGTCTCCCATGTGTATCCCTTCCTCCATGGCCCCCCTGCACAGCAGCATCTTTACTCCAAAGAAAACGAACCTGTTGGCGCCGAAATCCAGGTAAGCCCGTTTTGCAGCATTCACCCTTTGACTGGACTGAGCACATATGGTCGGACTCCAGCAATGGGGAAGTATTAGTAGTAGGTATTTTTTCACATGTCATGCATGCGTGTACATTAGCAGTCAAAATATACACACCTGCGCCAACACATATGAAAAAATATTCCTCACCATAAGAAACACCGCTGCTGGCCCAGCGTTGACATGGTAATACGACGGGCGGAAGACCACCGCCGCAGGGTCTTCTTGGGACTGCTGCCACGGCGGTTAGACCGCCGAACTCGTATTCAGGCATTTATTCTCCCCATGCCTACCAAAAATTAATATGTCCTAGTGTAATGTAACTGGTGCTGGTGTAAAGCGCTCCAATACATTCAGGTCGAGTTCACGCTATATAAAACTGGAACAACAAAAATATCGATACATAGATAGACGGACGGACAGAAAGACAGATATATAGATAAACAGCCCTGATGCGAAGTCATTATACATTAGAAACATGGGAACCTTGCCTAGATATTGCTCTGTTGTACCATTAGGAGTGTGCAGCGCAGCTGAGAAGTGTTGGTTCTAATCCAGTAACCATCTAGTAGCGCTGCTAAGAAGTGCCAGACCTGGCCCAATGAAGGTACAGCAGCTTACCAAGAAGCGTGTTCACTTAGGCTGCCAGTGGTATGCATTGCACTTGCTCAGTAGTATGAGGAAGTTCAGACGCTGTATCCATTCAACAGTATCTTCTTCATGCCCAGAATCTTACAAAACTCTCTACACAACTTGTTTTCGTGCTGGACGCACACACGCATTTCCTTCCATCACTCCCTCCAAGCTGTGGTTCACAGCTCCCTCTCCTGCCTGCACTGCCTCCCTCCTCAGAGGCCATGGATAGCTGCAGATTGAAGACGAACAAGGAGATTAGGTTTCTAATTAGCTTAAATCTTCCTGCCTTTCTACTCCCCGCCTCCATCTGCAGTTGTTTACTCTGCAGCATTAGGAAGCCCGGCCTGAAAACCAGAGGAACCTTGTCTTAATGATTTCCCGGCGTGAATTAATGGAGAAACTCCGAGAGGCGCGAGAGAACGTGGAGGACAGAGAAAAAATAAGGAGACGTAGAATAGGAGGACTATAGAGATGGAAAGAGCATGAAAAAGAGAGAGTGGGTGAAGCAGAACAACTAAAAAGAGTGAGGGAGACATGTTACAAAGCTGGGAGCCCTCCACAGCTTCCTCCCACTGAGAAGATCAGAATTCGTGTTGGAGAAAAGCCAGAGACGATATAAAAGGCAGCAGCATGGACATCAGACAGCAGCACCATACTATACTGAAGATCTATGTCAAGTAATACTGCAATAACTTGTGAATATACAAAATGCTTGTAAACCAATGAATCGTGCAAATAAAGCATCGTTTTATTGAATGAAGCGTTTTGATTTGAGAGGGTCAGAAAGAGAGTGGGTGAGAGAAATGCGCCCCCCATTGGCGCATTGAGAGTGAACAGACACTTTGCCTTCATACCCTCTCTGGTAGTAAAGCGTCTCCACATGTTTAGGTGCTTTGAACTTTTAAAACTATGAAAGGACTGATGAGTGAGGCTCAACCTAGCAGGCTGCAGACACATCACGCCACCCCCCAGTGAGCTCCACGGGCTGCCCTACATAACACGGCCCAGCCTACCTCAACAACTTAATCTCTTTCCACAAACCTCTCAGACACCTCCACTCCACCGGATCCCTTCTCATGCACACACCAAGAATACTCATAACCAGAGGTCAGGCCTTCTCAAACATCACTCCTGAAGCCTGGAATGACCCACGCTTACACCTCAGAGCCAACTCATCAATTCTTGAATTCCACAAGAAGCTGAAGACGTGGCTCTTTGAATAGCCACATTAACCAGCCCCAGGCCGGGCCAGGTCGAATGTGCTTCAGGGCGATAGTGCACAATGAAATAAGTGATAACATAACATGAGAAAAATATAATGATAAAATAAGAAAAAAGAGATTAGTGGAATACGTCAATTAATCTCAATCACTTGGAATTTCTCTAGGCTGCATTTCAGTCTATAGTTTTCATGCTTATTTGTGCCAAAATAAACAGTGGCCATCTGTTGGAAAAGAAAAGCCAACTGCATGGTGAGGGACAGCCACCTCTCCCTTGATTTCCCCAGCTGCATGGATATTTGGATCTCTGGTACTAATTTTTGTTCACGGATGAACATGAAATATGCATGTGTGCCATGACCTAGGCCTGTCTGATGGTAATGCAAACTTACTAGACTGGGAGGGATGCACCTAGCGCTACCCTCATAGTGGTAGAGGGCTACGGCCCTTGCCAGGAGATAAATGACACTAGTGCAGTGGTGGCAGCATCCCCATTTTGGGCATGATTACGAGTTTGGTGGTGCAAGAGCAGACCACCATAGCGGTGGCCCGCTGCAGCACCACCACACCTGTGGTCGGGCCGCCCGCCAGATTACAAGTGCTTCTCGTGTCTGACGGGCTTTTTTTTTCAGACCCACTGTGGTGCCTCTGATAATGGGCACCGCAATGGGAATGCCCAAAAAAGTTCCTCCATGACATGGACTGCAAAGTCGATGCTGTGCCGGAACTGCGGTGCATGCACACAGGGGAGCATATGTTGTGCCCCCCTTGCATGCATCCCAGGGCCAAGAGGCAACAGGTTGTCCTGTAGGACCCGCTTTGTTTCCTCTCCGCCATGGTTTTCATGGAGAAGGAACCGCCATTAAAACCGTGGCGCAGAAGAAACTCATAACATGCTTGGCGGTACCGCGGTGGTACCGCCAAATATATTGCTGCCTCTACAATGCTGTGCCACTGCCAGGGAACACCAGTTCTCTGGCGGCATCCACTTTGCAATGGTGGTCTGACGCCCTAATTGTAATGGAGCAGTTGGAGCGCCAGTGCAGCGATGGCTGGACCGCCATGCCACCGTGAGTCTGGCAGTCCTCGGACCGCCAGACTCATAATCAGGGCCTTCGTGTTCACAGCTAAAAGTATTATCTTCACATGGTATAGTTACTGTACAAGTTAAAGGGACAATAATACGTAGGTACAGACAACAATCTAGGCTTTATGCTGTTCATCTTTTTCACCATGACTTAATTTGGCAGCCCCGGGCCACCCAGATCCCTGTCCAGCTTCAAAGCCTCAAGACTAATCCTTCTCCTCTTGTCCGCCACACAAAATCAGGAGGTAATTTCATTCTTGGAAGGTCGACCTTGGGATCCAGCACATGGAGTTCTGAAGTTCATACAGACATCACAGAAGAAATACCATATTACTAATTTATATTCTGCCTCTCACTGGCACTAGCAGTGTATTCCAAAATTGAATTGATGACTTTACTCCTATTGTGTTGGATGATTAGAACAAAGATGAACAGTTAAAAGAGTCAGGAGCTTTCTGGAGGTGGTATAATCCTGGTGTAAAATATTGAATTAAAGATGTAGCTTTTTACCTTACCCTTCGAGGACATGTGTTCCATTAGGGTTCACCATTGATCCCCAGCATTTCCCTAAGATCCCGATGCTGCCACCTTATAGAAAAGTCTTTGAACCCATCTCCAGTACCTCCTTGATTGAAGACACTGGCACTTTAATGTACAATCCTAATTGTGAGGACAAGTGGTACTTTAATAAACACAAAGGACCTCATTGTGAGTTTGGCAGATTTTGGTGCAGGAATACCGGAGGGCTAGAATTATGGATTCTGGCTGGTATTCCCACAACAAAATCCACAGATTTTGACTTTCTTCCTAGAATGAGGAATAACCCCATGTACCCACAGATACCGGATCCTTTTCCGTATGGTTTTCCCCAATTCCGTCAAGAAAACTTTAAACCTTTTCCACTTGCCCTGTGCAGGCAGACAGTGTATGCGCAAGGTAGGGGTTGGGGTGGTGTTCGGGGTCAAGCTGCACTCGTGTTTGTCCGGGGTAGGAAGGAGTGTCTGATATCTCTTCAGAGTGCTCCAGGGATTGGGTGGGAGCCGGGCTGTGCTAGTGACCATGGTCTCAGTTCCTGCAGCAGTAGACTCAGGGTGATGGATAACCCGTCCGCCTAAATATAAATCCCATAGGATATAGTGGGATGGATATTTCGGCAGACTGGTTATCCATCACCGTTGTGCCGGAGTAACCCATCTGACGAAATCTAAATCAGGCCCAAACTCAGGGTCCCGGAATAATCTGTTCCAGAGTTTGCAATCATGATAACTCTGGGCCCGGAACTGAGTGTGGCAGAATTTAATTTCGCCTTGAGTTAGCGTTCACGCCACTTGTAAAGAGGGCCACTGTGGTATAGACGTTGCACTTCACTTCTAAATTTTACTGTTGGCAGCAAATGAACGTGAGTGTGGTCTTAGAGCAATAGGATAACACACGTGCTGCCCATGCCAGACATTCATCAGTTCTTCACCCAATCAGCTACTATCATAATCTATATAAACCACCAACATTCCCGCTCTGACTCTCCTTTGACGACTCTATAGGACAGTGCTTCTTGGAGTCCTTTACATCCAGACGTGCAGAGCATAATGACAGGACAAGGCTCCAACATCTGAGAAAATGAAGGAAAGCCTCTTTGTTTTGGAAAGGCCTCCATTTATGCTGGAGTGCTGTAGGTATGGCAGATTGAGGTGAAGAAGTTATCTGTCCCTAACAGGAAAATAAACGTCGATGTGTCTTTAATGACATCACAATTTTCCACTAGGATTAGCTCTGAAAATGTGAATATTACAGCAATTGTGCTGTTTGAATCAAATTAGTGGTTGGTTGTGGCCTATATAATATCGGTGGGAAATAAGAAGTTTATTACTTTAACCACATGAACTCAGAACGGCTTCTGAAGAATCTACTGCCAAACGGATTTGGCTCCAAGGCTTGACTGAAGAAGAGCACCATAGACATGAGTCTCTTAATCACTGATCCACTCCCGCCACAATCTAAGGTAGAATTAGGCTCCGGGCTAAGATTAATTTGTCGAAAAATGTGCCAGGACCTACAGTTGTTCATAGAAAGACAGCACCGTGCTGCCCCAAACCACCACTACAACACTCACTGCCGCTGGATTTTCTACCAGCACCACCATTTTTTCTAGTTCCCTTTGAGAGTGGGCGGCCAATGTCAGCAATGCCAGAATGGTGTTTCGAAAACGTAGAAAAATAGACCCCCACTAAATCCTTGGTTTGCTGATAAAGGATATAACGTGTACTCCATGTTACGTGCCAGAGCAACTAGAGGCTGCTGCTGCGAACTAGAAATGACCTCAAGCAAGCATCTTGGTAGGTTTCATTTTTTTTAAACAATTGGCATATGTAAATTTGCTGTTTTATTAATCTCCCTCTTAAGTGACCAGAGATACGAAGAACTATTATATAAAACAACAGGTACTGTGTATGTGCACTCTCCATTGACTTGTTTTGTTTTAGACAGGTCATAAAGGGTCACCTAACACTTCTCTTTGAAAGACAGGGTACATTTCATTGTACCAGGCCCCACATACAGCCTGGAGTAACAATGCAGCAACACTAATATTTCAAGTCAATGTGATCATAACCACAAGTAAACACCTGCAGAATTAAGGCCTGGCTCTAAGCAAGGCGTTTTAATAAATCAGGAGCTGGAAGGAGCTGCAATATTTAAGGTGGGAGAAAGCAATACAGCTAGCTCGTGAACTGGGACGCATTTAAAGTGGTAACCAGGGAGCAGTGTCTGGGACAGGTGGTGGGGGCTAGGCGAGGGTTCACCCGTGAGTTAGGAGACTTGGAGGCCCGGATACTCACGCTAGACAGGAAGATAGCGGGAGGGACGTAAGACCAGGGCAGGCTAGCAGCTGTAAAAAGCCTCTACAATTCCACGTGGGATAGGTTGCGGGCTCTAGATTATCAGACTTATCAAACAAGACAACATGAGGAGGGAAAACAGGACAGGGAGGCTACTGGCCTGGCTAATCAAACCAGGCCAGCGATCCCCTATATCTAGTACTACTGATGTAAATGGTCAAGTTCTCTGTTACCCGGGAGCCATCAATGAAGAGTTCAGTATGTATTACCGGACACTTTATGGGCCACCGGGTGATATCTTAAAAGATGCCGGGACTCATTGGCGCGGCCAGTTAAAACACTGGAGATTCGGGCAGCCACCAGAGACATGGCGAGAGGGAAGGCCCGATGGCCTTCCTGCCGAATTCTAAGTGACTTTTGTGGACATTTTAGCCCTGAGATTAGAGAAGATGTATGAAGTAGCATACAAGGAGAAGCAGTTGCCGCCTTCACTTAGGGAGGCTCTAGCCATACCACTACCTAAGACTAAAAAAGAACATGCAGGAGTGACGGAATTTCGACCTTTAGCAATGCTAAACGTGGGTTTCAAGATTTTGACTAAAACATTAGCATCTAGGCTCTTACCACATATGCAGCGCTTGATCCATACGGTCCAGAATGGCTTCATCCCCGCACGCTCCACGTCTAATAACCTGAGGAGACTATATAGTGTCCTGTTTCATAAAGACCTAGGAAATTATCCTGATGCGATAGTGCTGGCAGAGGACCTTGAAAAGGCCTTTGATTTCCTTAGCTGGGATTTTTTACTGGCTGTGATGGAGAAGATGGAGATGGGGGCCCAGTGGTGAAGTTGGGTTCAACTTCTTTACGAAGGTCCGAGAGCTCGAGTGCGAACGGGTACTGTGGTATCGGCTTCCTATCCTATCTACAGAGGCTATGTCGCCCCTGCTATTTGCCCTCGCCATGGAGCCTCTAGCGGAACGGCTCCGGCAGGAGGGAGAGAAGCTGGGCCTGACCTTGGACAGGGTTCATCACATAGTATCATTATATGCAGACAACGTCCTAATCTAGCTTGGAAATGGGACCCGCGATCTTCCGTTGATACTGAGCATCTTGGAGGAATTTACTGGGTTTTCTGGTCTTTGTGCAAATAAGAGGAAGACTAGTATTTTCCCGCTGTGCCGTGCTTTGTCTACGCCGCTGGCCCTCCCACTAGATTTGGAATGGGCACCTATCTCCTTTAAATATTTGGGGATCCAGATTTACCATACTCAGCCTGACCTTTTTGAAGGTAATCTGGGTGGAGCCTTGAGAGCCTTGCAGACAACTGTGTCCTTTTGGCGCACCCTGAAGCTGTTGACTATTGCAAGGGTGGCACGATCGAAGATGGTGATGTTACCGCGGCTTCTTTATTATCTTGTAGCTTACCAGTGGTTGTTCCACAAAGCTGGTTTAAGACACTGGATGGTGTGGGACGGGGGACGCAACAGAGTTTCTCTGCAGATTTTGTGACTCCCGCTGGCGGGGGGTGGATTAGGGGCTCCTGATTTTGAGGCCTACTATTTGGCAGCTCAGCTTCAGTGGCTGGGCAGATGGCTCGATGGGAGAGGCTTAGAAACATTGTCACTGCCAGCTGGTTCAATGCAAGCGGTCTTGATTCCGAGAATGCTTAACCGTCGCGAGAGAATTAAACCAATGGGAACATTACTTTCAGTGGCAATGGTGTGTTGGGATAGATGCTCGAAGCGTTCCAAGGATACACCGCTTTATATGCCTGACATCCATTTAGCTGGAGTCCCACAAGCAGGGCTGGACCCCCCCCTTCCACAAAGACAACTTATAGGCTGTGAGGACGCAGGAATACGGACCGTGGGCGACTTCTACCGTGATGGTAAACTCCTACCGCTGGAAGATTTTTTGGAATACCACGAACTTTCACCAGTACAGTTCCTAAATTATCATAAAATACGCGGAGCTCTAGTAGAACTGTGGGAACCAGATGTGACGGAACTGACCACCCATGTGACCCTTCAGGCCGTAGTAATGTTACGATCAGCAGGACATCTAGTGAAGTGGCTTTACCAAGCCATAATGGAGACTACATATCGACCTCTGCCCGACCGGCAGGGCAAGTGGGAGACTGCTTTAAATAGACAGCTTACTGAGAAAGAATGGAAATAAGTTTTAGGTAGTCCCAAAAAAGTATCCAAGAATGCAGCTTCTAAATGTATCCAATTCAATGTACTCCATAGAACTTACCCTGCCCCGCACAGATTGAATGTATATGGAAATGATACCCAAGCCTGTGCCAGATGCTCACAGGGACACGCTTAGTTTGACCACATGGTTTGGGCCTGTCATGCATTTGCCAGCTATTGGCCAGATATTGTCAAAATTCTTAACAAGATTTTATCATGGACCCTGGCATGCCATCCGGAGGTCTGCCTTGTGGGCCTCTTCCTGAGACCTAAAGCCAAAAAACGTAGTCATAGATTCATTGATCTGGCCTTTCTCTTAGCCAAACGGAGACTGGCACTTAGATGGCAGGTGAAGTAACCCCCTCTAGTGGTACATTGGGAACAGGATGTAACTTGCTGGGCTAGGGGGAGGAGCAGGCCATGATCAGAGAGGATAAGGTCACGAAGCGGCGTAAACCGTTAGCTGAGCTCTGGGCGGAACTAGTGAAGGCGTGGGATATGCGACACTCATCTGATGTGACCACGCAGTCTAGCTCCACCGACTCTGATAGATGAGACTAGACACCCACATCACGGGGGTCGGGTGGTGGTTGAGTGAATTCTGTGGTAGTGGCATGCAGTTACTCGGTTCAAGTACAAGATGGGTTCCTTACTGGTACAGGGATTGGCTGCCCAGGTCCCCCTGCCGCCCTAGCTCTTCCCCTACCTCCTCTGGGTAGGGGGGCACTCACCAGACCCTCTATGTAGCGACTCTTAACCAATGACAGATCTCTGAGCTAAGAGCAGACATCTGGTGGTTTTCTTTTTGTTCTAAGTTAATTGCTGTGTTTTATATTACATGAAGACAAGGAATTTGTATTATTGGTTTCTTTATTTCTTACTATGGCTTCTATCCTATTCTACATAACCTTTGAAAGTGTAGCCTAAGTACTAGGCTCCAATAGTCTACGTGTTTTGCGTGCTCTGATAGAATGTTATGGACAATAACCCGACCACTCCCCAGGGTTTCTTTATTCCCTTTGGTGAGAGAATGTTTTTCTCTTTGAAGGAAACCATGAGAGACTGAAGGGCTGGACTCAAGCCACAATGTCATTATTACTGATTTGCTATCACTTACATGGGTAAAAATGATGTGTATACTGCAATGTAAATTATAACAGTCAACCGTCTTGAGCAACATGTTAATCTCACCATGGAAATGTAACTGTGTTGAGTGTTTACGATAAGAGCGTTATAAAAAAACTAATAAAAACGCTATTAAAAAAAAATAAGGTGGAAGAAAGCCTGGCAGGAATAACTGCTATAGAGGAGCTGCTTTCAGCCAAGCTGGTGGTACTTGATGTGTGTGGATATGTAAACATATAAGGCTATGTAAACATTTTATGCAGCCTGGGTCTCGTGGTAGCCAGGAGAACTGTTGTTCAGCGATGGTGCTCCCCGGCCAAGCCACATATGGATCAATGGGGAAATGGACATGGACTGGTGCTCACTGGCTGCAAAACAGGTTTATGAAAGCAGAGGGTACCAAAAAAATGGGAAAAGATTTGGCAACCATGTACATCAATGCGGGCGGTGGCTTAAACTCAAAGTGCCCAGGAGCCATGAGATACTTAGAGGTGGAAGAGACTGTGTACGCAACTATATCATGAGGGTCAATTACTATTTACAAAATGCTCTTTGTGAGTTACTGGTTTACTGTATCACAAGGATGGGCTGTGCATTATGGTTTGTTGAAATCTTCAATAAAAAGATATTATATAAAAAAGGTTGAATTTCTTGGTGGACAGGAATTAAATATTAACCCACATCCAACAAAGAACTGTGCCTGGCAGTGGTTTCAAAGGTCTTACTTCCTTCAGTACTTGTAAGTTCCCTCATCAAGCCCTTGAGGGGCAGGCACATCTGTTCTACCTTCATCAGATAAGATGAAAGAAGAAATACAGCTCTTGCTGGAGGTAGGGGAGGGATCCAAGCTCCTTTGTAAACGTCAGGCCTATTCTCTAGGTCCTGGGGCAATCAGGTTTAACTGGGCAGGTCTCTAGTGAGTAACTGTCATTTACCCCTGGTGCCTCCAGGACTTAGAGGATGTTTCTCTGCTTGTCGAATGCCACATATTCCACTTTAGGTCAACTCACCAAAGGGTGGTATGGTCGAGAGGACAAGTCTAACCTGAGAATGTTATAAGAAACTGGAATTAAGATAATGGCCATATCTTTAAATTGCTTAGGTCTATACAGTTTCACAATATACAACAGTTAAAATTAAGATATACACAAAAATAGAAGCCTCCAGTACCTTAGAGGGCCAACATATAACTCTAAACACATTCACAATGCTTATTTGTAAAGGCGAGATAATGGTGTTGTAGCAGAGAGTGACAGACTCTAAAGTCAGCTGGGGCTGTGAGTGGCCTGTTGGATCACAGGAGCCCATGTTAGTGACCCTCCCCAAGGATGGTTGGACTAGTGAGAGCTGTCCATACTGAAGTGCAATGTGAGACTGCAAAGTGCATACAAAGTGGCCTCAGGGGGGCACACATAGGATATATACAGAGTAAAACTCTAGAGGGTAGAGGGTCGAGCACAGCAGAGTAAATAGAATGCGTAATGCATGACATCACAGGAGCTCAGATGACTGCAGGAATTACCACTCCCTGTGTGTTAAAGACTAATAAACACTCTTGTACCTGCTACGTGGAGGAAAAGCAGTTTAGATATACATCAGGTAAACTATGCACAACGATCCTTACACAGTATGTACATACAAGAGCTATAAACATGCCCGAACCTCAGGGAACTGGACGCTGATGGAACCAGTGCAATTTCTGAGCCCCAGAGTGCATCCTGGAAACATATCCTGAATAGCACTCTTGCTGACAGCTGGTGGAGTATGGTTTAGGTCAATACAGACTGTAGCAGAAATGCACCGATACACCAATAGTGCATGCTGGGTGCCGGGCCGGGTAAAAAAAGAGATGTATGTAACTCTGCACCCTTCCAACTCCTAAATACAGTCTCAGGCGGCTCAGTGACAGGTCAAGCCATGAGGCAATTGGGGATGCTAAGCACACCTGAAGCAGCAACACAGTGCCCGTCTGACTGGCTAAAGGCGGCTAGGGAGATAGGGACAGGCAGAAAAAAAGGGGGATTGCAAATAAAATTGTTTTGAAGGAAGGGTTGCATAAAACGTGCTGATTTCCTGTAGTAATGGTTTAGGTATCAATGGTTAGCCCCTGTAGTACTAGCCAAGAAGGCTAATGGTGATTTGCAATTGTGTGTGGACCTCTGTGTCTTGAATGGAAAGATTTCAGTGGACACTCATTGTCTGTTCAATGTAGGTGAGATGCTGGCGACGATCCGGAAACAAGGATTTTCTCCACGCTCGATTAGTCATCAGAGACTGGAAGAGACTGTGTACGCAACTATATCATGAGGGTCAATTACTATTTACAAAATGCTCTTTGTGGGTTACTGGTTTACTATATCACACGGTTTGGCTGTGCTTTCTGGTTTGTTGAAATCTTCAATAAAAAGATATTATATAAAAAAGGTTGAATTTCTTGGTGGACAGGAATTAAATATTAACCCACATCCAACAAAGAACTGTGCCTGGCAGTGGTTTCAAAGGTCTTACTTCCTTCAGTACTTGTAAATTCCCTCATCAAGCCCTTGAGGGCCAGGCACATCTGTTCTATCTTCATCAGATACGATGAAAGAAGAAATACAGCTGTTACTGGAGGTAGGGTGAGGAATCCAAGCTCCTTTGTAAATGTCAGGCCTATTCTCTAGGTCCTGGGGCAATCAGGTTTAACTGGGCAGGTCTCTAGTGAGTAACTGTCATTAACCCCTGGTGCCTCCAGGACTTAGAGAATGTTTCTCTGCTTGTCAAATGCCACATATTCCTCTTTAGGTCAACTCACCAAAGGGTGGTATGGTTGAGAGGACAAGGATAACCTGAGAATGTTATAAGAAACTGGAATTAAGATAATGGCCATATCTTTAAATTGCTTAGGTCTCTACAGTTTCAACAGTTAAAATTAAGATATACACCAAAATAGAAGCCTCCAGTACCTTAGAGGGCCGACATCTAATTCTAAACGCATTTACAATGCTCATGTGTAAAGGCGAGATAATGGTAGTGTAGCAGAGAGTGACAGACTCTAAAATCAGCTGGAGCTGTGAGTGGCCTGTTGGATCACAGGAGCCCATGTTAGTGACCCTCCCTAAGGATGGTTGGACTAGTGAGAGCTGTCCATACTGAAGTGCAATGCGAGACTGCAAAGTGCATACAAAGTGGCCTCAGGGGGGCACACATAGGATATATACAGAGTAAAACTCTAGAGGGTAGAGGGTCGAGCACAGCAGAGTAAATAGAATGCGTAATGCATGACATCACAGGAGCTCAGATGACTGCAGGAAATACCACTCCCTGTGTGTTAAAGACTAATAAACACTCTTGTACCTGCTACGTGGAGGAAAAGCAGCTTAGATATACATCAGGTAAACTATGCACAACGATCCTTACACAGTATGTACATACAAAAGCTATAAACATGCCCGAACCTCAGGGAACTGGACGCTGATGGAACCAGTGCAATTTCTGAGCCCCAGAGTGCACCCTGGAAACATATCCTGAATGGCACTCTTGCTGACAGCTGGTGGAGTATGGTTTAGGTCAATACAGACTGTAGCAGAAATGCACCGATGCACCAATAGTGCATGCTGGGTGCCGGGCCGGGTAAAAAAAGAGATGTATGTAACTCTGCACCCTTCCAAGTCATAAATACAGTCTCAGGCGGCTCAATGACAGGTCAAGCCATGAGGCAATTGGGGATGCTAAGCACACCTGAAGCAGCAACACAGTGCCCGCCTGACTGGCTAAAGGCGGCTAGGGAGATAGGGACAGGCAGAAAAAAGGGGGGTTACAAATAAAATTGTTTTGAAGGAAGGGTTGCATAAAACGTGCTGATTTCCTGTAGTAATGGTTTAGGTATCAATGGTTAGCCCCTGTAGTACTAGCCATGAAGGCTAATGGTGATTTGCAATTGTGTGTGGACCTCCGTGTCTTAAATAGAAAGATTTGAGTGGACACTCATTGTCTGTTCAATATAGGTGAGATGCTGGCGACGATCAGGAAACAAGGATTTTCTCCACGCTGGATTAGTCATCAGCATATCAAGAAATATCTCAGCATCAGGAATCCAAGCCTCTCACATAATTCATTACACTAGATGGAGCATCTTGATTTGTGAGTATGTCTTTTGGGTTAGCCTTTGATGTTTTACAAAGGGCAACATGTCAACTATTCTGGGGTGTGCAAACGTAACGTACTTCCAAGACAATATCCTAGTATTTGGGGAGAACAAAGAGGTTCACAACAGGGTTTTAAACACTGTGTTAAGTTTTTTGTAAAGGAGTGCTTTAACCATCAAACTGCATAAGTGCAAGATTGGAATGAAAGGGTTGGAATATCTAGGGCATTAGTTGGATGAAAACGGTGTGTTTGTTAAAAATGAAATTAGTAAGGCCATTGAGCAAGCTCTAGCTCCCCAGTGTAAGGATCAACTACAATAGTTTCTGGGACTAGCAGAATATTACTCTCACTTTGTTATCAATTTTGCAGACAAAACACAGTGCATGAGAAATTTATGTTGAAAAAAACTAGATTTTAATGGTTTGATGGATATAAGAACAAACAAATTTTTGCTCAATTTAAAAAGAGCATTGCAACTACTCCAGCAGTAAAGCCATTTATTAGCACAGATTCTAGCAATATTGGCTTGGGTGTTATGTTGATGCAATACAGAGATGGAAAAAAATCACCATAACTTATGCATCTAGATCTTTATGGGATGCAGAAGTGACGTATTCCACCATTAACAGGGAGGTGCTGGTGTGTTGGTGGGGTGAAAATCATTTCAAGAGATCTGAGTGGAGCACTGAATTTGTCATTCGCGCAGACTATTGTCCCCTTTTAAAGGTTTTTACCACAAAGGGTGCCAGTAGAGCTGCTGCCATAATATCATGCTGGGTGATGACAATGATGGAATAAAGTTACAAAATGGTATACGTTGTTGGCAAGATATATGTTCATGCAGCCTGTTAAAGAATGCAGTGAGTATAAAGTGAGGAAGAATAGATTGTGGCCTGCATGAACAAGGTCAGACAAGGACGCACTTCACATTAAGGTTGGGTGTCACTCGTGAAGAAAGTTGAGGTGGTACAATAAATCAGAAAATATATGTTGGAGGTATGGTCAAGAAAATGTGCAGCTTCTTATTTTGCTGGATGCTATTGCAATATATGTACGGAACTGTCAGTGTTGGGAGACCTAATATTAAGAGGTGAGCTGTTACTAGTGCCAGATATTTTGAGTGGCAAACTTTAGAAACTGGTGCACGAGGGCCACATTGGAATGAGTGCAACTAAATGTAGGGTGAGGGCTGAGTATTGGTGGTCTGATTTGGACCAAGATGTGGAGAGAAGCATACGAGTTTGCATACATGTGTGGAGTGACAAATCACAGAGGACTGTAAAATATCCACCTGATGAAACCAAAAGAAATTGTGTTGGACATTTCAGGGCTTTACTCTGCAACAACCATGGCAATTACAAGTTAAAAAGTAAAATGTATGCACATTTTAGAATGGAGGCATCGATCTCACTACCTCTCGCATGCTAAGCAAGCGCTCTACCATTTGAGCTAAATCCCCTGCGTGCTCACTCAGCATCACATTTCAAAAGTAACGTTACTGCTGTCCACACTTTATTTCAAGTCTAATTGCCCATAACATGAGTGTTCAGTTCACTCCTAACTGATGCCTTAACTACACTTAGGGGATGTTTTACACTTCAGGTTGGCCTGTTTAGTACTTGAATAGGAGTGATATCACTGTATGTTAACCTAGACTAAGGCCCTACCTAATCTTGGAGATACATTTCTCATGAATGAGTAACCAAGGGAGATACAATTTTTAGGAGTTATTGCATGTCTAATGCAAGATTAATCACCATATTATGAGAGTCAATGCAATAATCCAGCAAAAAATACTTTTTTTCGCCCAACGTGGGATCGAACCCACGACCCTGAGATTAAGAGTCTCATGCTCTACCAACTGAGCTAGCCGGGCACCCACTTCAAGAGGGCATGCAGACTCATCATTTTTTATTAAGGAAAACCGATTCTGGATATACATCTAGATACACATCTTATCCAGGGCCTGAAGAAATATAATCAAATCACCCCCATCCTGATGGAACTACATTGGCTTACCTTTCGGGTGCGCTCCAGCTTCAAAATCACTTGCATCATTTGCAAAGCTATCACAACCAGCACCCCTGCTTACATTGCAGATAAGCTCACCACTTCTGGTGGCTCTCAAAACACCCACAGCCAGAAAATATCATAACACACAATCAGGTGTTTAAATAAGAAAAAACAAGACAGCAGGACTTTTCCATCTATGCACCCAGGATCTGGAACAAAATCCCAGTATCCGTCCGGACCACCGAATGATGCTCTAATTTAGGAAAGAGTCGAAGACTCACCTCTTTACATAACACATCAGAATGCTTTAGCCATCTACAACCTGGTATCCTCTCCTCTTACTTGCTGTCTTTATGCTTGTCTTTGAGCATGTGCAGTGCTCCACAGCCTTTTGGCTAAGCTCTCACTATAGACATAAGATATACATACATACATACAGTCCATAAAAGTTATACAAATACTTTCTGTGGTTCAAATTGTTTCAGCATAGCAGTTTCATTAATTGCATTATAATAATTGCAAATTAGCATTATACAGTTCACAAAACACACAGCAATCATTTCTCCCACCTTAGTCTATTACTTAATACCATGTCTTAAAAGTAAGGTTATCAAAGTCTGTGCAAAGGCAAGGATCCTTTTCACTCTTCTGATAGAATCCACAACTGCAAACGTAAGTGTTCACATTCCTCAAAGGATGACTTCTGAAAACAGCATTCAATCACAAAGTCTAAATCCGTAAATATAAGTATTATCGTAGAAAACTCCTCTGTATCCAGTTCAGCCTTTTCGTTGACTTCCAAGGATAATTGCAGTCTGCATAGTTTCAAAACTCTGACAACAAGATCCCAGCTGCAGCAATTATGTATGTTGCTTGTATAGCAAAAACGCTTTGGAGCACAAACAACAAAAACGAAAACACAATGGGCCTGATTCACAAAGGTAACTCACACTTTTGAGAAAGTTTACTACCTTTTGCTTATTCACAAAACCTGAGTGTAAATTTACTACTAAAAGTGTAACTTACATTCCTCCATCCCCTCAGCTGATGGGGTGGAGTCAGAATAATCGTAATTTACGATGGTATAGTTCCTACATGTTATTACATGTAACTTATGAGTGTATTTTACATCCGGTAGAGCCTCTGCACTGGGGACAGAGACTCCGCATGGTAGAGAATACGAGGCCTCCACACGGGGTGGAATTTTTGCATTCGGAGCCGTCTGCATGGTAGTGAATAGGAGAGCTACACATGTCAGTTAATTGGAAAATGACATACACCTGAAAGGAATCAGGCACACATGACACACGTTCACTTACAGCCACATATATACTGCCACAAATTAGGATCTGTATCTTTCCTCTTCAGTATTTGGGTCCTGCTATATTTGTGTCCAGCTCTGTTTGAGTCCTACGTCTGTGACTGACACCAACAAGGATGCTTCTTAGGCTGAAGAGAAAGCGAAATTTCACTGAGAAGGAAACAGCACATGTAGCTTAATCTGTGGCGAAATACTACCAACAACTACATGAGCTGCCTACATTCTCCTTCAGTGGAACCCCAAATGCCTCCTTACGGGAGAATGTCACTAATGCAGTGAATGCATTGGGGAGGAGGTCCAGACCATGGGGGACATAAAGGAAAAATGACAGGATGAAAGGCGGAGAAGTACTGCAGAATTGACATGGCTAAAGTTCTTCCAGGAAGCTTCTCCGTCTCACTTTCCTCGGGAAGGATGTCTTCACCACCATGCACCCCACCTGCTATATGGGCTGACTCTTTCAGACAACACTAATGTGGTGCCGGGTAAGATCTTCCCACTACACTCTCCCTAACTTCAATGTTTCCCTGTTTCATGTGTACCCAGGTACGCCAGTCCAAACCTTTTTCTTTGCCTTATAGGACTTGTAGTACTGATTTAAAATATGGTTTACTGGGGATACAGGTCCCAGAATTTTAAGTAACAAACTAAGAATACTAAGCTAGTCCTGTGCGGACCTAGAGAGGTTGACAGCTATGACCCTATCTCTCTAATAAGATACCTGCAAACACTTATTCCCTCTATGTCCTTCACTGAAACCTGCATATATCTATATATATATGTGTTCGGGCTGTGTAAAAGAGGAGGAAAAAATAAAGGTGCGCAAAGCATATCAATTTAAAAGGGACTGAGATGATTACGCAAATGGCCAAATTTTCACTTTTGCACGGCGCTATGACTCGCTAAGGGCAGCTACAGCTAACAAACGTATGCAGGGGGGCAATGGAGTAAACAAACAACTCTCTGAATTGTCTTCACCTTCGGACACGAGCTCGGTGCCCGACAGGGAATCTGACAATGAGAACATCAGAAGAAATGTGGAGCATGGAGGAATCAAGCTCACATTGGGGAAGAATTGGACATTTTAAAACAGGGCAGAAGGGACACCTTGCGACCACGCAATCATGGATTAATCACAAAACAAAATCCCAAAGGAGAAGGGGGAGACGCCAAGCCTGCAGGAAAGGGAGAGCCCAGGAAGCGGGGCCGGGGCCGAGCGAAGCAGAATTAGGAAAATCAACTGAGGGTTCACCATGCACTGACAGCGGAACAGATAAGCAGGAGGAAAATACTATCGTGAATTTAGCTAAGATCAACCTGCGGCAGCAGAAACTCAATTACTAACTCTAGGATTGTCCTTTTGTCCAGAATCTAACTTCCAGTATACTAGAACAAGAGCTGATGTTTACCAATTCATCAGAAAATTTTAACTTAAAAAATTCTATCAACAGAGGTCTTCAGTTGACTCATGGCCTCAAATACTACGGCCATAACCAGTAAAGACTCTCCAGGATTATCAGTCTCAGATATAGGCTTATATCGGGACATGTGCCATTTGAAAAGTGGTGATCAACTGAATAGCCAGGACATCCTCTCACTGGGGGGACAGGCCAGACCTGAAACACCATTCAAAATGAAATCAAAATTTGTTCCACTAATGGCCCGTGACGGACTTGATACTTTTAGCGACCATCTAGTCAGTCAGATTAAGAAACTGAACTTTGCCACTAATAGATCCAAAAAAAAATATACTAACAGAGAAAGAAAATACAACCAACTAATTGAAAAATTACAAAAAGAAAATGTGGTTATAAGAACCTCTGACAAGGGCGGAAACATTGTCCTTTGGCCTAAGGAAGACTATATGTAGGAGGCATACAATCAGTTAAATGATCCTCAATGTTACAGAAAAAGTTTAACACTCAAGTACAAAAACATTCAGGACTCCTTGTTTAAGAACTTGTTAGCCTGGAAAGGTTTGTGGCTTCTAAGTGGGGATGAGTATGGATTCATCAAAAAAGAACATCCGTTGGTGCCAACCATCTATTTTATACCAAAAGTCCATAAGAATTTTGAGAACCCGCCAGGCAGGCCCATCATTGCAGCATGTGATGGGCCGCTAGAAAATCTTTTCAGGTACATAGACTTTTTCTTACAGGTACATATGAAGCAACTAAAGTCATATGTCCAGGATACAAGTGAATTTTTAAACAAAATCAAAGATTTGTCTTGGGATTCAGATTTGCTACTTGTACCACTGGATGTATGTTCTTTATATACTTGTATTAGAAACAGGGATGGACTGAGAGCTGTGGAGTACTTTCACAGTACAAGACCAATTATGTATGCACAACACACACAAATGTTGTTAGATATGTTGCTTTTTAGCCTTGACAATAATCTATTCCTTTTTAATGGCCAATTTTATCAACAGATTCAGGGAGTCGCAATGGGGGCCAGTTTCTCCCCGAGCTATGCCTGTCTCTTTATGGGCTGGTGGGAGGAACTGGTCCTCATGCGAAAGTATGAACAAATATATACCACTAACATTGTCCCTTGGTTGCGTTTTATCGACGATCTTTCTATTGTGTGGCGAGGAAGTGAAAAAACTGCCATGAAATTTATAGATGCAAACAATCAAAATGATTTTAATCTTAAATTCACTTTTAACATTAGTAGGCACTCAGTGACCTTTTTAGATGTTCACATTTTTTTAGAAAATAATGTCTTAACTACTACCTTTTTTAGAAGACCAACGGCGGGTAATACAGTTTTACATGCGTCTAGTGCTCATCCTCCACATTTGATTAGGAGCATTCCGTATGGGGAGATGCTCCGCATCCGACGCATCTGTAGTAATACAGAGGATGCAAGGATTAAGCAAACTGAAAGCCGCAATCGGTTTCTAGCTAGGGGTTATAGTACAGGAACAGTGGATGCCGCTATGAGAAGATCTCAAGCGAGGGCTACGGAGGATCTCCTAGCCTATAAGTCAAAGACATCCCAGGAAGTCTCTGTGCAGAGTACACAACCTGTAAGACTTATTGTAACATACTCTAAACAGGAGAAACAGCTGAGGAGCATCATAAGACGTAATTGGCACTTTATCCAAGAGGATCCTGTGATAGGTGACCAGATGCCCTCGAATCCTTCCATTACGTTTAGAAGGTCTTAGAGTATGGGGAACATGTTAGGCAATAATAATTGTCCTTGGCAGATCGCATAAGGCTGATCAAGATGGTCGTTCTTCCTACATTTTTGTATCTATTTTGTAACATTCCTATCCCATTGACGAAGCATTTTTTTAAAACAGTTCAAACCCAACTGCTGAAGTTGGTATGGGGGAATAAACAACCGAGGATTAGCTGGCACACATTGACGTTGACATATGAAAAAGGGAGATTTAATGCGCCAGATTTCTATGTATATTACTTATGTGGACAGGCTCGATATGCGTATTACTGGTTTAAGCCACATGCTTTCATTCCGCATATAGCCATAGAGGAAGGGGATGCGCACCCGGTACCATTGAGGAGCATCACTACTCACACCAACAGACAGACGCCTAAATCCGAGATAAACAAAATAGATGCCACCATTGCAGCGTGGCAAGAGATTGGGAAGCGAACACATAAACTTCCTTTGTACGCCCCAGCATTACCCATTGCAGGGCACGCTGCCCTTTCAGTAGCCCGTGAGCGCGGCCCTATCACAGCTCTCGGAGAGGCAGGCATCACACTCATGAGTGATTTATATCCGGGAGGGAGGTACATCACGGGCAGTGATTTAGCCTACATACAAAATCCCACGCCTTTATTTCAGTACACCTGTTATAGACTCCGACGAGCAATGAAAGACCACTACACTAGTTTTCCGGTGGAACCAGAAACGCTGCAGGCGCTGCAATTGATACTACTAACCCCAAACCGAAAGAAGCTGGTAACCAAGTTGTATAAAGCAATTCAGGGAGACACAGTTCATGGGGCAGATAAAAGTTTGGAGAGATGGAACACGGTAGTGGCCCCACTGATCACCGACACAGAATGGAAACAGATTTGTATGTTAACGGGTTGACTTAGATCAAACTGCAACTTGCATATCATTCATCTAAAATGTATTCATCAAGTGTACCACACTCCTAAAAAGTTGCACAGAATGGCTTTGAGAGAATCGGCCTGTTGCAAGAGATGCGGGTTGGATGGGGCGGATTTTCTCCATCTGGCATGGCAATGTATTCTAGTATGCCAATATTGGGAAAAGGTGATTGGTCTCATAAACATCATGACTGGCCAGGTGCTGCAGTGTACGCCACTAGTGTGTCTGCTTGGATATGTCCCCAATTGACAGCTGTGATGGGCAGGTTCATTTAGAGTAGCCCTGCTGGTAGCTAAACGGCGGGTCTTATTCACGTGGGACAGCCGGCTAAGCCCGAAAGCTGATTTGTGGCTTAAAGACATGGTTTACTGCCGCAAACAGCTGGAACTATACGTGGAAGAATTGCCAACGTCCTCTCGTCCGAAGGATATATGGGCTCCTCTTAGGGAATACCTCCAGGCACAGAGTGAATTGAGCTCGGAGTAACCACACATGACCTGGAACCTTCTCGAACTCTAATAAACACTCGGACAATACATCACTGCAATGAGGTCGGAATGTGCTGTTCCTATGTATGTAACACAGAGGACATTCAGAAAAACGCTGTCATTGACTGTGATGTTTTATTGTATGTAAATTGTTATGCTGTTTTCCTTCTTATTATTGAAATAGGGGGGAGAGTACGTTTATAGGGTATTTGTGAGCGACCGATTTTGTATTACACTGCTTATACCCAATAAAAACCTACTTTAAAAAAAATAAAAAAATAAAAAAATTGGGCCAATAATAGTCAGGAGAGTTGCCGCAAAGATATGTGGTTGACGATAAGAAAAGGTTTTTTCAAATGTTTATCATGTAAGGCCTGCCAGTTTGGGACCAATGTAAAAACTTTCACAACTGCTTTTTCTAATACAGTCAGAGAAATTAAGCAACATTTAACATGTAAGACGGAATGTTTTATTTATGTTTTAGAATGTGATTGCCACCTGAAATACATAGGGAGTACCAAATTGGCCGTCCATAAACGAATCCTGCAACACATTAGGGCGATAGTTAACAAAGACCAAAATTACCCTGTTGCTAGGCATTTTCAATCTGTTCATAGCAGTAATCCACAGCATTTGAAATACTTCGCTATTGAAGCCATCCCCATTACAAAAAGAGGGGATGACAGAGAAGCCAAATTGAGATGCCTGGAGACTAGTTACATTCTAGAGTTCGATTCCACGCACTCGGGCGGGCTCAATATTACGGAAGATCCCCATACTTTTTTATGAGTAACAATGGAGTCTTCTTAGAAAAATAGCGAGAGATCTGTCAACCATAAACAAGATGAATTTGAGGTATCAGGATGGTTTTTATGCTTCTTCTAGGATGGGTTTATACCTTGTTGTTGTTTTCAACCAATTTTATACTATTTCTTTATCAGCCTGTTTTTTTTTTTTTTTTAATTTGTTTATTGGTTTTTAAATCAAAGCCATACATACATGATCGGACAACAACTCTAATATGCTCGACAGATCAAATGCCAACTGTTAGTACTTACTGTGGATTATAACCTCTCCTCCCGGCCCATACGAGTGTTCATTCCCATTGCAACAGTAGGTGACACACATCGATTTCCTCGATACACATTCCACTGTGACCACTTTATATCCCATTTCTTGGGGCACAGCCTGGTTTTAATGATTGGTATTAGGCGTGGGGTAATTTTATCATTGTGTTTTATTTCCAGTCATTTTAATAGGGCTTTTATAGTATGTATGATTTTAATAGTATCAACTGTCCCCCTAACCTTTCTTGTTCCCCTATGAAATTTTGGAGAAATATCCTGATATGTTATATCAAAAAGAAAAATGATTTTAGTATCAGTATTGCCGTTTTTGCACAACCTTGTTACTTGAGTCTCTGTTCTCTCTATTTGCACTTTATGGCACTGGGCACTTTTGTCTGAGGTACTGTAGCACAAGGGCACTTTACTCATCAACATTAGTTACAATGGATAAAATAAGGGTCCACTGAGGTGTATAATATGCATTATGCGATTAATGAAAAAAAAAAAGGAATGCATGACAGTGGATCGCCCGGAATCAGCAATGATATCATTTGTGTCTATCTGAAAAGCTAATATGCTAATAATATGTGACACAATGTGCTGGATTTTAGGATGCTGATACCACACTTTAGATATTTGATTTTACAACACACAGTTACACATTTTTATTTCCACATTTAGGGAGCACTTTTTAGATTTTCACGTAAATTTATTCATGAAATTGACTTATAGCACTGCTCAACGCGGCATTTATGCCGGTATTTTGCTTTGTATGATTGCATTGGATTATATTGAAAATAATATTTATATTGGTCAACATATTTATTGTTCCAAGCAAATATGATTCAATGTGGACACTCTAAATGACAATAAGCATTTATGCATGCATTATATTGAGTGGTATGGGCATGGCACTCACTCAGGATCCTTGATTAAGTTGTTTTATTCAGTGCAATTGGCAGTAGCCATGCTGTTTGCACTGAATAAAACAACTTAATCAAGGATCCCGAATGAGCGCGTTTTTCAAAAAACCTCTGAGGGCAGAGGTGTTGTGCTGAAATATATACATACATGCATACACTATGGGGTACAGTCCCCTCTGTCAACATGCCAGTCCTGCTCTTAATCCCTGTCATACTGCTAATACTTGTCACTAGTTCCTGCCACCCACCAATTATTGATGCACTCCCAGTCCATTGAGGCGAAATTCTGGAGAAAAACAAAGTGATCAGCAGAAGATAGGGTAAGTAGCTCAACCTTTGTAAAGATGGGAGTACAGGCCACCAAATCACAGTGATTGCAAGGGAAGGTGAGCTGCTGCAGGACTGCAGGAAAGAGGGATGGGAGTGAACATACAGAGTAGGAGGACAAAGATGAAAGAGTGAAGGAGAGAGACATTTGTTTGACTCTGATTGATCAGGTGTCTCAGTTTACGACTTTGGGAATTAACAAAGGGCACCCCCAAACATATTACGAGTTTCCTCACCGCAAACAGTCTCATGGCAGGTCTCATGCCATGAAACTGCTGGTGGTGAGGAAACTTGCCTCAGGACCAAGGGGTGCCTGCAGGGGGGCATATGTTGTGCCCCCCTGTGTGCAGTCACTCCTGTTGGAACGCCAAAGGACCGCCTGCCAGACCACAAAATTACTCGTAATCTGGTGGGCGGCCGGCAGTTGACTATGCGGTCCTGGAGAGGGGGCTGGCGTGGCGGTCCGCTCCCAGACCGCCAAAGTAATAATCAGGGCCTTAGTTTTAGACTCTTTAAGTTAATCAGCGCAGTCCAGATGGTATATTAGATTTCCTTTGGACTGGAGTGTCTAACTCAATAATTGGCATATGCATACACAAGGAGTGTAAGTGGTGCCACTTCTAGGCCACTCTACATAACGTGTAAGTGACCACTTAAACAGAGCAACTCCCCTTAAAATGTAAGACATGTCACTTCTAGACACAGTACAGTTCCCAGGACAGTTCACAACATATCAATTGACAGACCACAGTGTTAGGATGTGACGTTGATTTTGTTTTTCCTTTCGATGATCTGGGGCACCTATGTAAAACTATATGGAAGGTTAGTTAATTATGAATCATCCATAATGGCACAGTTGGGTCTGTCTCATTTTATTCATGATCTCTGTTATTGTGCATAGCGTTCAATAAGAACGTGAAAACTGTGACTCACTAGCCTAGATATGCCTGAGTTAGTTAATATCTGTGGGAAAGGGTATTGAAAATATTGCTTTTTGCCCAATTTTTCAAAATTGTCTTTGGCAAAGAAGCTCCAAAACCTCTTTGAGGTAGTCAGATTTTCTGGTTGCCTCACTAATTCTGCACTATATTGCAGTGTACCCATCCATATGTGTTTAATTGAGATAGAGAAAGAGTGTGTACTCACACATGTTCCTTCCACACTACAGTATCTTTTATCAATTAACTTAAGCATTTTGAGCCAGGTGCTAGCTAGTCCGGGACCAACTCTGGCTTCATGAGGTGCTTACCTGGAATAATGTTAGCAATTCTTGGCATATTGTGGCAATCCATGACACGAGAATTCACACCCCTGGCATAATGATTGTAGTTGGTACTGAATTCTGGTAAAATAATGCTGATGCTCATTTCATTTGTTGTCTCACCTTTATTTCATGGTTAGTGGCTACATTTGATCAACTATATTGATTAAGCTTTTGATCACATTATAAATGATACTGCTCTTTGATTTATTATGCTGTATAATTTGTAGCCATTGTTGTGTTATATGACTCTTCCAGAATCTAGCTAACTCTACTGAGATTGCGTGTCCTGTATAACTAAATCTTTCCACACTGTCCCTGTGAGTAGATTGTCATCATAAAGTTTGACCGAGAAGATGCAGAATGGAAGAATGAAGAAAAAATGTAATGTAGTATTGAAAGAAGACTTTGCACACAAATTAAAAATTAATAGGCCATGTGCAGTTTTTTTAACTTCCTTTAATGCTTATTTTATTTTGCCAAGTTTAGTGAACTTATACCAAAAAAGTGCAATTGTTCTACAGTTTTTGAAAGTTTCCTTTGAGAGGGTAAACCTCAAACACCCCGTGAGGGTCAGGCCTGCTGGTCACACAATGAAGGCATTGGCCTATGTGATGAGTGCCTTCTCAGAACTTACTTTTTTGTTAATGTAAGAGGTGCAAAATGTGCTCACAATTATAGGGGGCGAACCCTCCCCCCAACCATCCCTGGAGCAATTATGACTTGCTTGGTTTCCTCGCTATGTACAATTCATACCTAGTATTTACATCACTGTCACACTTCTTCAAACACTACTGTTCACTGCTGTCCTTTATGTCACTTCCAATTTAACATTTGAATACCTGTAACTGATTATGGCACCCCCTCAGAGAGCATATGAGTCCCTCTGGCACAAGACTCTGCCTGTGGTTCCACCAGCAGAGCCATTAGAGACTCCCCCGGTAGAAAAATGAAAGGTTGCGCAACTCTAAATATAGAGGGAAAATCAAGCTTTAGGCAGACATTTGTGGTGAAGTACCCTGTTCTCCAAACTCTAAACAGTCTCCTATATTCATGGCCACTGGAATTATGTGACAGAGGAGGGCCAAATTATGTGGCAAGGTTGACTAAATTATGCATCAAGAAAAGGAAAATTATGTGGCATAATGCGGCACATTTTGTGATAGTATTATTTCATTATTTTGTCATTTCTGGTGACTGACCAGTCAATATTTGCAAAGGGAGGAGGAGCCTAGCACGCATCCAAGATGGTCGCGTGAGCACAGGGCTCCCCGGACCCTCGCTGCTCCTCGGAACTTATCCTGACTTTATCCTGACTTGGTTGACGGATTCTGGAAGATGAACGTTGGCTGAACCCTAAACTCTTTTCAGAAACCAAATCGGACCTGGGAGACCTGATCTATGGTGGTTTGAACTTTTGAGGCCCAACTGATGGCTGTGCCCGGTGCGAAGGTGAACTGTGGAGCCGGGGCATAGTTGAACAACAACGGCATCGGGGCTGTGCCAGCGGCCGTCCCATCACTTTCGGTTTCACTTTTGGATCTCTGAGTGGCTGGACCGTGGAGTTGCTTTGTGCGGCTGGGTTTTCACTCGGCCTTCGCTTGGTGCCTTTGCCTTGCCTGATACCAGTGTGCCCATTGACTTTGATCCTCTCGCACCGCCACATTGCGGTCTCTGGTACGGCTCGTGTCTGCTTCGCCTGTGCCACTTCGCCGCTCGCTCGGTGGTCCCCTTCGGCGAGCATGGTTCAACATGGGTGGCAAGGGGGATCCCGAGAGGCGTAAGACCAAGACATCCCTACGTGGGGGACCGGTCCAGACTAACAACATGGACCGCTACACCCAAGGTAAAGGGTCCCCTGGGGCGGCCAGTGTTCTCCCGGATGACGCTGGTGGTGTTCCGTCCGTCCCTCCGGATTTGTCATTGCAGGACATCATGGGCGCCATTAACGACATCAAGGAGACCATCGCTAAGCAGTACGAGGCCTTGGCCCGTAAAATCGACACGGTGGCCATTGATGTTACGCTAATTCGGACGGATCTCTCTAAGACCAATGAGAGGGTTCAATCGCTGGATTTGCGGACGTCCACCCTTGGTACGGATGTGTCGGACCTGCAGACTGCTCTTGGCGACCTCAAGTCGGCCAACGACCTGATGGCCCGGCGGCTGGAGGACTTCAAGGGACGGGCTCGACGCAATAACATCCGCGTCATAGGTGTTCCAGAGACCTCCGACAATCGCCCGGTTGATCTTATGGTTGAGGATCTCATCCTCAACCAGCTTGCCCCCACTGGCCTGAGTAAGTTATTTGCCGTGGAGCGGGCCCATCGAGTCCCAGGCGGTCGGCCGCGACCGGGGGCTCCCCCGAGGCCTATTGTTGCAAAACTTTTTCACTACAGAGACCGAGATGCGATTCTGCAGGCCTCACGGGTACATGGCCCGGTCCGATATGAGAACTCATCCGTTAACTTTTTCCCGGACTTCACCCAACTTGTCCAGAAGCAGCGGATGGGCTTCCAGGGGGTGAAGCGCCGTCTCCGGGACCTGGGTCTTAAGTACTCTGTGCTTTTTCCTGCTAGGCTCCGAGTGGAATACGAAGACCGGAATACCTTTTTTGACTGTCCTGCGACTGTGAGTGACTGGCTGGATTCTCTACCGGACCGGGGTGACCGGCCTGGGCCTTCTGGTGGTACCGAGGGTGGCGGGCCTCTTTCGGAGTGACTTTTGGTCCTTGACTTTGACAGTTTGTTTTGTTCGGCTGGGTTCTACTTCTTTTGTACATTTTGTTTAATTATGATCTGTGTTGGGGGCGGGCAGGGACGGGTCCCTTTCCTCCTCCGGGGTCTTTTCGTAGAATGGGGTTTCTAGGGCGACAGGCACACTGCAAGTTGGGGTGGTTTTTTGGACCGCAGGGGTGCAGGGTGGGGGGAGTTGAATTCGGGGGGGGGGTTGGTGGGTGGGAGGGGTTGTTTGGATTTGTGTTTTTTGTTTTCAAGGCGAGGTATTGGCTCTGTTTCAGTTTCAGGTGTCGCGCTATTTGCTGGGGGACCCTTGACCTACTGGAGGGGATGGGGGGGGACGGGTTGAGATTGATGTCTTGGAACGTCAATGGATTGGGGGATCGTATCAAACGGGGTGTTGTGCTGCAATATTTGCGTCGTTTGACTCCTGATGTGGTATTCTTACAGGAGACGCATTTGGTTGGTAATGTTTGTCATGCCATGAACAGGGGGGGCTACCGACTCGTGGCCCATTCCGGTTTCACCACCGGCTCTAGAGGGGTGGGCATTCTCCTACGATCTTCACTTCCGCTAGAGATCACCAGAGTTGTCCTAGACGATAGAGGGCGCTATGCGGCCCTGACTGGGAGGTGGGAGGGACAGTCCCTTTCCTTGGTTTCGGTTTATGTTCCCCCGGGCCTCCAGAACTCCACTTTCTCAGACTTGGGTCGTATGCTGCTTGAGCTTCCTGACAGTCTTTTGCTTATGGGTGGGGATTTTAATTCGGTTGTTTCGGGAGATCTGGATCGCCACCCGCCCAGGGCCCTCCCTGCTGCCCAGGCGTGGCTCGGCGGGCTCTTGGATACCCTCGGTCTGGTGGATTGTTGGAGGTTAAGGCATCCGACACAGTGTCAGTACACATTTCACTCTGGGGCCCATGGGAGCCTCTCCAGATTGGATTATTTTCTTATGCCCGCGGCCCAGACTGCCCGGATTCGAGAGGTTAAGCACCTGGCCCGGGGTATCTCTGATCATTCCCCACTGTGGTTGCTTTTTGACACCGGGACGCGGTCCGCTGGGCAGATCGCCCCTATTAACCCTTGGTACTTGCGAGACCCCAAGATTCGTGATAGCCTTGTTAAGTCGATTGATCAGTATTTTCTCGAGAATGAGGGGTCGGTGTTGTCCTCAGTGTCCCTGTGGGAAGCCTTCAAAGCAGTGCTCCTCGGACACGCCCTATCCCAGATAGTGGAGGCTAAGAGGGTTAAGAATGAGGCGGTGGTGAAGCTGGAGACTGAAATATCGGGGCTGGAGGCAGTTTTGGAGACGGGTGTCACTCAGGATGGACTTCACGCCCTCAGCTTGAAGCAGTTTGAATATAAGTCTCTTGTTACTGACGCTGCCAAGACCATGTATAGGGAGCAGCAGGGTAGGTTGTATGATGCCGGGGACAAGGCGGGTAAACTGATTGCTTGGTTGGATAAGAAGGAGAGAGTGAATCGTGTGGTCCCGGAGCTTCGGGTTTCGGATGGAGTGTGTGTGACTGACCCTGGTGAGATTGTGGAGTGTTTTGCTGACCACCTCCGGGCGGTGTACTCCCCGGTGTCTGATAGAGATGAGGATGACTCTCGTCTCTTGCTGCGGGATATTGCCTTGCCCGGCTTATCCGTCGAGGACCGTGAGCAGATGGAGGCCTCCCCGTCTGTCGACGAGATTGCTACCGCGATTCGTTCCCTTCGCTCGGGCAAGGCTATGGGCCCCAACGGACTGCCGATTGAACTGTATAAACTACGCCCGGATAAAATCGTGCCCTTCCTCCGTCGTATGTTTCTGGAGTCGCTCGAGCGGGGTTCCCTTCCCGACGACCAGCGTCTGGCTACCATAGTTGTGATTCCCAAGGACGGTAAGCCACGAGACCGCTGTGCCTCATATAGGCCTATTTCCCTACTAAATGCCGAACCGAAAATCCTTGCCAAGGTCATCGCTAATCGCTTGCTGAGAGTTATATGTGATTTGATACATCCGGATCAATGCGGCTTTATCCCGCATCGTAATACCGCTCTCAACTTGCGGCGTCTCCATGGCGTCCTCGCTAGGGCGGAGTACTTCTCTGAACCGGCCATATTGGTTTCCTTAGACGCCACGATGGCCTTTGATACCATCGAGTGGCCATTCCTTTGGGCCGTCTTGGCGAAGTTTGGCTTTGGGGAGGGATTTATTAGTTGGGTTAAGCTCCTCTATGCTGGACCAATGGCTCAGGTTGTTGTCAATGGGCGGGTTTCTCGGCCCTTCGCTCTCGGGAGGGGTACTAGGCAGGGGTGCCCGTTGTCCCCTCTGCTCTTTGCTCTCGCCTTGGAACCACTCGCTGCCTGGCTCCGCTGGGAGCCCTCGATCAGAGGGATCCGGTGGGCCCCGGGCTTCGAGGATCGAGTCTCGTTGTACGCGGATGACATTCTTTTGTACCTCACCTCGCCGCGGAAGTCGCTCAATGTGCTTTTTGATGTTCTTACTTCCTTCGGGAGAAATTCGGGTTTGATAATTAACTGGTCCAAATCTTGCGTGTATCCTATCTCCGATGGCCTTCCTCTCTTGCCGCCTCGGCTTCCGATCCAAACATCTCAATCCGGCTTTAAATACTTGGGGGTGTACGTTTCGTTGGATCCGGCGGTCCGCTACGAGCAGAATCTCCTGTCTCCCCTCCGGCGTTTGAGGGTGGATACGGCTCGGTGGTGTAAGTTGCCCTTGTCTCCACTTGGTCGCGCAGCACTGTTTAAAATGATGTCCCTTCCCAGATTTCTTTACGCACTCCAGAACTCCTTCGATATCATTCCGGCGGCCTACTTTAGGGAAGTGGAGAGTTTGCAGAGGAGACTGGTTTGGGACGGTCGTGCGCGTATCGCTTTGGCAAAGCTGACTCTTCCCTGGTATGACGGGGGCATCGCGCTTCCTGACATTAGAAGGTACTATTGGGCCTCCCAGCTGGCTGCCATTAACCATACTACGTACGCTCCTGGTTCGAACCCGGCATATGAGATGGATAAATTCCTGCTTCCCGGCGGTAACTATAACAGAGCGCTTTACTCTCGATCTGCCGGAAGGACCCTCACGGGCCCTACTAGGATTGCGGTACGTGTGTGGAAGGCAGCGAATGTAGCTGTGGGCTGGAGTGAGCGTTTAACGTGTGCTACTCCTTTATTCGCCTCAGAGCGCTTGGGAAGCCTCTGGACAACGAAAGGCTTTGAGCACTGGGATACGATCGGCATTAGCAGAGTGGGGGACCTATGGGTTAAAGGCGCGGTTAAATCCTTCGCGGCGCTTCAGAGCGAGTACGAGCTTAGTGAAAGGGAGTTCTTCCGCTATGCCCAGGTTCGGCACGCCCTACTCTCGGTCTTTGGGGAGGGGACCACGGTCCCTGTTTCTTCGCCTCTCGAGGACCGTATACTCGACGGACACGTCCCCGACAGTACTATCTCCCTGATTTATAAAAAACTAATAAATAATCGGGATGATCTCTTGGTGCGTCTTCGGGAGGCGTGGACGGGTGATGGGGTTGAGTTGGACGATGAGGACTGGCAGTCTGCACTGTCATCCCCTAAGGAGGTTGCCATCCCGGCCCGTCTCCGTCTGGTCCAGCTTAAGATTCTCCATCGTGTCTATGTGACGGGTCCCCGTTTGGTCTCGATGGGGTTTTCTGACGACGGGCTCTGTAAGCGTGGCTGCGGGCTCAGTGCCACCTTTCTCCACATCCTCTGGGAGTGCCGCGAGGTGGCGGAATATTGGCGCCAGGTGCATGATGTTATGAAACGAGTCACTGGGGTCGCTCTGCTGCCGGAGGTGCGCCGATGTGTTCTGAATGTGTGGGAGCCCAATGACTATAATGCGGCCCAGGCTCGGTGGGCGGCCCTTGGGAACATGATCGCAAAGAGAGATATTGCGCAGCTTTGGGGTTCCCAACGGCCTCCCACCGTGTCCGTATGGAAGGAGAACATGGACTGGTGCATGTTCAGGGAGAAGACGGTGTATGTGGCTCGTGGTAAACCGGGGGCGTGGGGTAGAATCTGGGGTCAGTGGAATGTGTATCGAGGGACTATCTGTTCTCCCCCCCTGGTGGATACGTCTGAGGTTGCCTTGTCCCCCTGATCCTTGAGGGTTCCTTGCTTAATTTGTTCATCTGTGTATAGATTTGGTTTTCCCGTGGCCCCCCCCTCCCTCTCAGACCCCCCCTTTTTATTGACCACCCTAGGGTGGTTGGGTGTGGAGTTCCTCGACTGTGGTTAGACGCCCTTTCAATGTTTTTCGCCTTGCTTTTTGTTTTTCTTTACTTTTGTTGATATTTATGTAAAAAGGGTATATCCTGACGTCCCTTATGTGCAGTCTGATCTCCTGTACTTTAGCGGAGCCCCTGTGGGCCAGTCATTGTTTTTTGAACTGCTTGATCATTTCTGAATACTAGCGGCCGGCCCAGGAGGTTGTAGGCCCGTGCTTGTACCCTTTTTCTCTGCACAATAAAATTTTTTAAAAAATAAAATAAAAAAATATTTGCAAAGGGCTTTACACTGAGCAGTAAAACGTGTTGCTGCGTTTTTAGTAACGTTTCCACCGTTTGAGCTAGAAACTATTTTTTTGTTGTTAAAATCTGATCATACAGCAGATGAGGGATTGATTAAGTGGCAAATACTGCAAATCATAATTATGCGAAAAACACAACGGTCGCACAATCGCATAATTCCAGGGGCCCTGCCTATCTATATTAGTGGACTCTGCTGCAGTCTGAAAACGGCCGGGATGGACTCACATCGTTCCTTATTTTCTCTTGCATCAAATTTTGATAGTATATTCTTGACTTGGTTTAACCAGATGAATGAAGTATTTCTACTCTATCATTAGCTGTAACACAGTTATCATATACTTTTACGTCAACAGCAGATGGGACGGATTTGCTAGTGGCTAAACTACAGACTTTGGAGCGCGGGGTCTCATTTTTACTCCCATCTTGCCTCTCTCTGGACTGAAAGTGTGATTCTAGGCAAATTGCTTAACAACCTCTCAATGCCCAAAATTGCAAACTAGGAAAATCTGATGCATTTGTGTATATCTGGTGTGCAATTGTTCAGCTAAAAAACTTAAGGCCAAAAATGTTTTTCTCTTAGCTCTGCCCTAATTAAAACACCTGTTTCCACACGTTGGCACGTAAGGCACTGTTTTGCTTCCCAGCTACGTTTGCACATAATAAATATACTGGAATACTTTATCAAGTTCTGTTAATAATTCCTCAGGTCTTGATTATTCAACACACCATGCGCCACTCACCTTGGTAAGTAACTCTTTCCAATGCAGAAGACTTCACTGTCATACGGTTCATGAGAGTTTATATAACAGTAAAAGAAAGGTCTTGATTTAAGAAACCCTTACCCTTGGAAATAGGACACAAAGGGCATGCCAAAAAAATGATACTATTAGTAAAGTGGCATATCACTTGTAATAAAGATATCTTAGGTCAGAATAGCAGAGATGTGGCGCAAGCAGTAAATAGACCCGCCAGTGCGCATGCGCCACGTCGGCCCACTCGAAGACGCATGCGTACGAAGCGCTCAAGCGAGCAGCTGCGTGCCGCAGGGCCTACCCTTGCTAAACTAACATGACGCAGGTTGGGTTGTGTTCAGGCGCGCAACACCCATTGGACTCACCGGGCGTCAGCCCCCCCCCACCCCCGTCGCGTGTGGCAGCCCGGGATGAGACAGCTTCCCGGCGCGCACACAGCCGCACCCGAGCACTTCACAGGTCTTTAAAAGACCATTTGCATGTTAATGAGGCCTCGCTATTGTTTCACCCCTTCTAAGAGCCCCTGCAGCTCCACTCTGCCTATGGCTTAAAAGATTCAGCCCCCCCCCCCCCGAAATTTTTTCTTAGCCCCCCCCCCCCTCCCCCGAAATTTGGCTCTAGTTGCGCCTCTGGGTGTGTTACAGTGGGAAAACGTCGGCACAATCTTGGTGTCGCTTGGACTTGGATTAATTACCTTCTCCTTCAGTGCCCGTTTAAGGATCATGCAAGTCAACACAAAGAACCTTATAGACAGGCTCCTGCTAAACCCTCGCCTTATGTGCCATTGCGGGCCTCTCGTGTCTCACAGAAGTAAGCCATTTATTTTCACCAAATGTATTTTTAAAAGTAAGCAGCATACTTAAATTAGTGTTTAGGTGTGCAGAGCATGGAGTGTCCAAATACAGAATACCATAACCGACCAGGTGGGGTTTGTCTGTAGCGTTATCTATTCCCCTGTGCCCCCCAAAAGTCCGAGAGGCCTCCGCTTAGAATTTTCTTCAGGCATGCGGAGCAAACAGTTAAAATCTCTAACGAGGACATTTTTGTCTCCACAAGCCTAAAGAAAATTCTAAGGGAAGGCCCCTCGGATTTCACTTGCATTTTTGAGTCAAGAAGTTGACAGATATGTGGTGTTTGCATGTGCACATCCCTATGGAGAAACACTTGTGTCTTAGAGTCTCTTGCATGCACTTATAGTGGCACTGCTGAGGAACATTTATTACTGCACATTTGCACAATACCAGGCAATGGCGGGCAGATCAGTTTCCCTGGCTTGCCGCCCGCAATGGTTGTTGCTTTTTACCAGCTATGCACTTATGCCAACCTGCCTGCCCTCACAGACCATAGCAATAACACAGCAAAGTATCGATGCTCAGGCATGTGTGCAGCACCTCCTTGTGTGTGTTTTAGGCCGTGCTGATGCAGCTTCTGTGAACGCACAAATCAGGTACACTTGTCTGTTTATGAGAGACAACAATCAAACACAGTTGTGGGTGTATGTTTATTTAAGCTCAAGCTTGAGATACAAAGTGGTCAGGTTCTAAGTATGCTCTGCCAGACGCAGCTAGCGCAGTCTTTATATACTGTTTGAATTACATTGGCATACATTGAAATAGCTGAGTCACGCATGTATGCAGATAGTTGGTTTCATAATTTAAGTTTTATACAATCACAAACAGAAATCTTAGCAAATCATGAATACATTCTCATGGTGTGAGGACAGGGGCGGTGTCAACATCTGCTGCTGCTATTGTTCTTTCTACTTATGATCTACATGTTCCTACAGTTCTTGAAAACAAAGGGGAAGCTATGAAGCATAAATAGTTCTCTGACTTTATCCACCCCTACTCCTGCCTATGAGCAGAAGGGTTTGTACAGCTGCATGCCTCATGAAATCACGGAGAAGACACAACATGGTGAACAGTTGCTTAATATCACATTTATGCTCCCACAGTTCCAGGACCCACACAGATCTTTAATTACGTGTGCTGGGCTGCACTGTAGATGGGACCTCGATTAAAACCTTGTAAAAGTATATCCAAAGTATTTGAAGTCCATAAAAAAATAGTAGGAATTCTGATCCTGAAGGCAATGTCGGAGGGGCAAGAGATGTGGCTCAACAATTAATGAAATATTTTGTCATTATTTTGTTGACCTTTCACTTTCAGGCAAATACAAAATAGAAATCACACACCTCAAATGAAAAATTGTGGTCAAAATAATTGGTGTGACAACATTTTATGCTATGAAAGCTGAATTGTTTCATGGGGTAGTTGCAGTTGTCTGCTTGTGCAACCAGACAGTCTATCAACTGAATCCCTCTTCGGGCATTGGTAAAATAGTGTATTTATAGCGTTACAAGATCCCAGCCTGCGACTGAAAGCACTGTGAGTTCGCAAGTCATTATTTATAAACTGTATTACACACAGTGTAATAAAGGCTGTCGCAAAAAGTGTCACGATGTTGAGGTACCGACTTACAGACACACCTGCGTCCCGTGAAAAGGAGAGAGCAGAACAATACCACATATACTAAAATATGGTGAACAGCATTATACCTATTAAAATATGGCACTGTTTTCTCCGCTTCCTGCGCTGGTGCACTTTAGGTTAACTTACGTCAACATACACACCCTTGCAGCAGTGAAACGATGTGTGTGATCTGGCAAGCAAAGATTTTGCATAGGAAGCATACCATTTCACTACAAAAAACTATGCTTAGACAGAGTTTAACAGTTTTCCCAGTTTGTACTTGTGGTGTACAGTGTAGCACACATGCAAGGTGGGAAATTTTTTGATATTTCTCTGCAAAGCCCTTTCTACAAATGTTAGTAGATAGGCTTCTGCATTATAAACAATGAGTGGGTGTATGCGAAAGTTCATGAACCATCATCTATGGTATGCTCCATTGACGCAAGGCATCACTAGCTACTTTCCCTTACTTCAGGGTTACTTTCCATGACAAATGATTCTTGCACTGGAATGTAAATCCCAAATCAACTGTTTGGGATTTACAGCCTGCGGCTTGGGCCTATAACTCGGGTTCAGCGCCTTTAACAACTGATGTAGGCCTCTGCAGTGGGCTATAAAGCTACAGTAAATCTGCCTTACATGTTTAAGATAAAAATGTCTATTAGAAGTATTCACTTTTAGTAATGCACTATCACATTGTGCCCGATGCAAACCTTTTCTTCATAAGTTTCCATTAGAAAGATGCACTCCAAAATGCAGCAGATAACACTGCCTCTCAAAAAGATAAATCCTTCCCACCATGAAACCTCAAAAAACGCTATCAATTAAGGGCATCTACTGGCTCCTAAGCACTCTTTATATTTGTTCAACGAATTGCATACATTTACATTTCTTTCAAGGAGTAGGCACCCTGGCAAGTAGATTTGTTTCTTCTTTCACTGTCTGCCTCTCCCTTTGTGTCACAGAACAATAGACGCCCATCCCTCCCTTTCTTTCAGTCGGAGGCACCTGAAGGTTGTATTCAGTCTAGAATGGGTGGCTGCTTTTATTATTACATATGCTAATAACTGGTAATATTTCTGTTGTTACTGTTGAAGTGACATACTCTCAGGACATTGCCCATCAGTCACATTTTCTATGTGTGCTGGAGCTTGAAGGAAAACGTGTCCTATGTATGCTAGAACTTAATTTGTTTCAAAGTGATTTCAAGGTAGCTACCTTTTTTGTCAGTTCTTTAGGCTTTTTTTAAAAATGTTGTTTTTATTAAATTTTATCAAAAACAATACAAAGAAAAAGCCAGCATGTTGTTACAATGACAGATAAAATATAGCAGTCATGATCAGTAATCTACAAAAGCCAATAATTACATTGAGTGGCCCACAGAAGCCGCACATTGAAATAGTTACAAATAAAAAAAAAACTGTTGCAGGAATATATCTACACAGGAGTGCGTAATGTAGGCATCTGAGGGTGAATGATACCTGATCGAACAAGCTAGCTATGTCCAATGGCAACAAAGGTGTACAGCAATTTAAAATACCAGTGAGAGCTGTAGGCGACCTGCAGGTCATACCACCATAGTTCTTTAGGCTTGATAAAATCCCCCATTGATGTAGCTCAGTCATCTCATGTGAGAACTGCTCAATGTGTGGTGCTACAGCAACTATTTTGTTTTGATTTAGAATAGCACAATAATTAAAAGTTGGAAATTACCATAAAGAAGACTATGCTCTTATTAACTTGCACATATTTCTCGCATCTACCAAAGCAGAAGTGGAGGACGCTCCTTCTCCCACATTGCAGCAAAGACCTGGAACAGCCTTCCCATGCAACTCCGGGACATCATCTCATTTCTGGAATTCTGAATGGCTCTCAAGACCTGGCTGTTCGAATAAGCCTTCGGGACCGGCAAACACATAGATACCTTATCAGGCGTTTAGTCACGCTTTATAAATGCTGATTCATTGCCATCTGATTGGCACTCATTTATTTAATCTGATAAGGAATGGAAGGGGCGTTAGGCATCAATCCCGAGACTTTCCACACGTGAGGTTAACCCACCATGCTCAATGTTCTGAGACTTGTAGATGTGTTCGACCTCAAACATTCATATTTCACAATGTCCTGATGAGCAGCCTGAAAATAAACCTCTGATCAACAGCCAGACAGGAGTGTCTTCCTGAAGATGAAAATGAAAATATTTCATGATCCCATCAATTCACAGAAGGATTTTTATGCAAAATTGACAAAAAGGGTCGTTGTCTTGAAATAACTTTGCAAAAACTGATTCTAGAGTGTTTTGGATTGAAATTTACAGAAGCTGCTATTTGGTTTTCTCACTCATTCCCATATTTAAAGATCTCCATCAGCAGCCTATAAACTTTGTCAAATCCACTAAAACATGTTTTTTATAAATGTATCGGGTTTGAGCAATATATTTAAAATGCACAATTTATCTCTCTATTTTCTTGTATTGGCTCCGAGGACAGATCTGCCCCATTTTGTCAAGTATAAGCCCTACCTCCATTGGTTGACCTGTTAGCCCTCCCCTCCCCGATGTTCATGTCTAGTTGCGACTCTGTGCCCAGGCTGCTACAAGTCACACCTTGAAGTCAAGAACCGTATGAAACCCTAATTCTCATCAGAGCCCCAGCCCACCATCATTGACTGCACCTGCAAGTAAGAAAGAAACATTAAATGTAATTGTAGAAAGGGACATGAATATGCTGCATTTGTAAACATAGGAGGTAGTGGGGTACTAAATCGAAAGCAAGGGAAACCCCAGCACAAATAAGGGAAAAGACAATATTTAGGGAAGGGAGTAAGATGGCAGGCTTCAGTTTTAGAATTATGCATGCTCTATATAATCAGCATGCTGAACCTGCGTGCTGTGTCCACAGAGCTTCCTTTTCACTCTCACTGTGAAATAGAATGTGCAAGGGGTTCCAGTGAGGCAGAGATTGAAACAGGATATGGTCTGCAGTGCATTTACTGGTGATGCCGGCTAGAATGACATGACATGATCCTGCAGTGCGAAAGAGCTCATCACTTGTGACATTTTCCTGCAGTGTGCAAGTTCTCGTGAGAGTGCTAATGTAGTGCAAAGGGGCTACAGCACTTATGATTGAACACGTGCTACAGCAATTGTGCAGATGCTGGATCTTGCCCTACCTTCACTCCCGATGCCAGTGATTTTCATGGGGTATGCACTTCCATACAGGTGTTGAGGCATGCAGTGAGACTATGGGAGCACTGGTGCAGAAGATGCTTCTGTGTTACATATTCTCACAGTGCAAAAACTCTTAAGTATCACAATTCCATGCATTAGTAGCATATGCAGTCCAAGTTTTGTACTTTGCTGATAGGTAGTTGTAATCCTCTTGATGCCATTAAAAACTTAGGAGTACAAGTATTTTTATCGATGGTGCTTTAAACAGTAAGGCAAATCACATTTAGTATAACACTGTAATAAACATTTGTATTGTACAGAAATCCATTTTGTATAAATATATTGCAGAGACACTATATTAGTGAAGAATTAATGCATGTTTGCAGTTAAAATAGTTGATAACTTAGAAACATTAAGTGCGCACATGCTACGTACTGCGAATGTCAGATGTTACTCACTCAAAAATACAAATTGACCCCAAAGCCTCAGAAATGTTATGCTAGAGCCTGAGCGCATAGCAAAATATTCTGCTGTCTAACTCTGCATCTTTCTGAGCCAGTCTGAAAATGCCGGAATCAATTTATTCTGTCACTTTTGCAGTCACAAAGACCTTGCTACCAATATGGTGATAAAAATCCATTTTTGGCATTTCGTTTCTATCCCCTTTATTGAAAGATAGCTAAAAAGAGTTATACTTGGATTGCACGGAATTTGGATCTTTAATTGAGCTTCTAAATACTGGAATATTGAAGTCCAAAAGTTGTTTAATCTAGCACAGCTCCATATAATGTGGGGCCAATTTGCTATTTTGGTAGGTTCACTTCTACAACAACTGTAATAACATTGTGAATTGGTTCTATTTAAAAACTCGGGGTGCTTTGGTTTTCCCGTGGCCCCCCCCTCCCTCTCAGACCCCCCCTTTTTATTGACCACCCTAGGGTGGTTGGGTGTGGAGTTCCTCGACTGTGGTTAGACGCCCTTTCAATGTTTTTCGCCTTGCTTTTTGTTTTTCTTTACTTTTGTTGATATTTATGTAGAAAGGGTATATCCTGACGTCCCTTATGTGCAGTCTGATCTCCTGTAATTTAGCGGAGCCCCTGTGGGCCAGTCATTGTTTTTTGAACTGCTTGATCATTTCTGAATACTAGCGGCCGGCCCAGGAGGTTGTAGGCCCGTGCTTGTACCCTTTTTCTCTGCACAATAAAATTTTTCAAAAAAAAAAAAAAACTCGGGGTGCAATATATCAGCCATTTAGAATGGAATTGCATTCTTCAAAATTTGCCAAACCTTAAAACTGAAAAATGTAATTCAATACATTTATTCCAGACTTTGGGTGTTATAATGATCCCTTTCTGTTTTTCGCCAGTTTACTGGAGATTTTTTTTAAAGTGTCAACTTGATTAATATTCATAAGATTATCTCATAAGGATTGCCTGATTAAGTGAGAATGCTCACTCGCAGCATTTTTACTCAGTTTTTACCTGGCTCTTAAACCGTTTTAAAATTGCGCACTGAATTGCTAACTGGCAACTGCTATTGGAATTTGAATTAAATTATTGAATTGCAATCACAACTGCCTACCTGCACCTAGCACTTTGGAAAGGTAGGAGGGTTTAGGACCGTGACTCAGGATCTGCTGAAACCGAAAGTTACCGTAAGCAGCAGTATGCGAGGTCAGCAGTCTAGTGGCTAATGCTCAATACAGGCAGCCATAAAAACGGGGCCGCAGCGAGGTGAGCAACAAGGATTGCCTGATTAAGTGAGAATGCTCACTCGCAGCATTTTTACTCAGTTTTTACCTTGCTCTTAAACCGTTTTAAAATTGCGCACTGAATTGCTAACTGTCAACTGCTATTTGAATGTGAATTGAATTACTGAATTCCAATCACAACTGCCTACCTGCACCTAGCACTTTGGAAAGGTAGGAGGGTTTAGGACCGTGACTCAGGATCTGCTGAAACCGGAAGTTACTGAAACAGCAGAATCCGAGGTCAGCGGTCTAAGGGTTAATGCTCAACACGGGCAAAGGTAGAACAACATCTGAAAAATGAGGAAGTCAGATTTGTGGAGTGGTGCACCGCTCTTTATTGAGACAAGTGGTAGTCAATTAGTCAATGAGTCTTGTGATGTTAAAAGTCTTGAATAATTCTTTATTTTCAAAAAATTGCCAGCCAACGCGTTTCGTTCATGAGAATTAACTTCTTCAGAGCATGCGTATACGTTCCTGGTTGAGGAAAGCGATAGTGTAGGGTGGTAGTCCTGGCTGCACGGGCCGCCTTGGTAAGGGCCGGTGTGCGCTAAATCTGAGAGTAGGGCTGGGTGTTGAGCTGTCCGCTTCTGTGATAAGAGTGGAGATTATCTAAAGAGGACATGGATAGATTGTCATATAAAGCGGAAATGAGAATCTCGAATAATGCTATTAAAAATGCCAAGAAGACCTATTTTGCAAAGCGTGTAAACGACAATAGCAATTCACCTAGGGAGCTCTATAAAATAGTTAAAAAGCTATGTAACCCATCTAACATGTCCTAAGACCTGTCCCCCTCAACAGAGTGCGCTGAGGCTATCAGTAAAGGTTTTGCTGATAAAATCTCTGTGATCTATTCCTCATTTAGAGATCAGCACCCACCAGATGATATCGACTGGGAAACCTCAGGCCCTCACCCTGACGCCCAAACCTATCTCAGCAACTTTGAACCCTTTACAGAGGAGCAGGTTGCAAAAGTAATGGCTGAAGTTAAATCAGGGTCCCATATCCTCATTTCATCTTTTCCCGGATTATACCAACTATATGCCCTTACGTAACCCGCATATTTAACCAATCCTAACATACTGCAGTATTACATACTGCAGTATTTCCAGAGATCTGGAAAAAAGCCACTGTAGCTCCTTTACTAAACAAAAGCGGGCACAGATGTTCAAAACTCTGCAAACTATCAACCAATATCTCAGCTTCCATACCTATCTAAAGTGAAGCAGAATTTGATAAATAAACAACTAACCAACTACCTTGAGACCAATGAGTCCTTGATCCATCCCAAACTGGCTTCAGAGCCACCAATAGCACTGAAACCACCCTCCTGGCAGTACTAGATAATATTAGATCCTTGACCGATCAAGGTAAAGCCTCTGCCCTGATCCTGCTGGATTTATCTGCAGCTTTCGACACTGTCTCACACGACCACCTGTTGAAAACCCTTCATGAAAAAGGTATACATTCTAAAGCCCTTCAGTGGCTTTGCTCCTTCTTAAGCAACAGAACACAGACAATACAACTAGGCCCTTTTTCCTCAAACCCAAACTCCATTGAGTATGGTGTCCCACAGGGAGCTTCCTTGAGCCCACCCTCTTTAATGTCTACGTTTCTTCGCTGGCCAAGATCAGCGAAAAATGGGGAATCAGTATCTGCTCTTATGCAGACAACACACAACTGCTGATTGCTGTTGATGGACTCGAAGATATGAGGATCAGAATAACCAGCTGTCTCTTGGAAATAGCAGCCTGGATGTCTGACCATTGTGTGAAACTAAATGCAGATAAGTCAGAGATTCTACTCTTTGGAGGAGCACATTTAGGGGTCTAGTAGGATGGCGGGCATCCGCCCGCGATCGCAACCCAGAAAACCGCCAGTCCCATTAGCATGGCGGTGACGACCACGGTGGTGAGATTTTCCGCCCGCCACTTTTCCGCTGGTAGCAGTCCTCACGCTTGCCTGGCGGGAGAGCTGGACCGCTAAAATGGGGCCGGTGCAAAGTCAGTCTCCGCCAGCATGATTATGATGCCGGCGGTAGCTAGCCTTTCCGCGGCGGTGGAACCGCCATGGAAAGGCATGCGGAGAATGTCTCTGGGGTCCCATTGCGGGCCCCCAATGTGTTTGGGGTGTTTGGGTGTACATCTCCCTGTACCAGGTGACAGGCACTGTGCAGTGCCTGCCACGCAGTGCAGGGATATGCTGGACATGCTTTTTTGGACATCGCAGCGGTGCTGCTGGCAGCAGCAACCGCCCCAATGTTAAATGTTGCGATCATATCGCCGCGGTCGGATTTTGACTGCGGAGCATACTAATTGGACCGGCGGTTATGCCGTGGTCCTAGCGGGCGGTGTTTTTCCGCTACCATGGCGGTCGGAGTGATTTTCCGACCGCCATCCTAATAGACCCCTTAGTCTGGAACGCAACCTGGTGGCCCTCATCGCTGGGTAACACACCCGCACCCAAACAGGTTGCAAAAACCTATGTATTCTCATTGAAAATGCACTAACTATGCAGGACCATGTCCGTGCACTTTGTGGGAAAAGCTTTGCGACACTAAAATTGCTAAAAAGACTTTTTCTATGGATCCCTCTGGAGTGTAGGAAAAGCATCATCCAAGCCTTGCTTATAAGCAAATTGAACTACAGGAATGCTCTTTATATGGGCATGGCTGACTACCTCTTCTCTCGCCTGCAGATGTTCCAGAATGTGGCTGCCACACTGGTGTGCAAAAAGAGCAAGTGCAGCTCGGCATCAGAATTGCTGAGGATGCTCCATTGGCTTCCTATGCAACAAAGGGTTAATTTAAACTGCTAGGCCATGCGCACAAAGTCTTACACCATCTTGGCCCGAGAATTCTTCAAGATAGAGTTGAATTCTACGCACCCACCCGGAACCTGAGGTCGTGCCACTAGGCACGGGCAAAAACTAAACGCATCAAGAAGACTAAGACAGGGGGTCGCTCCTTTTCATGCCTAGCAGCAACTCACTGGAATGAACTACCACTAGAATACCAGGTATTCAGGAAGAAATTAAAAACTCATCTGTTTCCTAGGGTTTGACTAGTAACTTAGAGACCTTCTGTCAGTACCCCACTCTCACTTAGGATGTGCTCTCCTTAGCGCTGTGATATTCATACGGATGAATGTTTCGCTGTATAAATAAATAAATAAACTTATAGAATAAGATGTTTGTTTCAATCCCTCAATTTTCTTGCTACAGGATATTCGAATAAATTGATAGCTATTTTCTAATTCCTATGGATTAAGCTTGGATCAGTATTTATCTGTATGGAATATATGGCATTATATCAACACTGTAATCAGTTTTTACCTGACATAACATATTTTTCGATATTGAAGTAGGTCTTCCACTTATCATTAGGCAGAAAATCGGATAATTTTGTAAAACAATTTGCCTTCTATTTTGTAATAAAAACTTGATTCCTCGTAGCTTGATTCCTAAATTCTATATCTTTAAGATAAGTAGCGCTCGAAGGATATATAATGTAGGATACATAGGTGCCGATTCCGATCCGTTAAAAATAATTTTCGTACGACCCGTATCCGTATTTTTTTACGTACGAGTCGTAGAAGCACCGTACAAACGGGCAAGTACGATTCGTCCGTGAAAAATATCTACGAATAGCGTCGGGAAAAGTCTACGAGAGTGCGTCGGAAAGTTGTAACGTCCGAATATCGTCGGGAAAAGTGTACGAAAGAGAGCCGGACAGTCTCACGTACAAATCGTAAAACACAAGTCCGAGCGCGCAAGTACGATCCCGACCGTCCGTCCGAATACACAATCGCACGTAAAAAGGCCCGTACGGAGCCAACGCAGGAGCACACATGTACACGGGTAAACTCATTCCCGTGTACGAGCCGTACAGCCCCCCCATCCCCAAAAATGTCAGCACCGTACACCACCCTGTCCGCACTGCACCCCAGGACCGCAACTGTACGCGCCCCACCATGTACGCGCAGTACCCCCTCATGTATGCGCCGTACCACCGCATGTACGCACCGTACCCCAGGGCCGCATGTACGCACCGTACCCCAGCACCGCATGTACGCACTGTACCCCCAGCCCCCCCATCGCATTTACGCACCGTACCCCAGCACCGCATGTATGTACTGTACCCCCAGCCCCCCACCGCATTTACGCACCGTACCCCAGCACCGCATGTACGCACTGTACCCCCAGCCCCCCACCGCATTTACGCACCGTACCCCAGCACCGCATGTATGCACTGTACCCCCAGCCCCCCACCGCATTTACGCACTGTACCCCAGCACTGCATGTACGCACTGTACCCCCAGCCCCCCCACCGCATTTACGCACCATACCCCTGCACCGCATGTATGCACTGTACCCCCAGCCCCCCCACCGCATTTACGCACTGTACCCCAGCACCGCATGTACGCACTGTACCCCCAGCCCCCCTCCGCCTTTACGCACCGTACCCCAGCACCGCATGTATGCACTGTACCCCCACCGCATTTACGCACCGTACCCCAGCACCGCATGTACGCACTGTACCCACAGCCCCCCCACCGCATTTACGCACTGTACCCCAGCACCGCATGTACGCACTGTACCCACAGCCCCCCCACTGCATTTACGCACTGTACCCCAGCACCGCATGTACGCACTGTACCCTCAGCCCCCCCACCGCATGTACGTACCGTACCCCAGCACCGCATGTACGCGCCGCACACCAACACCGTACCCCAGCATCCTCACCCAGAATCGCGTATGTACGGATCGTACCTACGCGAAAAAGACTCATACAGAACCAGGCACTGTAAAACAGCAGAAGGAGGGTCAAAGCGACTCGCACAACAACACAAAACACGTCAACACGACAAAATACAACTCAACGACTGACCTGCCACATCCAAACAGGCCAACAGAGGCCCCAAACACAACCACCTCTTATAACACACCCACTAAAATTCAAACACAGCCACACCCAAAAATTGAACAATAAAAAGGGCCCACACACACAAACCATGAGCCTTTGCAACAGACCTACTGCGGACAGAGCCCACACAAACCACCCCACATAACTCATACCTTCGCTACACCTTCACTCACACACCTTCACACAACCTCCTCCACAAACATCCCTCTCTTCACATTCACACACACACACACACACATTCACACCCACACACCCACAACCATCCACACCCACACCCACACCCCACACCATGCCCACAGACAAGAATCCAAAGTTCACTACGGCGGAGCTGGAGCTCCTTGTCAACGAAGTCATCAGAGTCGCGCCACAGCTGTTTGGGACATTGGTCAGACAGACCAGCATAGCTGAAAAATCTGCCATGTGGCAGAGGATCGTCGATAAGGTGAATGTTGTTGCGCCTGTCCGAAGGACCAGGCATGAATGCCAAGCCAGGTGGTACGATCTGCGCAGGGCGGTCAAGAGGAAGATGAATGAAGAACATGCCCAGACCAACATCACTGGAGGTGGCCCGCCCCGCAGACCCGTACACTACCATCCCTGGGAGGAGAAGGTGATGGCCATGCTACCGCCGGTGGGACTACACAGAGTGGAAGGAGTCGCAGAGCCTGGTGAGTACACAAACAACTCACGTAACATGGGGGGAATGGCATCCACACCCCAACCACAACAAATGCACGCACCTACCCCCAAGCACTCACCGCACACAACCACACTCAGAAACCACGCCCATGCCACGAACGTCACCATTCACCCTTCACAAATCAAGGCAAGGCCATGTCCAAGGCTACAACAACCACAAACACAAGACTGGATATCCGGGAGGCTGGGAGGGTGGGCCCCACACAACACATTGTGAAAATGAGACGCAGACAACAATGTCCACAGCCCATATGGCATAGGTACATACCCATGCACAATGCACAGGGACTGGCAAACTACTAACAAGGTCGCTGACACTGGGCCCTGCTGTATGCAGCACAAGGCCCTCCTGGGACCACTGTACACTCAAACACCAACTCCACAAGCACAGGTATCTAGCACAGGAACTCACACACACTGTCATGCCAGCATACACAATGAGGGGACACACACATCACCTGGGAGACCCAATTACAATTCACACTACACACAACAGCACGCCCGGTCACACCCCCCCTAACACAAGCACACACGCAGGCAACGGATACACACACTCCCACAATGGACATGTGGCACAACAAGACCAAACCAGAGCCAAGTAAGCATCAGAGCCAACTATCTACAGGTCACACACTCAGGAGAACATCCCAATCTGTCCCCCGCAACATACCCATCCCCAAGTGGACACTGAGAGGAATGCTAGGGACATCCAACTACCTGGGGGAACTGTGTCAACTTGAATATGTATGAAACATCGATGTGGCATGAAACAGCATTAACATTGTCTCTCTCTCACACACAGGGCAACGTCGACGATCTCCCCCCAACACTGGGGGGGAAGAATCACAGTCCCAGGCACCGCGTGAAGACGATCCCACCGGCAGCGACGACTCTCACCACTCCGTGGATGACCCCGACCAACCTGGCCCCTCTGGTGTTCAAGCACCTGCAGCACCTGAGTCAGGTACATCTGTGCCAACCACCACCCCCATTCCCGCCACATCCCAGGACACACCCAGGAACCCTGCTCGCACTGAACAACACAGCCAGTCTGACCAGGAGGGACAAGGTTCTGCGGGCACCCAGGAGGAGGCAGACAACACTGCTAATGCCATCCCTCAGGGGTCCCGTAGACCCGATGTGCCCACAACGGAAGGCCAAGCTCGTGTGGGCAGGGGTGGTGGGAGTGGAGGCAGGCGGAGGCGCGAACCTGACCAGCCAGCTCAGGACCCCGGTATGTCACACATACGCAACATCCTGGACTCATACCGGCGTGACACCAGAGGCATGGACCAGGTCGTGTCCAGACTTTCCGGGATGCAGGGGACCCTCGATGAGATAAAGAACCTGCAGGTCGAGCATCATGCCAGTCATCAACAACACCAAGGACGGATGGAGGCAAGACTGGCTGAGCTCCTGGCGGTGCACAGGGACGTGAGCCAATCACTCCGTCAGATCGCCCAAAGTCTGGCAAATCCTCCCTGTGCCACCAGGCGTAGACCAGCACCAGACACAGGGAGGGAGGAGGAGGATTCATCTGATGGAGCGTCCCTAGCATTGTCAAGGCCTGCATCTGAGGGTCCACGGAGGAAGGTGGGTCGTCCACGTAAAAGACCGTGAGAGTCAGCGGACCATCCCCATCTCCCAGGTCACCTGGCCTGGCACCTGGCCCTCTGGCGCAACAGCAGCACCTCACCCAATGACATTCTCTGCCACATGGACTCGCTGGTCACAGTCTGACCAATGATGACCAACACTGTGGTCTGGACTCTGATGACTTCCAATGCCAAGGATGCCATCTCCCCCAGTGAACTTTGAATTCTATTCCCCCGGTAGAGCACCTTCGCACATTTACCAAAAGACTCACCCCACCCAAAATAAATTCACATTGTTCTGCACATGAGATGTTGCTGTCATTTTGCATTATTCTACGACATATGTGTGTGGAAATGTCTAACCATGCCTGAGTGTTGAACCAACTCCAGCCATCCATACCCTGGGAACAGAGTCTGGTACAGGACACACATGGGTCACAAGGTATCATTCAATATAGGCATGGAGCACAATACTCACCTGTGATGGGCTCTGGCTGCTGAAGGGGTGCTTGCTAAACTGTGCGGAGAGACCTATTTGGGAGCTCATCATCAAGGCGTAGAGGTCATGGCCCATGTGGAGGTACCCGGGGAGGGAGTCCCAGGTATGTGTGGCCAGGTTGGAGTACAATGTCCTGTATGCTGGAGTACGGTGGATGTGAAGAACGGTGGGCAGGGCAAGGTTGGATGCACGTAGATGGACCAACGGGATCTAGGATGACAGACGTACAAGGTTGGTGTGGGGTCGGGTTTGTGGACTGTCTCCTGAGTGTGGGTGGGGAGTGTGGAGGACATCCTGCAGCAGACAGTGATCCATTGCAGCTATCTATGGTGGACGGTGAGTTGGCTAGGGCGCAGGGTGTAGAAGCTGAGGTGTGCAGACGTCCCCTGGAAGTGGACAAGTTTCCTTGGAGTTTGGATGTACTTGCTCCGTAGAGGGCAGGGCAGTATATGAGATGGATGTTGTCATGGACCTGGGGGATGGTCTGTCGTAACTTGGAGTGGATCTATCTGTGGATCATGTGCATAATGCAGAGGGCGTTGCAGCATGAGGTACAGATGCAGTGGGCTAGCATGGCATATGTGAGCGAGCCAAACATGATGCACACCATCTTGTGTGTGTGGCCACTGGTGCTTGTGCAGGGCCCGCAGCAGCAGGCGCCATCTCCCTGCCAAATGCCCCATTTTGCACACAAAGACTAGGATGTCAGAAGGACAACTGCAACAGGCGCGTGTGTAAAGTAAGGAGTGTCCAGTGTCACATGGCACACCCATAGACAATGCATGCACAATCACCAAAGAGCCATTACACCGGATCAGGAAACTGAAGGGCGACCTGCGCACATGAGACACACCCTCAGCAGCTGGTGATGGCCCATTGTGTGGTCGACCTTGCTAAAATACATACACGACCATGTACTTCATGCCCAATAGAGAGCCTAATCCATGATCAACTGCATTCATGTCGCCAAACTACACATGGACTCCTATGCATTATCTACAGCAAGTATGCCAGAGATGCCGCATGCCAAGTGGCAAGAGACCTGCATTGACAGAGATGAGGCACCTTGGAGTGTGACGAACACCTTTATTACTCATCTTCACACTAATGGAATTGCATCCATTGGAACAGAATCACAGGTCATTCGGCTGACCATGTGTGACCCACACTGGACACCCCCTGCAACACACAGATGTGGTAAATCCTACTGAGCTGGCACACAAGTGAAGGGGTTGAGCCTCACACCCCTTGCTGCACACGGAGAGTCTACAATTCCCCATTGAGCCTCATATGGGGATGTCCCACACCATGTCTACCATGAGCATCCCGTATGTTCCTGAGGGACCTTATACACACATTGATGCCTTCATCAGAATCCACAATCCATGACAGAAGACTGTCAGGAAGGGTGACTATCAATTCATGGGAGCCATGCAACACGTCACGTGGCCCATGGTGAGTCGACATGTATGCATGGTAACACAACATGCACAGGAGCAGTCCCCACATATCACAAACACGTACCACCCACAAAACGCCTTGCTGCACTCCTTACCCAAAATGACTTTTCACCATGTCTGTGCATGTAACTCTGATCCAGCACACGTTGCAATACTCATGAGGAATAGCAGGAGTGCAATGATGACATGAGCAGACGACAGCCGCAGGAACCTGGGGAGGACAGACACACAACAAGTCAGCGAAGAGCCAGTAATCCGCAGACATGTACATGCACTCTACAGGATTGATGTTGTCACCATGGTAATAATGATTTTTGTGTTCCCGCCAATTAGGGGAATGACATTATCACTTGAATGACACATCAGAACACACCTCCAAGTCACTCGGCACACAGTCAGCTCGACACACATATTGCAACACATGCCACACAAGGCTCTAAGCGTGCACACACAGACACAGGGACTCACCATCATGAGAAGAAGTTGCGGATAAGCTGACTCCGGATGTCCTCATCCTCATCCTCATCCTCATCGTCACTTGCCCCGTGCCCAAGCCCTTCATCCTCCACGGGTGGATGATCTTGCTCATCCGGATCCAGGATGAGTGGCACGGCCTTCTCCACTGCCATGTTGTGCAGCATGCAGCACACAAGGAAGATTTTGCAGACCTTCACCGGGGCATATGCGAGGGCGCCGCCGGTCTTGTGGAGGCACCGGAATCTGCTCTTCAGGAGTCCAAACGTCCTCTCAATCACGCGCCTCGTCTGCCCATGGGTGTCGTTGTACCGGTGTTCTGCGGCTGTTCTGGGGTTGCGGAGAGGCGTCATCAGCCATGGCATGTTGGGATAGCCAGCATCCCCTACATGGCAACATCATGGACAGAAGTGGGTCAGGAGAAGCAGTAAGATATTAAGAAACCGCTAAATACAGGACTAACAGAGTATACCCACCAACAAGACATGCACGTTCGTTGCGCAGCTGCAGCATCATTTCAGGCACCCTGCTACGCCTCATGATGTAGTCATCGTGTGCTGATCCTGGAAAACGGGCACAGACATGGGATATCATCATGTTAGCAAGACATACCACAAGGGCATTGATGGAGTGGTAATGCTTGCGGTTACGGAAGGCTACCTCCTGTGCGTGTGGTGGTACCAAATCCACATGTGTCCCATCAATGGCCCCAATGACATGGGGCATCCCTCCCAGGGCATAGAACTCACCCTTGACACCTGTCAACTGCTCACGAGTTGGAAAAGTTATGAATTCATCCAGGTGTAACAACATGGCCTCTAACACATCATGCAGGACACGGCTGAACATGGTCTGGGACATGCCACCTACATCAGCTGTGGTCAATTGAAATGTACCCGTGGCAAAGAAATGTAGGGCTGCCATCATCTTCATCTTGGCTGTCAGTGCAGTAGGATACCTGTGTAGCGGTTGGAGGTGTGGCTCCAGCCTTGTGGTCAAGTTGTCAATCAACGGTTGGGAGAAGCGGTAGCGGCGTATACAGTCACGTTCCCTCATGGCAGCCAAGTCGGGGGAAGAGGCGGTGCCCTGCAGAAATTTGGAAGGAATAACGAAGATTGAGTACAGTACTACACCACTGTCAATGAACTGAGCACATGTTCAACAGCTAATACACATAAGCTACATACAGAGTCTGTACTGTGCAATGCATCCAGGACACGTATGCCAGCCAGGTAGCACCCCTACCAACAGTCAGCTACACACGTGGGTGCTCAAGGTCAACATGATATGCCATGGAACTAGCTGTTGGCCAGTGTAAGTGAACAGGCAGACGCATTACAGGAGTGATAGACATCCACATATGTGCATAAGAAGGATGTTTTATCATACAGACCGGTTGCGGGACACTAGAGGCACAGGTCACATGTCCTTGAAATAGGACAGTCCACACACCTTGTCATGAAGGGGTACATGTCAGGAATGATCACACATACATTGAGACTACGCAGATATGTCCTTGTCTCGCAAGTCCATGTGCGATGCATACATACACCCGTTACATCTAATTCGGATTCCGCAAGTTTCATGGAACGGAAACAGCGCTCATTAAAGCGGCGGACGATATCCGATTAATCAGAGACCAAGGTGGCACAGCAATATTGGTGCTTCTAGATTTATCGGCTGCTTTCGACACGGTTGACCATAAGATCTTAGTCAACCGTGTCGAAAAGATGGGCGTGCAAGGCCTAGCAAAAGATCTACTGGCGTCTTTTCTGGCAGAGAGATCCCAGGCAGTTATACTGGGCCAGTTTGAATCTGCTGAGTTATCACTGCCATGTGGGGTACCTCAAGGTTCATCCCTTAGTCCGACACTATTTAATATATACGTGTCGGACCTCGCAAAAACCATCAAAGCGCATGGGATGAACCTTACCTCATATGCAGATGATACACAGCTGATACTGGCTGTCAGAAATGATGGGGAAACAGTGGCGGAAAGTTTCAAAACAGGTATGCTGGCCATAGGCAAATGGATGTCAGCTAACTGTTTGAAATTAAACTCCGATAAAACCGAGGTGGTCACTTTTGGCCGTCTCAACCCTAGCTGGTCCCCAACTTGGTGGCCTTCTTCCTTCGGAGCTGTACCCAAACCAGTCACGAAAGTGAGAAATTTGGGTGTCATCTTTGATGACAATCTAAATTTCATGGCTCATGCCAATCAGACGGCCTCCACTGCCTTCTATAAATTACGACTGGTCAGGAAGATTCTTTCTTTTCTTCCCAAAAATGTGGGAAAGACATTGGTCAGCGCTCTGGTCCTATCAGCATTGGATTACTGCAATGGCTTGTTCGCTAATGCTCAAGTCAGGATTATCAAGAAAATGCAGACAATCCAAAATGCAGCAGCCAGACTTCTCCTTAACATCCCTAAATTCAAGCCAATAGCTGAGACCTTAAGGAGTCTCCACTGGCTTCCTGTTAGGAATAGAATTAAATTCAAAACATTATGCATTGTTTACAAGTCACTACACCATCAAGCGCCTCAATTCTTGTGCGACCATCTCGTCTCATACATTCCCACTCGAACGTTACGATCAGCAAGACTGCATGACCTGGTAGTGCCACGGACTAGGCTGGTCAACTGGGGAGACAGACGTTTCCTAGTTGTCGCCCCAAGACTATGGAATACACTCCCGCAAACCATAAGATCCTGCCCAAATCTCATGTCCTTTAGGAAGAAACTGAAGACATGGTTATTTAACCTCTGAAAAATTCATAAGATCATTCAGGAGAGTAACAAAAGTACAGCGCCGAGACGCCTGCGGGCAATTGTTCGCGCTTAATAAATGCTAAAAATAAATAAATAAATAAATTCCACATGTGGACTGGTGTGCGTAATAGTGTGCCATGCCCATCGACACGCACACACATGTTGGATGCAGCAACTGCAGATGCATGTGACGGAACAACTACAGCAAGCTCATGGGAACACATGACACACACATGACATAGTCACATCGTGCAACGCCGGTAGTTACATGTCAGGTGTCATTATCCGTGTCCCTGGCATCAGGGGACAGTTGTGGGTGTAGGTGACTGTGCCATGCCAGTGATGCAGTGCTCGACTGTCCCCAGAGAGTAGCTCCTCTGTATCTATTGATATCAAGTAATTTGCTGTTGGGTCATGCTCCCCATTGTTTCCCAGTGGCATGGTGGGTAAACCAACTGTGTGGTGCAGGGCCTACATATGTTTGTAGTATTGTAGATGTCACTCATGTTGCTGTTCATGCAATGCTCTATTTCCTATGTAGTTTGGACTCTTGTGTCATATGTATACAGGTGTCGGATCATTTCCTGTCTCTTCACCTTGGCCACAGCATCGTCGGGGGAAACCGAGGGAGACACTGGCACGGACGTGGGGGAGGGATCCAGCACCGGGGCCACCAGTGCTGGGGAGTCGGGCGCAGCAAGTGGCACGGAGGCCAAGGGGAGTCAGGCGGAGGACCTGTCCAGTCCCAACACCGACTATGACGCTGACGGGTCCGATGCTGAGCTCCCAGAGGGGGCGGAGGCTGCTCCCAGAGCTGAAAGCACCACTCCATCTCTCGCCGCACCCTCCATTCCCATCACCCCCCTCCCACTTGCTCGGGTCCCTTGTGTCCGTGCTAGGCGACAACAGTTGCGTGAGAGACGGCAAGGAGGTGTATTTAAGAGGTGAAGGGTGCACTTCCACTCCGGATCATTCTGTGGTGTGTAGGCACATTCAATTGCATGGTGCTTGTCACATGCACGCTCATGATTTAGCTCGTATTCTGAAAGGGATTAGTGTGCCAGTCATGACCCCGTCTTGTACGCTGCTTGCTAACGGTAACCATGTGCTATTCAATGATGAAGCTTGCTGTGGGATGCTTCCGGGAATTCCTCACATCGTGACTGTATCACTACGAGTGGTTTTCTGTCATTACGTCCTTTTCCCACCCCCGCATGGCCGGCTCGATGTATCCATCTGGCCTTCCATTCCAACCTTGAAAGCAGAGTTCAACAGGATGAGCAGAATAAGGGCTCTATTGTCTCAAAAACAAGTCGTGTTGACTTCATCCCGAGAAACATTTGTCCTTCACGTAGCTCACACGCGCACAGAGGTGCAAGCGCTTTTGAACACTGATCTCCCACTACATATTTGGGACTCAGATTCAGACTATCTTTCATGCCTCGTCAACAAGTGGCCTGGCTGTTTTTTAATGAATTGTGGGCTCCGGCCTCGTGACCACCTTCCAAACTCTGTTTGGTGTGATCCCCGCATTTCATCATTCGATTTATTCTAGCGTCTTCGGAGATAAACACAAGATATGAGAGGCAACGCGAGAGTGAATTAGCTAATACAATGTGATACTACACAGTTTTTATAATACACACAGAGCTAGTAAACTTTTCAGGTTTTTTCTTTATTACAATGATGTTGTCACATCCACAGCCAACGCGTTTCGCCCAAACATGGGCTTCTTCAAGGCTGTTAAAAATCATACAAAAAGTCATATCAGATTTATTCATATTAAAAACATGTTAAGTAAACAGACAACAGTGATCCTATTTTAGCGAAGGATAGATACGTGAGCACCAAACCGAAGTTCTTGATTTTAAGTAAAGCCAAGGACCTACCAATAACGAGTAAATTAATAACGTGAAATGGAAAAGTCAGAGTGACTTAAGAAGTTTTCAGAAAGTAAAGCTCTAGATGCTTTATCACCGAAAATAGTGTTGGTAAAAACAGAAATACTCCAATGTGAAAAAGAGTATTGAAAAGTGAAACCAAGAAACAGAACTGTGTCATTTTACACAAGTCGCTTACCAAAGAATCAAGCTGTCGAACTGAGTGGCGCAGAGATATTCAGTTACAGCAATGCAGAAAGTTCCTGATATATAAAGTCTAAGAATCGTAAAGAGAGATATAGATGATGTTCCAACGTTGATCGAAATGCAGAAATTGCAACTAGAGGAATACTAGTATCTAGTCAGTCCACAGTTACTGACCTTTAAAAAAACTAGCATGTCATCTATGTAGTAGAGAATCTCCACCAATAAAGACCTTCCGTTTTTCAGAGTATTGTTACCGGAGTTGTCTGAAATGTGATTGGAATGTTAGACACTCAAAGCGAGACAAAATGTGCACATACAGTCACATAGTTGCTTAGAAACGCACATACAGTATCAATACTTAATGTCCTTACCGAAATGTTATGAAAAGGCCGGTGGACAAACGTAAACGATGACAAGTGATTCAAAGACACTAGTTTTTCAGAACAGTCCAATCTGTATTATTCCAACAGTAAGAAAACCGGATAGACACCGAAGTAAAATTCCATTAAAAACAAAGAGAAAATATTTTGTTTAAACGTAGACATCATATAACGGACATGTCAGCCGTAACAATCACAAAACTCAGCCACCCAATCCCAATAATAAAGAAACCAGATAGGCACCCCAGTAAGATTCCATAAACAACAAAAATATTGTGTTTGACTGTAGACATCATAAACACACATGTCCGTCGTACTAGTCACAAAAATCAGCCACCCAATCCTGCATACTGTCGTAATAAACCAGCCAACAGGTGTTAGTCCAAACAACAGCATATAAACGCTGCGAAATGAGAAAAAAAACAAAAAACATTGTGTATATAGAAAGTAATATAACCATAACACTAAGGACAGCAGACCACTGGGACGTAAATCCCTAAGTTAAAAGCCTTTGCCTATACGTAAATTGTACGTTAGTGCAATCCTATGGCATAGCTGACTTCCAAGTCCCACAGTATAAATTGAAACGCAAGTGCAAAGACTATCTGTGTGTCATAGGCATGTAAACCCTCACGATCTAGCGCCAAAAAGTTGGCGTGCAAGCACCCACTACTAAATCCAATGTGCCCCAGCTAAATCCCAAAATACCTTACTCTGTAGAGAACGTGACTCCAATTCCGTTTGCAGGAGTCGTCAGCGCAGTAGCGAACACCGTCGTGTAGGAGCGGTGACCAATCAGTTTCAAATGCCGCCCATATTTATATGTCTCTTAATGGCGTTCTAAGGAAATCCCCGAAAACCGGAAATGACGTCAATGCGTCAGAGCCTATTCTATCCCAATCTCCGCCATCTTGGACTAGTTCCGATTCCTATGATTGTTAAGAGCATTACAAACGGCACCAGTCGTCTGATAACATGATTGCTCATGTATCATGGACAAGACGATTAAATCTTCCTTATTTTAGTTCTCTATAAATATAGATGGTCATAAGTGTAAATTAGATGATTTATATGTAAATTCCAAAGTAACATGGCGTCAGTGCATATTCTACCCCAATCACCTCCATCTTGGACTAGTTCCGATTCCAATGATTGCTAATAGTAGTACAAACGGCACAAGTCGTCTGAAAGCATGATTGTTCATGTGTCATGAACAGAGTAAAAATATCGTCCTAGTTTTAGTTCTCTATCAATGTAAATGGTGATACAGTGTAAATTAAATGAATTGTGTGAACAGGATGAGCAGAATAAGGGCTCTATTGTCTCAAAAACAAGTCGTGTTGACTTCATCCCGAGAAACATTTGTCCTTCACGTAGCTCACACGCGCACAGAGATGCAAGCGCTTTTGAACACTGATCTCCCACTACATATTTGGGACTCGGATTCAGACTATCTTTCATGCCTCGTCAACAAGTGGCCTGGCTGTTTTTTAATGAATTGTGGGCTCCGGCCTCGTGACCACCTTCCAAACTCTGTTTGGTGTGATCCCCGCATTTCATCATTCGATTTATTCTAGCGTCTTCGGAGATGTCCCTTTGCTTCTCGCCCTCGTAGCTGGGGTGCCATAATTGATCTGCTGTGGCTTCACAACTTGCGTTACAAGACAGCATGCACCGGCTGCTCCATCTTCGGAAACAGATGCTTGAATACTACGGCACTCTGCCGCTGGCGACCTTAGGCAGTGCCTATGGATTTTCCTTCTGGTTTCCCTTCTTTACCTGCGTGCAACCTGTCTTTCATTGCCTAGATTGTCCATTCGAATGGGCTCTGGATTTGTGCCTGTCTAACTCGGTGGCTCCTGACCCGGATTATGATCGACTGATGAGCCCCTTAGTGGCTCATGAGTTGGACTGTTCTGGCGTCAGTATCATGGCCTGTGCTGCTGCACATGGAGTCCTAGGCAATTGGGACATCGGAACGGTTGCAAATGAATTCTTATCCAGAAGTTATCTTGATGTCCCCACCTGTTGTCCACAAATGGTACTGGATGCCCCGATTGTTGAGGAACACGTGTGTTCTTTCCCCCTGCTGAACTGGATGGCAGATAATTTTGCGGAACGTTCAAATGATTTCCTCTTGGAAGCTGTTGCAACTTATTGTGCTTATACCTTGATGGATTGACTTTAGCCCTGCTCATTTCATGGTGCATCCATCGATGTCATATTTTTTCCCCTCTTACATGGTTAATGGTTTTCTGACTTTTTCGCTTCCCTTCTATGGACTTCCAGTTCATGCCCTTGGTTCCGTTCTATCAAACTTGAACTCTGCGTTCTCGAATTTGCGCCCCTAGTGGTTAGTGGTACGAACAAGGGGAGGTGTAGTGATGATTCCTATCTCCCTATGTACTATGCTAAGTTGGCACCACCGCGTTAGTTGTTAGTAAGCCATCTTGCCAAATTTGCTGCTTTTGCACGCGACACTGTAGTTGCGTGTTATTACTTTAGAAATGCCTACTCGAGTTTGCTTCACATGAGAACTGTCTGTTGTTTGACATCCTTCACAGTGAGCAGCGAGCTTGTACTGTACATTGTGTACACAAACAGTCTGGGTGACTAGACGGTGCATGTTGTTGTGTGCAGGTTGATCGTCCCATTATTTTGCCATTACATGCACGCAGCTGCAGATACCTGATAGACGAGTGCTTGCCATATTGCAGTGCAGCACGTTTCAGTTTCATTGTGATGGAGGACTTTCGCAGGAGATGGGACTAGATGATCCTGTGATATGATTCCACTGAGCTGATCTGTACGGTGGGGGGTCCCCCGTTAAAGCTTAGAGACCTTCTATTAGTCGAATGATACTACTATTGGTTTACTAGCGACAGGAAGGTTGCTGTTTCCACTGTCATTTTCTTATAATTGCTCCTTTCATTGTCTATGATATTGCAACAATGCTGCTGCTTCTGAACTTAACCATTTGTCTGCTTATGTTAGCCACAGAACTGCATCTTAGGACGCGAGGTTCATTGAATCAACACTTTCAACTTTACCTTGTCTGTGTCTATTCTGTTGTGGACTGATCTGAGGATAATGACGAACAGGTATGTCTGATTCCCACCATTCCTGAGAATGTTGTTAGTCGCTTGTTCTGGGTTGTCTATACATTGGGACCGCCGAGCTCAACCTCGGCTAACGAATGGGACACTTAGCTAGTCGGATAAGGGGTTCTAGGTTCTGAGGGGAGTTTGTGGTACACCACACATGTCTCCTTCGTGCCAGGCACCGCACCCCATGCCCCTGTCTCCCCTGCTGCCGTCAATGCAGAGTCTGTGGACATTCAGCGCCAGTTGCAGGGTGGTCAGACATCGCTGCTGCGTGTCCTCCATGGCCACACCAGACTGCTGACACGGATGGTGTCGTACATGGAGGGCATGTCATCAGCGATGTCTGACCAACGGATGTTGCTGAGGTCCATGGACTCATCAATGACGGCAGCAGTGGGTCTCCTGCAGCGCTCCGTCCCCCCCCCTACCCCGGCACCATCCGCACTTCACACTCCCATGCCTGCCCCATGCCCACCCAGACGTCCCCATGCACGCACCCCACCGGACACAGACACAGGCAGCACACAACCAGGGAAGGCCAAGCGCACACCTCCTGTCACGCACACACAGGGGGGAGAAGGCACAGGCACTGGGTCGGGGGGCAAACAGCAGCCTCACTGTCACAGTAGTAGGAGTCCGCAGTCCTCACGACCCACTACCCACTACCTCCAATACCACTCCCCTTGGCTCTCTTGCCCAACAGTCGGACAGAGAGTCCTTCATGGCCAGTCCATCCCTCAGCCCCAGTGTGACACCACCCCGCAAGCGTATGAGGGATTCCCCGGGCAGGGTGGTTGAGTCCCCCCCTCTCCACACCCTCCCCCAGTTGCGCTGCGACCCATCCCTCCGACCCCCCACCCTCCTTGGGGCCTGTGGTGCCTCCGGGTGCAGGGGAGACACTGGAAGAGCTTGCGGCCATGTGCAGCGCCATACTGCCCTCCTCCTTTGGCGCTGCCCCACCCCCTGTGGTGGAGTCGTCTGTCCCTGCACCCACGACACCTACCCGTGCCCCTCCTGTCCCTGCGGTGCCTGGTTCTTCCCCCCCACATGATGCCCCCCCTTCTATGGATGATATGGTTCAGTGAACTGTGCAGGCAAGCTAGGGGAGACGCGTCCCAACGTGTCCCCACCCAGGACTTCGCATCTGGCGTGGCCTATGGGCTTGTTGAATGGTGTACTGTAGCTACTTTTCTTTGAGATGCTGAATGTGGTTTTTATTTTTTCGTTTGCACACTATTGCTTTTCTGGTATTGCTGTTGGTGCTGCTGCTCCCTGAGTTGGGGTGGTGATAATGTGTTGGGTGACTGGGAAATGTTGTAGTGTCCTGCTCATGGGGTGGACCTTGGTATCTGCATGCCGTCACAAGGTGTCTGCATATATTCATAGGTCATGTTAGCTCTTACTGCATGGTGACATTGTCCCAAGGTGTGTTCCTTCCTCTGTGGCACCTGTCATCTTCCCTGCAGGGTGTTTCCCAATTGTTATGCTGAGCTGTGTCAACATTTCCTCGGTGTGTGACACATCCCTTCGACTTTGGCCATGCATGCTCTGCAATGTCTCCACCTGCATCGTTTGTGGCATCCTTGGTGGACACTGTACTTGTGTATGGAGTATATTGACATGACTTCATGTGAACATTTTCCCTTTTACGCACTATGCATGTGTGTACTCCCTGCCTCACACACATGTGTTACGTGTTCTGCAGGGTATTTCGGCACCTGCCTGACAATTGTGGGCATTGTATCTATGTGTACTCCACCCTTTTACTTCCATGGGAGGCAACGAATTGTTGGCTGCCCCGGCACCTGTACATTCCTATCATTCCTGGAATGTGGGTGACAGTGTGTGTTCCCTTAGGCTCTCTTAGTTTTGTGGTGTTTGACATGAGGATGCAGTCTTGTTGCATGGTCTCAGTGTGTGTATTGTGCTGCCTCCGCCAGGGGTGGGTATGCATGTGTAATTTGTCATCACACCCACATGTGGTGTGTCATGCAGTGGGGGAAGAACGTCCATCCTCATGGGAGTGGGACACTGCTGTCAGTAATGTGTTGTCATGGCACTCTTAACATTGTTGAATAATTCATTTATTTGTCCATCAGGCACTCTTTCTCACTTTTTATGATGAATTTCGTTCTTTTTTATGGTGTGCTGCTCCCTCTTTTAGTGTTTTGTCTAAGAACACTTTCTATTAAAACATGAGTTCAGAGGAAAGTGATGCCTCTCACTTCCAAGTTGGAGGTGCGCACAATTATCCTTGGACCTATTCAGGTCTAATCACATTCAATATGTTCAATAAAAAATTCCATCCAATTCAATATGATTTTGCTTTCAATTCATTTATTTCTCTTTTGTTCTTCAAATTGTCATGTTTACTCATCTCTTTAGTAGAGAAACATATTCTTTTTACATGTTCACACAACCCAATGCATTTCGGGTCAACAAAAAAGACCCTTCTTCAGGGGTCTGAAACAGAAAAAATGAAGGAAATATAATGAGCGATTCAGTCCTGTAATCATGCTCTTACAATATTTGGCTGTGTCTAATATACAAATAAAATACAATCAATCAATGAACCTTAATACCATCAGTTCTCTAAGTCTCATTTGTGGTAAAGTTTTCATTATTCTGTAAGTTGGTGAGGTCTAAAAGTCTATTCCTATCTATATCATGACAAAAAACCAGTACCTGTATTGCCCTATCGCTATTAAATGAAAACCGTGAAAAGTGATCTAAATAAAGTAAAACATATGCTCACTGCATTTATTAACATTTTCCTGTCGTGAACACTTGGTAACAAGTTATTTTATTAAAAAACGAAGACTAAGAGTTAACGTGACTATTCTTTGCAAGCCTTTGGGTTACTTACTTCCGTGTGCAACAACGATTCCCGTCTCTCCCTCAATTCGAGTTCCGTTTACAAGTCAATCCGTGTGTGCGGTATTTATTCGTGACTCAATTGGTTGAGAGCACGCTGACGAGTCGTGCTTACAACCAATAGCGAGTAATGGTTCACGGAGCCTATCGTTTACTCTTTTCCGTGTTGAAAATAATCCCGCCTAATCTTGACCTATCAAAATACAGTTCCCAAAGACTCGAGTATGTTATAACTAGGTAGAAGCGCTCTCACTGGTCGCTCCTCTGTAAAATTAAAAACAATTTGTATCTTGTTTATGGTGATTCTACACAAAAAGCAAATATTATGAAAAACGAACAAATGTTGTGAAATTAATTACATGATCATCCAATGTCAAATCAATGTTAAACAGTGATCAAAAATAATAATAATAATCAATACTATCTGGTGATGCCTTCAGTAGATGCCCAATTCGATCAGTCATCTTAAAAAGTTGTTTTATATGCAGGAAAGCAAACAGTAAATCCTCAAGAGTTTTACAAAAAACAGGATAGTTCAATCCTATCATTAATTCCTGCCGGTTGCATGCTGGCCATTTTTCTGATCCAGAAATATTCTGCTCTTAATCTCTGTTTATGAGTGTCCATCGATGAATTTGGTTTGATCACTTCTAGTATGGTAAATTGTAGTTGTGCAATATTATGTCCAGCCTCTATCCAATGCATAGCCAATGTGGACTTTCGATTTTTATTTCTTATGTTGCTTTTATGTTCTGTAATCCTGATTTTCATTTTCCGTTCTGTCTGACCCACGTATAGTTTACCACAGGGGCATTTTATTCCATAGATAACTCCTTTTGTGTCGCAGGTGCTTGAATGTAGGAGTGGAATCATTTGTCCAGTCATCGGATGTCTGAATTGTTGACCAGTTATCACATTATTAGAATGTGTACAGTTTTCTCATTTTTTCATACCTTTGTGAATCATCTTTTCACCTTGATTTGGTTGTTTCTTGATTAATTCTTTCAAATTTTTTGATCTCTTGTATGCAAAAGTGATTTGATTGGCTACCAAAGGTTGCAAATCTGGTTCTTCTGTGATGAGTGACCAATGCTTTCTCATGATGGTTGTGATCTGTTTGGATTGAACTGAGTATTTAAGTACGCATACTGTGAGTTGTTTCTCCAATTTTTCTTTTTTATTAAGTAGCAGTTCTCTGTCCATAGACTGAACTTTATTCTTAGTGTGTTCTAATAGTCTTTCAGGGTATCCTCGTTTTAAGTATTTCTTGATCTGATTGTCGATGGTGGAGGATAAGTCGTTCGGATCTGATGTTATTCTCTTAAATCGAATGAATTGAGATAATGGTAGATGTGTCTTCAATGAATGGTGATGAAAGCTGTCGAAATGTAAACTGCTGTTCCTATCTGTTTCCTTTGTGTGAACACTGGTTGTTATTTTTCCATCTTTAATTGTTATCTTCACGTCCAAGAATGCCAATTCATTGATGTTAATTTGATGGGTGAACTTAATCCTATCATGTATCTGATTCAGTGCGTGGATGTTTTCAATTAGTTGATCTTTTGTCCCTTTCCAAATTACAAAGATGTCATCTATGTATCGTTTAAAAATCATGATACCTTCCTTCCATTGTGGATTATTCAGTATGTGGTCATGTTCAAATTTTGCCATGAAGGTGTTGGCGTAGGACGGTGCCCCCGCAAAACCCATGGAAGTTCCACTACATTGCTCGTAGAAGTCATTCTCCCATTCTAGATAACTGTGGAATAACGCAAAATGTAATAGTTCCATCAAAAAAAAATGTTCTGTTCCTATGATGTCATTTTCCAGTAATCTCCATTCCATTGCTTCTAAACCCTCATGATGGGGGATAGAAGTATAAAGTGCTGTAACGTCAATCGAACATAGCCATATTTGCTCATCTTTTGGAATTGTTACTTCGTTTAGAAGGTTTAGAAAGGCAGTTGTGTCTTTAATGTAGGTACTCCAATTTTGAACCAGTGGTTGTATGAACCAATCTAAGTATTGACCTAGTGGTTCTGAGATCGATCCACAGGCTGACACAATGGGTCTAAATGGTGGTGTGGTGGCATGTATATGAATTTTCGGGAGCATGTAAAATTGAGGACTCCGCGGATATTTGATGTTTAAAAAATGAAAAGTCTTTTCAGTTATCCACTTCAACTCTAAGGCTTTTTCCAAAATTGATTTGAGTGTTTCTGCGAAAACATCAGTGGGGTCTTGTTCAATTTTCCGATACGTGTTGGTATCTTGTAGATGTGTACGTACATTTTCCATGTAAAAATCAGTGTTCATCACTACTATAGCTCCACCTTTATCTGCTTTCTGTATTGTGATGTTCGTCATCTCTTTTAAAGATCTCAATGTGTTCCAATCCTTTTTCGAGAAATTGCTTTTGTTTCCACTCGAATAGTTTATTTTTTTTCATTTCAGTGGTAATAACTCTTTCAAACGCATCAATAGTCTTGTGTGACGTAGGTGCACAAAATGTACTCTTGACTTTAAATTCTTTCATCTCACTTTCAGGCTTTTCAATCGATTGTAAATTTGAAAAGAAGTTTTTTAGTCGCAAAGTACGTAAGAATTTGAAGATTGCGATTTCTGTTTCTTGAGCATTTGATCTATAATTGGGCACGTAAGTGAAACCTTTATTTAAAAGTTTAGTTTGAGCTTGTGTTAATTGAATCCCTGATATGTTTATGACAAGGTTGTCTTCTTTTTGGTCGATCGGAGTGCTCTTTCTGTCTCTGTCTCTTTTGTTTTTTCTTTTTCCCCTCCTTGTTTTTGGGATTCTCCCGTTATTGTCGAACTCGAAGGCGCATTGTTTGCGGCCGGGCTGGTCTCTAAAAAAGTCACCTTGTCTTGTTGGTCCCTGCGAGCTGTTTGTGCATTACTTCCTAACGGTTTCCTGTTTTGTGCAATCTCAGATTCTGAAATGACACTTTCTTGTGATGAACTCACTTCTGTTTGCGGTCTCTTCCAATCTCTTTGATGATAAACATCTGCCCAACTATAGACTTCTTCCAGCTTATAATCTATAGTGTCTCTTTTATATTTTTTAATTTTCCTTTCTTCTATTTCTTTAGCATATTTCTCAAGTTTTGTATTGATGTCTTCCAGTGTTTTTGTCAAGTCTTCATGTGTGTTCAATTCACGTTTAATGGTTTCCAATTCTTCTTCCAAAGCCTTTAACTCTTTTGACAATTCCTCCACGATCAGTAAAATCAGATCTAAACTGCATTTGTTCAGTATTTGATACCATTTATTGAGGAAAATTTTGTTGCTCCTGCATAGCATAGGTTTTAAGGCGATTCTTAGACCTCTGGGGATGCGTTGATTTTTATGATAGTGAATTAAGGTTGTAGCGTGTAAGCGCTGGTTGATCTCTCGTTTGCTGACATATTCCAATTGTTTCAGTAGTTGACTAACAGTGTTCAACTGTGGGCTGAATGCTCTTGTTTCCTTTATTAATCCGTAAATTTGTTCAGCTTCCTCTGTGGTATAAGCCAAGGTTTCTGCCTTGTTTTTTGTAATTTGCGCTATTTCTTCTAGATTCATTTTCCGTGGTGCTCCGATGGGGGGTAGACAAAAGTTGAATAATTCATTTATTTGTCCATCAGGCACTCTTTCTCACTTTGTATGATGAATTTCGTTCTTTTTTATGGTGTGCTGCTCCCTCTTTTAGTGTTTTGTCTAAGAACACTTTCTATTAAAACATGAGTTCAGAGGAAAGTGATGCCTCTCACTTCCAAGTTGGAGGTGCGCACAATTATCCTTGGACCTATTCAGGTCTAATCACATTCAATATGTTCAATAAAAAATTCCATCCAATTCAATATGATTTTGCTTTCATTTCATTTATTTCTCTTTTGTTCTTCAAATTGTCATGTTTACTCATCTCTTTAGTAGAGAAACATATTCTTTTTACATGTTCACACAACCCAATGCATTTCGGGTCAACAAAAAAGACCCTTCTTCAGGGGTCTGAAACAGAAAAAATGAAGGAAATATAATGAGCGATTCAGTCCTGTAATCATGCTCTTACAATATTTGGCTGTGTCTAATATACAAATAAAATACAATCAATCAATGAACCTTAATATCATCAGGTCCCTAAGTCTCATTTGTGGTAAAGTTTTCATTATTCTGTAAGTTAGTGAGGTCTAAAAGTCTATTCCTATCTATATCATGACAAAAAACCAGTACCTGTATTGCCCTATCGCTATTAAATGAAAACCGTGAAAAGTGATCTAAATAAAGTAAAACATATGCTCACTGCATTTATTAACATTTTCCTGTCGTGAACACTTGGTAACAAGTTATTTTATTAAAAAACGAAGACTAAGAGTTAACGTGACTATTCTTTGCAAGCCTTTGGGTTACTTACTTCCGTGTGCAACAACGATTCCCGCCTCTCCCTCAATTCGAGTTCCGTTTACAAGTCAATCCATGTGTGCGGTATTTATTCGTGACTCAATTGGTTGAGAGCACGCTGACGAGTCGTGCTTACAACCAATAGCGAGTAATGGTTCACGGAGCCTATCGTTTACTCTTTTCCGTGTTGAAAATAATCCCGCCTAATCTTGACCTATCAAAATACAGTTCCCAAAGACTCGAGTATGTTATAACTAGGTAGAAGCGCTCTCACTGGTCGCTCCTCTGTAAAATTAAAAACAATTTGTATCTTGTTTATGGTGATTCTACACAAAAAGCAAATATTATGAAAAACGAACAAATGTTGTGAAATTAATTACATGATCATCCAATGTCAAATCAATGTTAAACAGTGATAAAAAATAATAATAATAATCAATACTATCTGGTGATGCCTTCAGTAGATGCCCAATTCGATCAGTCATCTTAAAAAGTTGTTTTATATGCAGGAAAGCAAACAGTAAATCCTCAAGAGTTTTACAAAAAACAGGATAGTTCAATTCTATCATTAATTCCTGCCGGTTGCATGCTGGCCATTTTTCTGATCCAGAAATATTCTGCTCTTAATCTCTGTTTATGAGTGTTCATCGATGAATTTGGTTTGATCACTTCTAGTATGGTAAATTGTAGTTGTGCAATATTATGTCCAGCCTCTATCCAATGCATAGCCAATGTGGACTTTCGATTTTTATTTCTTATGTTGCTTTTATGTTCTGTTATCCTGATTTTTATTTTCCGTTCTGTCTGACCCACGTATAGTTTACCACAGGGGCATTTTATTCCATAGATAACTCCTTTTGTGTCGCAGGTGCTTGAATGTAGGAGTGGAATCATTTGTCCAGTCATCGGATGTCTGAATTGTTGACCAGTTATCACATTATTACAATGTGTACAGTTTTCGCATTTTTTCATACCTTTGTGAATCATCTTTTCACCTTGATTTGGTTGTTTCTTGATTAATTCTTTCAAATTTTTTGATCTCTTGTATGCAAAAGTGATTTGATTGGCTACCAAAGGTTGCAAATCTGGTTCTTCTGTGATGAGTGACCAATGCTTTCTCATGATGGTTGTGATCTGTTTGGATTGAACTGAGTATTTAAGTACGCATACTGTGAGTTGTTTCTCCAATTTTTCTTTTTTATTAAGTAGCAGTTCTCTGTCCATAGACTGAACTTTATTCTTAGTGTGTTCTAATAGTCTTTCAGGGTATCCTCGTTTTAAGTATTTCTTGATCTGATTGTCGATGGTGGAGGATAAGTCGTTCGGATCTGATGTTATTCTCTTAAATCGAATGAATTGAGATAATGGTAGATGTGTCTTCAATGAATGGTGATGAAAGCTGTCGAAATGTAAACTGCTGTTCCTATCTGTTTCCTTTGTGTGAACACTGGTTGTTATTTTTCCATCTTTAATTGTTATCTTCACGTCCAAGAATGCCAATTCATTGATGTTAATTTGATGGGTGAACTTAATCCTATCATGTATCTGATTCAGTGCGTGGATGTTTTCAATTAGTTGATCTTTTGTCCCTTTCCAAATTACAAAGATGTCATCTATGTATCGTTTAAAAATCATGATACCTTCCTTCCATTGTGTATTATTCAGTATGTGGTCATGTTCAAATTTTGCCATGAAGGTGTTGGCGTAGGACGGTGCCCCCGCAAAACCCATGGAAGTTCCACTACATTGCTCGTAGAAGTCATTCTCCCATTCTAGATAACTGTGGAATAACGCAAAATGTAATAGTTCCATCAAAAAAAAAATTTCTGTTCCTATGATGTCATTTTCCAGTAATCTCCATCCATTGCTTCTAAACCCTCATGATGGGGGATAGAAGTATAAAGTGCTGTAACGTCAATCGAACATAGCCATATTTGCTCATCTTTTGGAATTGTTACTTCGTTTAGAAGGTTTAGAAAGGCAGTTGTGTCTTTAATGTAGGTACTCCAATTTTGAACCAGTGGTTGTATGAACCAATCTAAGTATTGACCTAGTGGTTCTGAGATCGATCCACAGGCTGACACAATGGGTCTAAATGGTGGTGTGGTGGCATGTTTATGAATTTTCGGGAGCATGTAAAATTGAGGTCTCCGCGGATATTTGATGTTTAAAAAATGAAAAGTCTTTTCAGTTATCCACTTCAACTCTAAGGCTTTTTCCAAAATTGATTTGAGTGTTTCTGCGAAAACATCAGTGGGGTCTTGTTCAATTTTCCGATACGTGTTGGTATCTTGTAGATGTGTACGTACATTTTCCATGTAAAAATCAGTGTTCATCACTACTATGGCTCCACCTTTATCTGCTTTCTGTATTGTGATGTTCGTCATCTCTTTTAAAGATCTCAATGTGTTCCAATCCTTTTTCGAGAAATTGCTTTTGTTTCCACTCGAATAGTTTATTTTTTTCATTTCAGTGGTAATAACTCTTTCAAACGCATCAATAGTCTTGTGTGACGTAGGTGCACAAAATGTACTCTTGACTTTAAATTCTTTCATCTCACTTTCAGGCTTTTCAATCGATTGTAAATTTGAAAAGAAGTTTTTTAGTCGCAAAGTACGTAAGAATTTGAAGATTGCGATTTCTGTTTCTTGAGCATTTGATCTATAATTGGGCACGTAAGGAGTTATCTATGGAATAAAATGCCCCTGTGGTAAACTATACGTGGGTCAGACAGAACGGAAAATAAAAATCAGGATTACAGAACATAAAAGCAACATAAGAAATAAAAATCGAAAGTCCACATTGGCTATGCATTGGATAGAGGCTGGACATAATATTGCACAACTACAATTTACCATACTAGAAGTGATCAAACCAAATTCATCGATGGACACTCATAAACAGAGATTAAGAGCAGAATATTTCTGGAACAGAAAAATGGCCAGCATGCAACCGGCAGGAATTGATGATAGAATTGAACTATCCTGTTTTTTGTAAAACTCTTGAGGATTTACTGTTTGCTTTCCTGCATATAAAACAACTTTTTAAGATGACTGATCGAATTGGGCATCTACTGAAGGCATCACCAGATAGTATTGATTATTATTATTATTTTTGATCACTGTTTAACATTGATTTGACATTGGATGATCATGTAATTAATTTCACAACATTTGTTCGTTTTTCATAATATTTGCTTTTTGTGTAGAATCACCATAAACAAGATACAAATTGTTTTTAATTTTACAGAGGAGCGACCAGTGAGAGCGCTTCTACCTAGTTATAACATACTCGAGTCTTTGGGAACTGTATTTTGATAGGTCAAGATTAGGCGGGATTATTTTCAACACGGAAAAGAGTAAACGATAGGCTCCGTGAACCATTACTCGCTATTGGTTGTAAGCACGACTCGTCAGCGTGCTCTCAACCAATTGAGTCACGAATAAATACCGCACACACGGATTGACTTGTAAACGGAACTCGAATTGAGGGAGAGGCGGGAATCGTTGTTGCACACGGAAGTAAGTAACCCAAAGGCTTGCAAAGAATAGTCACGTTAACTCTTAGTCTTCGTTTTTTAATAAAATAACTTGTTACCAAGTGTTCACGACAGGAAAATGTTAATAAATGCAGTGAGCATATGTTTTACTTTATTTAGATCACTTTTCACGGTTTTCATTTAATAGCGATAGGGCAATACAGGTACTGGTTTTTTGTCATGATATAGATAGGAATAGACTTTTAGACCTCACCAACTTACAGAATAATGAAAACTTTACCACAAATGAGACTTAGGGAACTGATGGTATTAAGGTTCATTGATTGATTGTATTTTATTTGTATATTAGACACAGCCAAATATTGTAAGAGCATGATTACAGGACTGAATCGCTCATTATATTTCCTTCATTTTTTCTGTTTCAGACCCCTGAAGAAGGGTCTTTTTTGTTGACCCGAAATGCATTGGGTTGTGTGAACATGTAAAAAGAATATGTTTCTCTACTAAAGAGATGAGTAAACATGACAATTTGAAGAACAAAAGAGAAATAAATGAAATGAAAGCATAATCATATTGAATTGGATGGAATTTTTTATTGAACATATTGAATGTGATTAGACCTGAATAGGTCCAAGGATAATTGTGCGCACCTCCAACTTGGAAGTGAGAGGCATCACTTTCCTCTGAACTCATGTTTTAATAGAAAGTGTTCTTAGACAAAACACTAAAAGAGGGAGCAGCACACCATAAAAAAGAACGAAATTCATCATAAAAAGTGAGAAAGAGTGCCTGATGGACAAATAAATGAATTATTCAACTTTTGTCTACCCCCCATCGGAGCACCACGGAAAATGAATCTAGAAGAAATTGCGCAAATTACAAAAAACAAGGCAGAAACCTTGGCTTATACCACAGAGGAAGCTGAACAAATTTACGGATTAATAAAGGAAACAAGAGCATTCAGCCCACAGTTGAACACTGTTAGTCAACTACTGAAACAATTGGAATATGTCAGCAAACGAGAGATCAACCAGCGCTTACACGCTACAACCTTAATTCACTATCATAAAAATCAACGCATCCCCAGAGGTCTAAGAATCGCCTTAAAACCTATGCTATGCAGGAGCAACAAAATTTTCCTCAATAAATGGTATCAAATACTGAACAAATGCAGTTTAGATCTGATTTTACTGATCGTGGAGGAATTGTCAAAAGAGTTAAAGGCTTTGGAAGAAGAATTGGAAACCATTAAACGTGAATTGAACACACATGAAGACTTGACAAAAACACTGGAAGACATCAATACAAAACTTGAGAAATATGCTAAAGAAATAGAAGAAAGGAAAATTAAAAAATATAAAAGAGACACTATAGATTATAAGCTGGAAGAAGTCTATAGTTGGGCAGATGTTTATCATCAAAGAAATTGGAAGAGACCGCAAACAGAAGTGAGTTCATCACAAGAAAGTGTCATTTCAGAATCTGAGATTGCACAAAACAGGAAACCGTTAGGAAGTAATGCACAAACAGCTCGCAGGGACCAACAAAACAAGGTGACTTTTTTAGAGACCAGCCCGGCCGCAAACAATGCGCCTTCGAGTTCGACAATAACGGGAGAATCCCAAAAACAAGGAGGGGAAAAAGAAAAAACAAAAGAGACAGAGACAGAAAGAGCACTCCGATCGACCAAAAAGAAGACAACCTTGTCATAAACATATCAGGGATTCAATTAACACAAGCTCAAACTAAACTTTTAAATAAAGGTTTCACTTACGTGCCCAATTATAGATCAAATGCTCAAGAAACAGAAATCGCAATCTTCAAATTCTTACGTACTTTGCGACTAAAAAACTTATTTTCAAATTTACAATCGATTGAAAAGCCTGAAAGTGAGATGAAAGAATTTAAAGTCAAGAGTACATTTTGTGCACCTACGTCACACAAGACTATTGATGCGTTTGAAAGAGTTATTACCACTGAAATGAAAAAAATTAACTATTCGAGTGGAAACAAAAGCAATTTCTCGAAAAAGGATTGGAACACATTGAGATCTTTAAAAGAGATGACGAACATCACAATACAGAAAGCAGATAAAGGTGGAGCTATAGTAGTGATGAACACTGATTTTTACATGGAAAATGTACGTACACATCTACAAGATACCAACACGTATCGGAAAATTGAACAAGACCCCACTGATGTTTTCGCAGAAACACTCAAATCAATTTTGGAAAAAGCCTTAGAGTTGAAGTGGATAACTGAAAAGACTTTTCATTTTTTAAACATCAAATATCCGCGGAGACCTCAATTTTACATGCTCCCGAAAATTCATAAACATGCCACCACACCACCATTTAGACCCATTGTGTCAGCCTGTGGATCGATCTCAGAACCACTAGGTCAATACTTAGATTGGTTCATACAACCACTGGTTCAAAATTGGAGTACCTACATTAAAGACACAACTGCCTTTCTAAACCTTCTAAACGAAGTAACAATTCCAAAAGATGAGCAAATATGGCTATGTTCGATTGACGTTACAGCACTTTATACTTCTATCCCCCATCATGAGGGTTTAGAAGCAATGGAATGGAGATTACTGGAAAATGACATCATAGGAACAGAATTTTTTTTTTTGATGGAACTATTACATTTTGCGTTATTCCACAGTTATCTAGAATGGGAGAATGACTTCTACGAGCAATGTAGTGGAACTTCCATGGGTTTTGCGGGGACACCGTCCTACGCCAACACCTTCATGGCAAAATTTGAACATGACCACATACTGAATAATCCACAATGGAAGGAAGGTATCATGATTTTTAAACGATACATAGATGACATCTTTGTAATTTGGAAAGGGACAAAAGATCAACTAATTGAAAACATCCACGCACTGAATCAGATACATGATAGGATTAAGTTCACCCATCAAATTAACATCAATGAATTGGCATTCTTGGACGTGAAGATAACAATTAAAGATGGAAAAATAACAACCAGTGTTCACACAAAGGAAACAGATAGGAACAGCAGTTTACATTTCGACAGCTTTCATCACCATTCATTGAAGACACATCTACCATTATCTCAATTCATTCGATTTAAGAGAATAACATCAGATCCGAACGACTTATCCTCCACCATCGACAATCAGATCAAGAAATACTTAAAACGAGGATACCCTGAAAGACTATTAGTACACACTAAGAATAAAGTTCAGTCTATGGACAGAGAACTGCTACTTAATAAAAAAGAAAAATTGGAGAAACAACTCACAGTATGCGTACTTAAATACTCAGTTCAATCCAAACAGATCACAACCATCATGAAAAAGCATTGGTCACTCATCACAGAAGAACCAGATTTGCAACCTTTGGTAGCCAATCAAATCACTTTTGCATACAAGAGATCAAAAAATTTGAAAGAATTAATCAAGAAACAACCAAATCAAGGTGAAAAGATGATTCACAAAGGTATGAAAAAATGCGAAAACTGTACACATTGTAATAATGTGATAACTGGTCAACAATTCAGACATCCGATGACTGGACAAATGATTCCACTCCTACATTCAAGCACCTGCAACACAAAAGGAGTTATCTATGGAATAAAATGCCCCTGTGGTAAACTATACGTGGGTCAGACAGAACGGAAAATAAAAATCAGGATTACAGAACATAAAAGCAACATAAGAAATAAAAATCGAAAGTCCACATTGGCTATGCATTGGATAGAGGCTGGACATAATATTGCACAACTACAATTTACCATACTAGAAGTGATCAAACCAAATTCATCGATGGACACTCATAAACAGAGATTAAGAGCAGAATATTTCTGGAACAGAAAAATGGCCAGCATGCAACCGGCAGGAATTAATGATAGAATTGAACTATCCTGTTTTTTGTAAAACTCTTGAGGATTTACTGTTTGCTTTCCTGCATATAAAACAACTTTTTAAGATGACTGATCAAATTGGGCATCTACTGAAGGCATCACCAGATAGTATTGATTATTATTATTATTTTTGATCACTGTTTAACATTGATTTGACATTGGATGATCATGTAATTAATTTCACAACATTTGTTCGTTTTTCATAATATTTGCTTTTTGTGTAGAATCACCATAAACAAGATACAAATTGTTTTTAATTTTACAGAGGAGCGACCAGTGAGAGCGCTTCTACCTAGTTATAACATACTCGAGTCTTTGGGAACTGTATTTTGATAGGTCAAGATTAGGCGGGATTATTTTCAACATGGAAAAGAGTAAACGATAGGCTCCGTGAACCATTACTCGCTATTGGTTGTAAGCACGACTCGTCAGCGTGCTCTCAACCAATTGAGTCACGAATAAATACCGCACACACGGATTGACTTGTAAACGGAACTCGAATTGAGGGAGAGGCGGGAATCGTTGTTGCACACGGAAGTAAGTAACCCAAAGGCTTGCAAAGAATAGTCACGTTAACTCTTAGTCTTCGTTTTTTAATAAAATAACTTGTTACCAAGTGTTCACGACAGGAAAATGTTAATAAATGCAGTGAGCATATGTTTTACTTTATTTAGATCACTTTTCACGGTTTTCATTTAATAGCGATAGGGCAATACAGGTACTGGTTTTTTGTCATGATATAGATAGGAATAGACTTTTAGACCTCACCAACTTACAGAATAATGAAAACTTTACCACAAATGAGACTTAGGGAACTGATGGTATTAAGGTTCATTGATTGATTGTATTTTATTTGTATATTAGACACAGCCAAATATTGTAAGAGCATGATTACAGGACTGAATCGCTCATTATATTTCCTTCATTTTTTCTGTTTCAGACCCCTGAAGAAGGGTCTTTTTTGTTGACCCGAAATGCATTGGGTTGTGTGAACATGTAAAAAGAATATGTTTCTCTACTAAAGAGATGAGTAAACATGACAATTTGAAGAACAAAAGAGAAATAAATGAAATGAAAGCAAAATCATATTGAATTGGATGGAATTTTTTATTGAACATATTGAATGTGATTAGACCTGAATAGGTCCAAGGATAATTGTGCGCACCTCCAACTTGGAAGTGAGAGGCATCACTTTCCTCTGAACTCATGTTTTAATAGAAAGTGTTCTTAGACAAAACACTAAAAGAGGGAGCAGCACACCATAAAAAAGAACGAAATTCATCATAAAAAGTGAGAAAGAGTGCCTGATGGACAAATAAATGAATTATTCAACTTTTGTCTACCCCCCATCGGAGCACCACGGAAAATGAATCTAGAAGAAATAGCGCAAATTACAAAAAACAAGGCAGAAACCTTGGCTTATACCACAGAGGAATCTGAACAAATTTACGGATTAATAAAGGAAACAAGAGCATTCAGCCCACAGTTGAACACTGTTAGTCAACTACTGAAACAATTGGAATATGTCAGCAAACGAGAGATCAACCAGCGCTTACACGCTACAACCTTAATTCACTATCATAAAAATCAACGCATCCCCAGAGGTCTAAGAATCGCCTTAAAACCTATGCTATGCAGGAGCAACAAAATTTTCCTCAATAAATGGTATCAAATACTGAACAAATGCAGTTTAGATCTGATTTTACTGATCGTGGAGGAATTGTCAAAAGAGTTAAAGGCTTTGGAAGAAGAATTGGAAACCATTAAACGTGAATTGAACACACATGAAGACTTGACAAAAACACTGGAAGACATCAATACAAAACTTGAGAAATATGCTAAAGAAATAGAAGAAAGGAAAATTAAAAAATATAAAAGAGACACTATAGATTATAAGCTGGAAGAAGTCTATAGTTGGGCAGATGTTTATCATCAAAGAAATTGGAAGAGACCGCAAACAGAAGTGAGTTCATCACAAGAAAGTGTCATTTCAGAATCTGAGATTGCACAAAACAGGAAACCGTTAGAAAGTAATGCACAAACAGCTCGCAGGGACCAACAAAACAAGGTGACTTTTTTAGAGACCAGCCCGGCCGCAAACAATGCGCCTTCGAATTCGACAATAACGGGAGAATCCCAAAAACAAGGAGGGGAAAAAGAAAAAACAAAAGAGACAGAGACAGAAAGAGCACTCCGATCGACCAAAAAGAAGACAACCTTGTCATAAACATATCAGGGATTCAATTAACACAAGCTCAAACTAAACTTTTAAATAAAGGTTTCACTTACGTGCCCAATTATAGATCAAATGCTCAAGAAACAGAATTCGCAATCTTCAAATTCTTACGTACTTTGCGACTAAAAAACTTCTTTTCAAATTTACAATCGATTGAAAAGCCTGAAAGTGAGATGAAAGAATTTAAAGTCAAGAGTACATTTTGTGCACCTACGTTACACAAGACTATTGATGCGTTTGAAAGAGTTATTACCACTGAAATGAAAAAAATAAACTATTCGAGTGGAAACAAAAGCAATTTCTCGAAAAAGGATTGGAACACATTGAGATCTTTAAAAGAGATGACGAACATCACAATACAGAAAGCAGATAAAGGTGGAGCTATAGTAGTGATGAACACTGATTTTTACATGGAAAATGTACGTACACATCTACAAGATACCAACACGTATCGGAAAATTGAACAAGACCCCACTGATGTTTTCGCAGAAACACTCAAATCAATTTTGGAAAAAGCCTTAGAGTTGAAGTGGATAACTGAAAAGACTTTTCATTTTTTAAACATCAAATATCCGCGGAGACCTCAATTTTACATGCTCCCGAAAATTCATAAACATGCCACCACACCACCATTTAGACCCATTGTGTCAGCCTGTGGATCGATCTCAGAACCACTAGGTCAATACTTAGATTGGTTCATACAACCACTGGTTCAAAATTGGAGTACCTACATTAAAGACACAACTGCCTTTCTAAACCTTCTAAACGAAGTAACAATTCCAAAAGATGAGCAAATATGGCTATGTTCGATTGACGTTACAGCACTTTATACTTCTATCCCCCATCATGAGGGTTTAGAAGCAATGGAATGGAGATTACTGGAAAATGACATCATAGGAACAGAAACATTTTTTTTGATGGAACTATTACATTTTGCGTTATTCCACAGTTATCTAGAATGGGAGAATGACTTCTACGAGCAATGTAGTGGAACTTCCATGGGTTTTGCGGGGGCACCGTCCTACGCCAACACCTTCATGGCAAAATTTGAACATGACCACATACTGAATAATCCACAATGGAAGGAAGGTATCATGATTTTTAAACGATACATAGATGACATCTTTGTAATTTGGAAAGGGACAAAAGATCAACTAATTGAAAACATCCACGCACTGAATCAGATACATGATAGGATTAAGTTCACCCATCAAATTAACATCAATGAATTGTCATTCTTGGACGTGAAGATAACAATTAAAGATGGAAAAATAACAACCAGTGTTCACACAAAGGAAACAGATAGGAACAGCAGTTTACATTTCGACAGCTTTCATCACCATTCATTGAAGACACATCTACCATTATCTCAATTCATTCGATTTAAGAGAATAACATCAGATCCGAACGACTTATCCTCCACCATCGACAATCAGATCAAGAAATACTTAAAACGAGGATACCCTGAAAGACTATTAGAACACACTAAGAATAAAGTTCAGTCTATGGACAGAGAACTGCTACTTAATAAAAAAGAAAAATTGGAGAAACAACTCACAGTATGCGTACTTAAATACTCAGTTCAATCCAAACAGATCACAACCATCATGAGAAAGCATTGGTCACTCATCACAGAAGAACCAGATTTGCAACCTTTGGTAGCCAATCAAATCACTTTTGCATACAAGAGATCAAAAAATTTGAAAGAATTAATCAAGAAACAACCAAATCAAGGTGAAAAGATGATTCACAAAGGTATGAAAAAATGCGAAAACTGTACACATTGTAATAATGTGATAACTGGTCAACAATTCAGACATCCGATGACTGGACAAATGATTCCACTCCTACATTCAAGCACCTGCGACACAAAAGGAGTTATCTATGGAATAAAATGCCCCTGTGGTAAACTATACGTGGGTCAGACAGAACGGAAAATAAAAATCAGGATTACAGAACATAAAAGCAACATAAGAAATAAAAATCGAAAGTCCACATTGGCTATGCATTGGATAGAGGCTGGACATAATATTGCACAACTACAATTTACCATACTAGAAGTGATCAAACCAAATTCATCGATGGACACTCATAAACAGAGATTAAGAGCAGAATATTTCTGGATCAGAAAAATGGCCAGCATGCAACCGGCAGGAATTAATGATAGAATTGAACTATCCTGTTTTTTGTAAAACTCTTGAGGATTTACTGTTTGCTTTCCTGCATATAAAACAACTTTTTAAGATGACTGATCGAATTGGGCATCTACTGAAGGCATCACCAGATAGTATTGATTATTATTATTATTTTTGATCACTGTTTAACATTGATTTGACATTGGATAATCATGTAATTAATTTCACAACATTTGTTCGTTTTTCATAATATTTGCTTTTTGTGTAGAATCACCATAAACAAGATACAAATTGTTTTCAATTTTACAGAGGAGCGACCAGTGAGAGCGCTTCTACCTAGTTATAACATACTCGAGTCTTTGGGAACTGTATTTTGATAGGTCAAGATTAGGCGGGATTATTTTCAACACGGAAAAGAGTAAACGATAGGCTCCGTGAACCATTACTCGCTATTGGTTGTAAGCACGACTCGTCAGCGTGCTCTCAACCAATTGAGTCACGAATAAATACCGCACACACGGATTGACTTGTAAACGGAACTCGAATTGAGGGAGAGGCGGGAATCGTTGTTGCACACGGAAGTAAGTAACCCAAAGGCTTGCAAAGAATAGTCACGTTAACTCTTAGTCTTCGTCTTTTAATAAAATAACTTGTTACCAAGTGTTCACGACAGGAAAATGTTAATAAATGCAGTGAGCATATGTTTTACTTTATTTAGATCACTTTTCACGGTTTTCATTTAATAGCGATAGGGCAATACAGGTACTGGTTTTTTGTCATGATATAGATAGGAATAGACTTTTAGACCTCACCAACTTACAGAATAATGAAAACTTTACCACAAATGAGACTTAGGGAACTGATGGTATTAAGGTTCATTGATTGATTGTATTTTATTTGTATATTAGACACAGCCAAATATTGTAAGAGCATGATTACAGGACTGAATCGCTCATTATATTTCCTTCATTTTTTCTGTTTCAGACCCCTGAAGAAGGGTCTTTTTTGTTGACCCGAAATGCATTGGGTTGTGTGAACATGTAAAAAGAATATGTTTCTCTACTAAAGAGATGAGTAAACATGACAATTTGAAGAACAAAAGAGAAATAAATGAAATGAAAGCAAAATCATATTGAATTGGATGGAATTTTTTATTGAACATATTGAATGTGATTAGACCTGAATAGGTCCAAGGATAATTGTGCGCACCTCCAACTTGGAAGTGAGAGGCATCACTTTCCTCTGAACTCATGTTTTAATAGAAAGTGTTCTTAGACAAAACACTAAAAGAGGGAGCAGCACACCATAAAAAAGAACGAAATTCATCATAAAAAGTGAGAAAGAGTGCCTGATGGACAAATAAATGAATTATTCAACTTTTGTCTACCCCCCATCGGAGCACCACGGAAAATGAATCTAGAAGAAATAGCGCAAATTACAAAAAACAAGGCAGAAACCTTGGCTTATACCACAGAGGAATCTGAACAAATTTACGGATTAATAAAGGAAACAAGAGCATTCAGCCCACAGTTGAACACTGATAGTCAACTACTGAAACAATTGGAATATGTCAGCAAACGAGAGATCAACCAGCGCTTACACGCTACAACCTTAATTCACTATCATAAAAATCAACGCATCCCCAGAGGTCTAAGAATCGCCTTAAAACCTATGCTATGCAGGAGCAACAAAATTTTCCTCAATAAATGGTATCAAATACTGAACAAATGCAGTTTAGATCTGATTTTACTGATCGTGGAGGAATTGTCAAAAGAGTTAAAGGCTTTGGAAGAAGAATTGGAAACCATTAAACGTGAATTGAACACACATGAAGACTTGACAAAAACACTGGAAGACATCAATACAAAACTTGAGAAATATGCTAAAGAAATAGAAGAAAGGAAAATTAAAAAATATAAAAGAGACACTATAGATTATAAGCTGGAAGAAGTCTATAGTTGGGCAGATGTTTATCATCAAAGAAATTGGAAGAGACCGCAAACAGAAGTGAGTTCATCACAAGAAAGTGTCATTTCAGAATCTGAGATTGCACAAAACAGGAAACCGTTAGAAAGTAATGCACAAACAGCTCGCAGGGACCAACAAAACAAGGTGACTTTTTTAGAGACCAGCCCGGCCGCAAACAATGCGCCTTCGAATTCGACAATAACGGGAGAATCCCAAAAACAAGGAGGGGAAAAAGAAAAAACAAAAGAGACAGAGACAGAAAGAGCACTCCGATCGACCAAAAAGAAGACAACCTTGTCATAAACATATCAGGGATTCAATTAACACAAGCTCAAACTAAACTTTTAAATAAAGGTTTCACTTACGTGCCCAATTATAGATCAAATGCTCAAGAAACAGAATTCGCAATCTTCAAATTCTTACGTACTTTGCGACTAAAAAACTTCTTTTCAAATTTACAATCGATTGAAAAGCCTGAAAGTGAGATGAAAGAATTTAAAGTCAAGAGTACATTTTGTGCACCTACGTTACACAAGACTATTGATGCGTTTGAAAGAGTTATTACCACTGAAATGAAAAAAATAAACTATTCGAGTGGAAACAAAAGCAATTTCTCGAAAAAGGATTGGAACACATTGAGATCTTTAAAAGAGATGACGAACATCACAATACAGAAAGCAGATAAAGGTGGAGCTATAGTAGTGATGAACACTGATTTTTACATGGAAAATGTACGTACACATCTACAAGATACCAACACGTATCGGAAAATTGAACAAGACCCCACTGATGTTTTCGCAGAAACACTCAAATCAATTTTGGAAAAAGCCTTAGAGTTGAAGTGGATAACTGAAAAGACTTTTCATTTTTTAAACATCAAATATCCGCGGAGACCTCAATTTTACATGCTCCCGAAAATTCATAAACATGCCACCACACCACCATTTAGACCCATTGTGTCAGCCTGTGGATCGATCTCAGAACCACTAGGTCAATACTTAGATTGGTTCATACAACCACTGGTTCAAAATTGGAGTACCTACATTAAAGACACAACTGCCTTTCTAAACCTTCTAAACGAAGTAACAATTCCAAAAGATGAGCAAATATGGCTATGTTCGATTGACGTTACAGCACTTTATACTTCTATCCCCCATCATGAGGGTTTAGAAGCAATGGAATGGAGATTACTGGAAAATGACATCATAGGAACAGAAACATTTTTTTTGATGGAACTATTACATTTTGCGTTATTCCACAGTTATCTAGAATGGGAGAATGACTTCTACGAGCAATGTAGTGGAACTTCCATGGGTTTTGCGGGGGCACCGTCCTACGCCAACACCTTCATGGCAAAATTTGAACATGACCACATACTGAATAATCCACAATGGAAGGAAGGTATCATGATTTTTAAACGATACATAGATGACATCTTTGTAATTTGGAAAGGGACAAAAGATCAACTAATTGAAAACATCCACGCACTGAATCAGATACATGATAGGATTAAGTTCACCCATCAAATTAACATCAATGAATTGTCATTCTTGGACGTGAAGATAACAATTAAAGATGGAAAAATAACAACCAGTGTTCACACAAAGGAAACAGATAGGAACAGCAGTTTACATTTCGACAGCTTTCATCACCATTCATTGAAGACACATCTACCATTATCTCAATTCATTCGATTTAAGAGAATAACATCAGATCCGAACGACTTATCCTCCACCATCGACAATCAGATCAAGAAATACTTAAAACGAGGATACCCTGAAAGACTATTAGAACACACTAAGAATAAAGTTCAGTCTATGGACAGAGAACTGCTACTTAATAAAAAAGAAAAATTGGAGAAACAACTCACAGTATGCGTACTTAAATACTCAGTTCAATCCAAACAGATCACAACCATCATGAGAAAGCATTGGTCACTCATCACAGAAGAACCAGATTTGCAACCTTTGGTAGCCAATCAAATCACTTTTGCATACAAGAGATCAAAAAATTTGAAAGAATTAATCAAGAAACAACCAAATCAAGGTGAAAAGATGATTCACAAAGGTATGAAAAAATGCGAAAACTGTACACATTGTAATAATGTGATAACTGGTCAACAATTCAGACATCCGATGACTGGACAAATGATTCCACTCCTACATTCAAGCACCTGCGACACAAAAGGAGTTATCTATGGAATAAAATGCCCCTGTGGTAAACTATACGTGGGTCAGACAGAACGGAAAATAAAAATCAGGATTACAGAACATAAAAGCAACATAAGAAATAAAAATCGAAAGTCCACATTGGCTATGCATTGGATAGAGGCTGGACATAATATTGCACAACTACAATTTACCATACTAGAAGTGATCAAACCAAATTCATCGATGGACACTCATAAACAGAGATTAAGAGCAGAATATTTCTGGATCAGAAAAATGGCCAGCATGCAACCGGCAGGAATTAATGATAGAATTGAACTATCCTGTTTTTTGTAAAACTCTTGAGGATTTACTGTTTGCTTTCCTGCATATAAAACAACTTTTTAAGATGACTGATCGAATTGGGCATCTACTGAAGGCATCACCAGATAGTATTGATTATTATTATTATTTTTGATCACTGTTTAACATTGATTTGACATTGGATAATCATGTAATTAATTTCACAACATTTGTTCGTTTTTCATAATATTTGCTTTTTGTGTAGAATCACCATAAACAAGATACAAATTGTTTTCAATTTTACAGAGGAGCGACCAGTGAGAGCGCTTCTACCTAGTTATAACATACTCGAGTCTTTGGGAACTGTATTTTGATAGGTCAAGATTAGGCGGGATTATTTTCAACATGGAAAAGAGTAAACGATAGGCTCCGTGAACCATTACTCGCTATTGGTTGTAAGCACGACTCGTCAGCGTGCTCTCAACCAATTGAGTCACGAATAAATACCGCACACACGGATTGACTTGTAAACGGAACTCGAATTGAGGGAGAGGCGGGAATCGTTGTTGCACACGGAAGTAAGTAACCCAAAGGCTTGCAAAGAATAGTCACGTTAACTCTTAGTCTTCGTTTTTTAATAAAATAACTTGTTACCAAGTGTTCACGACAGGAAAATGTTAATAAATGCAGTGAGCATATGTTTTACTTTATTTAGATCACTTTTCACGGTTTTCATTTAATAGCGATAGGGCAATACAGGTACTGGTTTTTTGTCATGATATAGATAGGAATAGACTTTTAGACCTCACCAACTTACAGAATAATGAAAACTTTACCACAAATGAGACTTAGGGAACTGATGGTATTAAGGTTCATTGATTGATTGTATTTTATTTGTATATTAGACACAGCCAAATATTGTAAGAGCATGATTACAGGACTGAATCGCTCATTATATTTCCTTCATTTTTTCTGTTTCAGACCCCTGAAGAAGGGTCTTTTTTGTTGACCCGAAATGCATTGGGTTGTGTGAACATGTAAAAAGAATATGTTTCTCTACTAAAGAGATGAGTAAACATGACAATTTGAAGAACAAAAGAGAAATAAATGAAATGAAAGCAAAATCATATTGAATTGGATGGAATTTTTTATTGAACATATTGAATGTGATTAGACCTGAATAGGTCCAAGGATAATTGTGCGCACCTCCAACTTGGAAGTGAGAGGCATCACTTTCCTCTGAACTCATGTTTTAATAGAAAGTGTTCTTAGACAAAACACTAAAAGAGGGAGCAGCACACCATAAAAAAGAACGAAATTCATCATACAAAGTGAGAAAGAGTGCCTGATGGACAAATAAATGAATTATTCAACTTTTGTCTACCCCCCATCGGAGCACCACGGAAAATGAATCTAGAAGAAATAGCGCAAATTACAAAAAACAAGGCAGAAACCTTGGCTTATACCACAGAGGAAGCTGAACAAATTTACGGATTAATAAAGGAAACAAGAGCATTCAGCCCACAGTTGAACACTGTTAGTCAACTACTGAAACAATTGGAATATGTCAGCAAACGAGAGATCAACCAGCGCTTACACGCTACAACCTTAATTCACTATCATAAAAATCAACGCATCCCCAGAGGTCTAAGAATCGCCTTAAAACCTATGCTATGCAGGAGCAACAAAATTTTCCTCAATAAATGGTATCAAATACTGAACAAATGCAGTTTAGATCTGATTTTACTGATCGTGGAGGAATTGTCAAAAGAGTTAAAGGCTTTGGAAGAAGAATTGGAAACCATTAAACGTGAATTGAACACACATGAAGACTTGACAAAAACACTGGAAGACATCAATACAAAACTTGAGAAATATGCTAAAGAAATAGAAGAAAGGAAAATTAAAAAATATAAAAGAGACACTATAGATTATAAGCTGGAAGAAGTCTATAGTTGGGCAGATGTTTATCATCAAAGAAATTGGAAGAGACCGCAAACAGAAGTGAGTTCATCACAAGAAAGTGTCATTTCAGAATCTGAGATTGCACAAAACAGGAAACCGTTAGAAAGTAATGCACAAACAGCTCGCAGGGACCAACAAAACAAGGTGACTTTTTTAGAGACCAGCCCGGCCGCAAACAATGCGCCTTCGAATTCGACAATAACGGGAGAATCCCAAAAACAAGGAGGGGAAAAAGAAAAAACAAAAGAGACAGAGACAGAAAGAGCACTCCGATCGACCAAAAAGAAGACAACCTTGTCATAAACATATCAGGGATTCAATTAACACAAGCTCAAACTAAACTTTTAAATAAAGGTTTCACTTACGTGCCCAATTATAGATCAAATGCTCAAGAAACAGAATTCGCAATCTTCAAATTCTTACGTACTTTGCGACTAAAAAACTTCTTTTCAAATTTACAATCGATTGAAAAGCCTGAAAGTGAGATGAAAGAATTTAAAGTCAAGAGTACATTTTGTGCACCTACGTTACACAAGACTATTGATGCGTTTGAAAGAGTTATTACCACTGAAATGAAAAAAATAAACTATTCGAGTGGAAACAAAAGCAATTTCTCGAAAAAGGATTGGAACACATTGAGATCTTTAAAAGAGATGACGAACATCACAATACAGAAAGCAGATAAAGGTGGAGCTATAGTAGTGATGAACACTGATTTTTACATGGAAAATGTACGTACACATCTACAAGATACCAACACGTATCGGAAAATTGAACAAGACCCCACTGATGTTTTCGCAGAAACACTCAAATCAATTTTGGAAAAAGCCTTAGAGTTGAAGTGGATAACTGAAAAGACTTTTCATTTTTTAAACATCAAATATCCGCGGAGACCTCAATTTTACATGCTCCCGAAAATTCATAAACATGCCACCACACCACCATTTAGACCCATTGTGTCAGCCTGTGGATCGATCTCAGAACCACTAGGTCAATACTTAGATTGGTTCATACAACCACTGGTTCAAAATTGGAGTACCTACATTAAAGACACAACTGCCTTTCTAAACCTTCTAAACGAAGTAACAATTCCAAAAGATGAGCAAATATGGCTATGTTCGATTGACGTTACAGCACTTTATACTTCTATCCCCCATCATGAGGGTTTAGAAGCAATGGAATGGAGATTACTGGAAAATGACATCATAGGAACAGAAACATTTTTTTTGATGGAACTATTACATTTTGCGTTATTCCACAGTTATCTAGAATGGGAGAATGACTTCTACGAGCAATGTAGTGGAACTTCCATGGGTTTTGCGGGGGCACCGTCCTACGCCAACACCTTCATGGCAAAATTTGAACATGACCACATACTGAATAATCCACAATGGAAGGAAGGTATCATGATTTTTAAACGATACATAGATGACATCTTTGTAATTTGGAAAGGGACAAAAGATCAACTAATTGAAAACATCCACGCACTGAATCAGATACATGATAGGATTAAGTTCACCCATCAAATTAACATCAATGAATTGTCATTCTTGGACGTGAAGATAACAATTAAAGATGGAAAAATAACAACCAGTGTTCACACAAAGGAAACAGATAGGAACAGCAGTTTACATTTCGACAGCTTTCATCACCATTCATTGAAGACACATCTACCATTATCTCAATTCATTCGATTTAAGAGAATAACATCAGATCCGAACGACTTATCCTCCACCATCGACAATCAGATCAAGAAATACTTAAAACGAGGATACCCTGAAAGACTATTAGAACACACTAAGAATAAAGTTCAGTCTATGGACAGAGAACTGCTACTTAATAAAAAAGAAAAATTGGAGAAACAACTCACAGTATGCGTACTTAAATACTCAGTTCAATCCAAACAGATCACAACCATCATGAGAAAGCATTGGTCACTCATCACAGAAGAACCAGATTTGCAACCTTTGGTAGCCAATCAAATCACTTTTGCATACAAGAGATCAAAAAATTTGAAAGAATTAATCAAGAAACAACCAAATCAAGGTGAAAAGATGATTCACAAAGGTATGAAAAAATGCGAAAACTGTACACATTGTAATAATGTGATAACTGGTCAACAATTCAGACATCCGATGACTGGACAAATGATTCCACTCCTACATTCAAGCACCTGCGACACAAAAGGAGTTATCTATGGAATAAAATGCCCCTGTGGTAAACTATACGTGGGTCAGACAGAACGGAAAATAAAAATCAGGATTACAGAACATAAAAGCAACATAAGAAATAAAAATCGAAAGTCCACATTGGCTATGCATTGGATAGAGGCTGGACATAATATTGCACAACTACAATTTACCATACTAGAAGTGATCAAACCAAATTCATCGATGGACACTCATAAACAGAGATTAAGAGCAGAATATTTCTGGATCAGAAAAATGGCCAGCATGCAACCGGCAGGAATTAATGATAGAATTGAACTATCCTGTTTTTTGTAAAACTCTTGAGGATTTACTGTTTGCTTTCCTGCATATAAAACAACTTTTTAAGATGACTGATCGAATTGGGCATCTACTGAAGGCATCACCAGATAGTATTGATTATTATTATTATTTTTGATCACTGTTTAACATTGATTTGACATTGGATAATCATGTAATTAATTTCACAACATTTGTTCGTTTTTCATAATATTTGCTTTTTGTGTAGAATCACCATAAACAAGATACAAATTGTTTTCAATTTTACAGAGGAGCGACCAGTGAGAGCGCTTCTACCTAGTTATAACATACTCGAGTCTTTGGGAACTGTATTTTGATAGGTCAAGATTAGGCGGGATTATTTTCAACACGGAAAAGAGTAAACGATAGGCTCCGTGAACCATTACTCGCTATTGGTTGTAAGCACGACTCGTCAGCGTGCTCTCAACCAATTGAGTCACGAATAAATACCGCACACACGGATTGACTTGTAAACGGAACTCGAATTGAGGGAGAGGCGGGAATCGTTGTTGCACACGGAAGTAAGTAACCCAAAGGCTTGCAAAGAATAGTCACGTTAACTCTTAGTCTTCGTCTTTTAATAAAATAACTTGTTACCAAGTGTTCACGACAGGAAAATGTTAATAAATGCAGTGAGCATATGTTTTACTTTATTTAGATCACTTTTCACGGTTTTCATTTAATAGCGATAGGGCAATACAGGTACTGGTTTTTTGTCATGATATAGATAGGAATAGACTTTTAGACCTCACCAACTTACAGAATAATGAAAACTTTACCACAAATGAGACTTAGGGAACTGATGGTATTAAGGTTCATTGATTGATTGTATTTTATTTGTATATTAGACACAGCCAAATATTGTAAGAGCATGATTACAGGACTGAATCGCTCATTATATTTCCTTCATTTTTTCTGTTTCAGACCCCTGAAGAAGGGTCTTTTTTGTTGACCCGAAATGCATTGGGTTGTGTGAACATGTAAAAAGAATATGTTTCTCTACTAAAGAGATGAGTAAACATGACAATTTGAAGAACAAAAGAGAAATAAATGAAATGAAAGCAAAATCATATTGAATTGGATGGAATTTTTTATTGAACATATTGAATGTGATTAGACCTGAATAGGTCCAAGGATAATTGTGCGCACCTCCAACTTGGAAGTGAGAGGCATCACTTTCCTCTGAACTCATGTTTTAATAGAAAGTGTTCTTAGACAAAACACTAAAAGAGGGAGCAGCACACCATAAAAAAGAACGAAATTCATCATAAAAAGTGAGAAAGAGTGCCTGATGGACAAATAAATGAATTATTCAACTTTTGTCTACCCCCCATCGGAGCACCACGGAAAATGAATCTAGAAGAAATAGCGCAAATTACAAAAAACAAGGCAGAAACCTTGGCTTATACCACAGAGGAATCTGAACAAATTTACGGATTAATAAAGGAAACAAGAGCATTCAGCCCACAGTTGAACACTGATAGTCAACTACTGAAACAATTGGAATATGTCAGCAAACGAGAGATCAACCAGCGCTTACACGCTACAACCTTAATTCACTATCATAAAAATCAACGCATCCCCAGAGGTCTAAGAATCGCCTTAAAACCTATGCTATGCAGGAGCAACAAAATTTTCCTCAATAAATGGTATCAAATACTGAACAAATGCAGTTTAGATCTGATTTTACTGATCGTGGAGGAATTGTCAAAAGAGTTAAAGGCTTTGGAAGAAGAATTGGAAACCATTAAACGTGAATTGAACACACATGAAGACTTGACAAAAACACTGGAAGACATCAATACAAAACTTGAGAAATATGCTAAAGAAATAGAAGAAAGGAAAATTAAAAAATATAAAAGAGACACTATAGATTATAAGCTGGAAGAAGTCTATAGTTGGGCAGATGTTTATCATCAAAGAAATTGGAAGAGACCGCAAACAGAAGTGAGTTCATCACAAGAAAGTGTCATTTCAGAATCTGAGATTGCACAAAACAGGAAACCGTTAGAAAGTAATGCACAAACAGCTCGCAGGGACCAACAAAACAAGGTGACTTTTTTAGAGACCAGCCCGGCCGCAAACAATGCGCCTTCGAATTCGACAATAACGGGAGAATCCCAAAAACAAGGAGGGGAAAAAGAAAAAACAAAAGAGACAGAGACAGAAAGAGCACTCCGATCGACCAAAAAGAAGACAACCTTGTCATAAACATATCAGGGATTCAATTAACACAAGCTCAAACTAAACTTTTAAATAAAGGTTTCACTTACGTGCCCAATTATAGATCAAATGCTCAAGAAACAGAATTCGCAATCTTCAAATTCTTACGTACTTTGCGACTAAAAAACTTCTTTTCAAATTTACAATCGATTGAAAAGCCTGAAAGTGAGATGAAAGAATTTAAAGTCAAGAGTACATTTTGTGCACCTACGTTACACAAGACTATTGATGCGTTTGAAAGAGTTATTACCACTGAAATGAAAAAAATAAACTATTCGAGTGGAAACAAAAGCAATTTCTCGAAAAAGGATTGGAACACATTGAGATCTTTAAAAGAGATGACGAACATCACAATACAGAAAGCAGATAAAGGTGGAGCTATAGTAGTGATGAACACTGATTTTTACATGGAAAATGTACGTACACATCTACAAGATACCAACACGTATCGGAAAATTGAACAAGACCCCACTGATGTTTTCGCAGAAACACTCAAATCAATTTTGGAAAAAGCCTTAGAGTTGAAGTGGATAACTGAAAAGACTTTTCATTTTTTAAACATCAAATATCCGCGGAGACCTCAATTTTACATGCTCCCGAAAATTCATAAACATGCCACCACACCACCATTTAGACCCATTGTGTCAGCCTGTGGATCGATCTCAGAACCACTAGGTCAATACTTAGATTGGTTCATACAACCACTGGTTCAAAATTGGAGTACCTACATTAAAGACACAACTGCCTTTCTAAACCTTCTAAACGAAGTAACAATTCCAAAAGATGAGCAAATATGGCTATGTTCGATTGACGTTACAGCACTTTATACTTCTATCCCCCATCATGAGGGTTTAGAAGCAATGGAATGGAGATTACTGGAAAATGACATCATAGGAACAGAAACATTTTTTTTGATGGAACTATTACATTTTGCGTTATTCCACAGTTATCTAGAATGGGAGAATGACTTCTACGAGCAATGTAGTGGAACTTCCATGGGTTTTGCGGGGGCACCGTCCTACGCCAACACCTTCATGGCAAAATTTGAACATGACCACATACTGAATAATCCACAATGGAAGGAAGGTATCATGATTTTTAAACGATACATAGATGACATCTTTGTAATTTGGAAAGGGACAAAAGATCAACTAATTGAAAACATCCACGCACTGAATCAGATACATGATAGGATTAAGTTCACCCATCAAATTAACATCAATGAATTGTCATTCTTGGACGTGAAGATAACAATTAAAGATGGAAAAATAACAACCAGTGTTCACACAAAGGAAACAGATAGGAACAGCAGTTTACATTTCGACAGCTTTCATCACCATTCATTGAAGACACATCTACCATTATCTCAATTCATTCGATTTAAGAGAATAACATCAGATCCGAACGACTTATCCTCCACCATCGACAATCAGATCAAGAAATACTTAAAACGAGGATACCCTGAAAGACTATTAGAACACACTAAGAATAAAGTTCAGTCTATGGACAGAGAACTGCTACTTAATAAAAAAGAAAAATTGGAGAAACAACTCACAGTATGCGTACTTAAATACTCAGTTCAATCCAAACAGATCACAACCATCATGAGAAAGCATTGGTCACTCATCACAGAAGAACCAGATTTGCAACCTTTGGTAGCCAATCAAATCACTTTTGCATACAAGAGATCAAAAAATTTGAAAGAATTAATCAAGAAACAACCAAATCAAGGTGAAAAGATGATTCACAAAGGTATGAAAAAATGCGAAAACTGTACACATTGTAATAATGTGATAACTGGTCAACAATTCAGACATCCGATGACTGGACAAATGATTCCACTCCTACATTCAAGCACCTGCGACACAAAAGGAGTTATCTATGGAATAAAATGCCCCTGTGGTAAACTATACGTGGGTCAGACAGAACGGAAAATAAAAATCAGGATTACAGAACATAAAAGCAACATAAGAAATAAAAATCGAAAGTCCACATTGGCTATGCATTGGATAGAGGCTGGACATAATATTGCACAACTACAATTTACCATACTAGAAGTGATCAAACCAAATTCATCGATGGACACTCATAAACAGAGATTAAGAGCAGAATATTTCTGGATCAGAAAAATGGCCAGCATGCAACCGGCAGGAATTAATGATAGAATTGAACTATCCTGTTTTTTGTAAAACTCTTGAGGATTTACTGTTTGCTTTCCTGCATATAAAACAACTTTTTAAGATGACTGATCGAATTGGGCATCTACTGAAGGCATCACCAGATAGTATTGATTATTATTATTATTTTTGATCACTGTTTAACATTGATTTGACATTGGATAATCATGTAATTAATTTCACAACATTTGTTCGTTTTTCATAATATTTGCTTTTTGTGTAGAATCACCATAAACAAGATACAAATTGTTTTCAATTTTACAGAGGAGCGACCAGTGAGAGCGCTTCTACCTAGTTATAACATACTCGAGTCTTTGGGAACTGTATTTTGATAGGTCAAGATTAGGCGGGATTATTTTCAACATGGAAAAGAGTAAACGATAGGCTCCGTGAACCATTACTCGCTATTGGTTGTAAGCACGACTCGTCAGCGTGCTCTCAACCAATTGAGTCACGAATAAATACCGCACACACGGATTGACTTGTAAACGGAACTCGAATTGAGGGAGAGGCGGGAATCGTTGTTGCACACGGAAGTAAGTAACCCAAAGGCTTGCAAAGAATAGTCACGTTAACTCTTAGTCTTCGTTTTTTAATAAAATAACTTGTTACCAAGTGTTCACGACAGGAAAATGTTAATAAATGCAGTGAGCATATGTTTTACTTTATTTAGATCACTTTTCACGGTTTTCATTTAATAGCGATAGGGCAATACAGGTACTGGTTTTTTGTCATGATATAGATAGGAATAGACTTTTAGACCTCACCAACTTACAGAATAATGAAAACTTTACCACAAATGAGACTTAGGGAACTGATGGTATTAAGGTTCATTGATTGATTGTATTTTATTTGTATATTAGACACAGCCAAATATTGTAAGAGCATGATTACAGGACTGAATCGCTCATTATATTTCCTTCATTTTTTCTGTTTCAGACCCCTGAAGAAGGGTCTTTTTTGTTGACCCGAAATGCATTGGGTTGTGTGAACATGTAAAAAGAATATGTTTCTCTACTAAAGAGATGAGTAAACATGACAATTTGAAGAACAAAAGAGAAATAAATGAAATGAAAGCAAAATCATATTGAATTGGATGGAATTTTTTATTGAACATATTGAATGTGATTAGACCTGAATAGGTCCAAGGATAATTGTGCGCACCTCCAACTTGGAAGTGAGAGGCATCACTTTCCTCTGAACTCATGTTTTAATAGAAAGTGTTCTTAGACAAAACACTAAAAGAGGGAGCAGCACACCATAAAAAAGAACGAAATTCATCATAAAAAGTGAGAAAGAGTGCCTGATGGACAAATAAATGAATTATTCAACTTTTGTCTACCCCCCATCGGAGCACCACGGAAAATGAATCTAGAAGAAATAGCGCAAATTACAAAAAACAAGGCAGAAACCTTGGCTTATACCACAGAGGAATCTGAACAAATTTACGGATTAATAAAGGAAACAAGAGCATTCAGCCCACAGTTGAACACTGTTAGTCAACTACTGAAACAATTGGAATATGTCAGCAAACGAGAGATCAACCAGCGCTTACACGCTACAACCTTAATTCACTATCATAAAAATCAACGCATCCCCAGAGGTCTAAGAATCGCCTTAAAACCTATGCTATGCAGGAGCAACAAAATTTTCCTCAATAAATGGTATCAAATACTGAACAAATGCAGTTTAGATCTGATTTTACTGATCGTGGAGGAATTGTCAAAAGAGTTAAAGGCTTTGGAAGAAGAATTGGAAACCATTAAACGTGAATTGAACACACATGAAGACTTGACAAAAACACTGGAAGACATCAATACAAAACTTGAGAAATATGCTAAAGAAATAGAAGAAAGGAAAATTAAAAAATATAAAAGAGACACTATAGATTATAAGCTGGAAGAAGTCTATAGTTGGGCAGATGTTTATCATCAAAGAAATTGGAAGAGACCGCAAACAGAAGTGAGTTCATCACAAGAAAGTGTCATTTCAGAATCTGAGATTGCACAAAACAGGAAACCGTTAGGAAGTAATGCACAAACAGCTCGCAGGGACCAACAAAACAAGGTGACTTTTTTAGAGACCAGCCCGGCCGCAAACAATGCGCCTTCGAGTTCGACAATAACGGGAGAATCCCAAAAACAAGGAGGGGAAAAAGAAAAAACAAAAGAGACAGAGACAGAAAGAGCACTCCGATCGACCAAAAAGAAGACAACCTTGTCATAAACATATCAGGGATTCAATTAACACAAGCTCAAACTAAACTTTTAAATAAAGGTTTCACTTACGTGCCCAATTATAGATCAAATGCTCAAGAAACAGAAATCGCAATCTTCAAATTCTTACGTACTTTGCGACTAAAAAACTTATTTTCAAATTTACAATCGATTGAAAAGCCTGAAAGTGAGATGAAAGAATTTAAAGTCAAGAGTACATTTTGTGCACCTACGTTACACAAGACTATTGATGCGTTTGAAAGAGTTATTACCACTGAAATGAAAAAAATAAACTATTCGAGTGGAAACAAAAGCAATTTCTCGAAAAAGGATTGGAACACATTGAGATCTTTAAAAGAGATGACGAACATCACAATACAGAAAGCAGATAAAGGTGGAGCTATAGTAGTGATGAACACTGATTTTTACATGGAAAATGTACGTACACATCTACAAGATACCAACACGTATCGGAAAATTGAACAAGACCCCACTGATGTTTTCGCAGAAACACTCAAATCAATTTTGGAAAAAGCCTTAGAGTTGAAGTGGATAACTGAAAAGACTTTTCATTTTTTAAACATCAAATATCCGCGGAGACCTCAATTTTACATGCTCCCGAAAATTCATAAACATGCCACCACACCACCATTTAGACCCATTGTGTCAGCCTGTGGATCGATCTCAGAACCACTAGGTCAATACTTAGATTGGTTCATACAACCACTGGTTCAAAATTGGAGTACCTACATTAAAGACACAACTGCCTTTCTAAACCTTCTAAACGAAGTAACAATTCCAAAAGATGAGCAAATATGGCTATGTTCGATTGACGTTACAGCACTTTATACTTCTATCCCCCATCATGAGGGTTTAGAAGCAATGGAATGGAGATTACTGGAAAATGACATCATAGGAACAGAAACATTTTTTTTGATGGAACTATTACATTTTGCGTTATTCCACAGTTATCTAGAATGGGAGAATGACTTCTACGAGCAATGTAGTGGAACTTCCATGGGTTTTGCGGGGGCACCGTCCTACGCCAACACCTTCATGGCAAAATTTGAACATGACCACATACTGAATAATCCACAATGGAAGGAAGGTATCATGATTTTTAAACGATACATAGATGACATCTTTGTAATTTGGAAAGGGACAAAAGATCAACTAATTGAAAACATCCACGCACTGAATCAGATACATGATAGGATTAAGTTCACCCATCAAATTAACATCAATGAATTGTCATTCTTGGACGTGAAGATAACAATTAAAGATGGAAAAATAACAACCAGTGTTCACACAAAGGAAACAGATAGGAACAGCAGTTTACATTTCGACAGCTTTCATCACCATTCATTGAAGACACATCTACCATTATCTCAATTCATTCGATTTAAGAGAATAACATCAGATCCGAACGACTTATCCTCCACCATCGACAATCAGATCAAGAAATACTTAAAACGAGGATACCCTGAAAGACTATTAGAACACACTAAGAATAAAGTTCAGTCTATGGACAGAGAACTGCTACTTAATAAAAAAGAAAAATTGGAGAAACAACTCACAGTATGCGTACTTAAATACTCAGTTCAATCCAAACAGATCACAACCATCATGAGAAAGCATTGGTCACTCATCACAGAAGAACCAGATTTGCAACCTTTGGTAGCCAATCAAATCACTTTTGCATACAAGAGATCAAAAAATTTGAAAGAATTAATCAAGAAACAACCAAATCAAGGTGAAAAGATGATTCACAAAGGTATGAAAAAATGCGAAAACTGTACACATTGTAATAATGTGATAACTGGTCAACAATTCAGACATCCGATGACTGGACAAATGATTCCACTCCTACATTCAAGCACCTGCGACACAAAAGGAGTTATCTATGGAATAAAATGCCCCTGTGGTAAACTATACGTGGGTCAGACAGAACGGAAAATAAAAATCAGGATTACAGAACATAAAAGCAACATAAGAAATAAAAATCGAAAGTCCACATTGGCTATGCATTGGATAGAGGCTGGACATAATATTGCACAACTACAATTTACCATACTAGAAGTGATCAAACCAAATTCATCGATGGACACTCATAAACAGAGATTAAGAGCAGAATATTTCTGGATCAGAAAAATGGCCAGCATGCAACCGGCAGGAATTAATGATAGAATTGAACTATCCTGTTTTTTGTAAAACTCTTGAGGATTTACTGTTTGCTTTCCTGCATATAAAACAACTTTTTAAGATGACTGATCGAATTGGGCATCTACTGAAGGCATCACCAGATAGTATTGATTATTATTATTATTTTTGATCACTGTTTAACATTGATTTGACATTGGATAATCATGTAATTAATTTCACAACATTTGTTCGTTTTTCATAATATTTGCTTTTTGTGTAGAATCACCATAAACAAGATACAAATTGTTTTCAATTTTACAGAGGAGCGACCAGTGAGAGCGCTTCTACCTAGTTATAACATACTCGAGTCTTTGGGAACTGTATTTTGATAGGTCAAGATTAGGCGGGATTATTTTCAACACGGAAAAGAGTAAACGATAGGCTCCGTGAACCATTACTCGCTATTGGTTGTAAGCACGACTCGTCAGCGTGCTCTCAACCAATTGAGTCACGAATAAATACCGCACACACGGATTGACTTGTAAACGGAACTCGAATTGAGGGAGAGGCGGGAATCGTTGTTGCACACGGAAGTAAGTAACCCAAAGGCTTGCAAAGAATAGTCACGTTAACTCTTAGTCTTCGTCTTTTAATAAAATAACTTGTTACCAAGTGTTCACGACAGGAAAATGTTAATAAATGCAGTGAGCATATGTTTTACTTTATTTAGATCACTTTTCACGGTTTTCATTTAATAGCGATAGGGCAATACAGGTACTGGTTTTTTGTCATGATATAGATAGGAATAGACTTTTAGACCTCACCAACTTACAGAATAATGAAAACTTTACCACAAATGAGACTTAGGGAACTGATGGTATTAAGGTTCATTGATTGATTGTATTTTATTTGTATATTAGACACAGCCAAATATTGTAAGAGCATGATTACAGGACTGAATCGCTCATTATATTTCCTTCATTTTTTCTGTTTCAGACCCCTGAAGAAGGGTCTTTTTTGTTGACCCGAAATGCATTGGGTTGTGTGAACATGTAAAAAGAATATGTTTCTCTACTAAAGAGATGAGTAAACATGACAATTTGAAGAACAAAAGAGAAATAAATGAAATGAAAGCAAAATCATATTGAATTGGATGGAATTTTTTATTGAACATATTGAATGTGATTAGACCTGAATAGGTCCAAGGATAATTGTGCGCACCTCCAACTTGGAAGTGAGAGGCATCACTTTCCTCTGAACTCACTCTTAACATTGTCGCACATTGTGGATGCCTTCATGCACCCATGGAGTTTTGCTCATCGGAGGGTGATGTACACACCCCCATGTCTCTGTCCACTGCTGGGGGTCCTCTGCACCCATCCCCATGTGTCTGTCCACTGCTGGGGGTCCTCTACACTCACCCCTCATATGTCTGGGCACTGCTGGGAGTGATGGGCACCCACCCCTCATATGTCTGGGCACTGCTGGGAGTGATGGGCACCCACCACTCATATGTCACCCACCCCTCATATGTCTGGGCACTGCTGGGAGTGATGGGCACCCACCCCTCATATGTCTGGGCACTGCTGGGAGTGATAGGCACACACCCCTATGTATCTGTCCACTGTCGTGGTACGAGCCGTACCCACGCGCTGATGGCCTGGGTAGGGCCCGTACCCCTAGGGCACCCCAACTTTGGGGGTGCGGCCCATACCCATGCCTTTGGGACGTGGGTACAGGCCGTACCGCCATTGTTGGTGTGACGTAGGGGTAGGCGTGGTATGTGCCGTGCCCACGCGCTGATGGCCTGGGTAGGGCCCGTACCCCTAGGGCACCCCAACTTTGGGGGTGCGGCCCGTACCCATGCCTTTGGGACGTGGGTACAGCCGTCCCGCCATCGTTTGTGTGACGTAGGGGTGGGCGTAGTATGTGCCGTACCCACGCGCTGTTGGCCTGGGTAGGGCCCGTACCCCTAGGGCAGGCCAACTTTGGGGGTGCGGCCCGTACCCATGCCTTTGGGACGTGGGTACAGGCCGTACCACCATTGTGGTGGTGACGGGTACGCGTCCACGTCCACTTCCGTTGTGGCGGGCCGTGGGATTGGTGGACACGCCCCCCGAAATGACCAGACCATGGAGGTAATTACTGTGCAGGATGTTTTAGTAATTTGTGGGGTGTGGGTTATGTTTCCTGACCCTTGCACACACACACACACACCCCTTTGCCCCTGGGGGTTGTTCTGACCTTCTGCGGCGTCTGCGTCGGTTTCTGTACACGAGGTGGTAGGCTATGAGGGCCGGGATGACGCGTAGGTTGGGGTCCATCGCTGTCCGTGGCGTACCGGGGCTCCTTGTTCGCGTCGTCCTCAATTTCCCAGCAGTTTTTGGCTCCCGTAAAAACTGCTGCGTGCAGAGTGACGTCGGCACGAATCGTACTTGCTGGTCCGTAGAACGCTGCCTGACTTCGTCCGGACGTCACGTGTGCGCCGTCCAGAAACAGATTTGTATGTATTTTTTTGCCGGTCGGTATTTTTTACGACTCGTGCGGTAATGGTATTTCTGTGCGAGTCGTACTTGTGAGTTTGTAAGGTGTTTTTCACGGGTACGAGTCAGACGGAAAAAACGCTCCGTCCGACCATTTGTACCCGGGTTTTACAGGATCGGAATCGACACCATAATGTATATATGATGGCGTATGTTTTATAAAAGATATTTCTCACCAGTTTATTCAGTGATTTCTTGAATAGGCCATGAAAAAAGTTCTGCACCCAAAGATCTTCAGCTCCCTCGAGGAAGAGGCTTTTTGTAATGGAACTAGATCAAGAGTTTGTCTTTGTGTCCAGGCCATACTTATTTTCCTCCCAAATATAGAGATTTAAAGTAGAGCACTGTACATTCTTTAATGTATATGCGTATTTTAGAAATGCTAATCTCTGAGCTACTTGTTGATAAATTAGGTTACGTTCAAGTCTTATCTGTGCTGATGAAGAATATTAGGGAAGTCTAAACAGAAAACAGTATATCTTACTTTGAGTAGTACTGAAGTAAAAAACTAATTTATCCAGAAATATTTCTGTTCCATATGCAATGGTGGGAATAAGCTTTACATTGATTACTTTTAACAAGTGATGGGTTACTGGTCTTACTAAGCAGTGCTTGGAAAGCAAATAATAAAGAATACATTTTTGGTTTTAGAGAGTTCAAATGTAGTAGATGGCCACCAATGCCAGCTAACCGTACGCCCCGACATTTATATTTGTCGTTTTTGCTGAGGCACTGTTCTCCCAGGTGCCAAACTCTTTTGTTCAAAACGATTTTCCTCCCAAAAATGACTGCGTTGGTTTTTTCAAAGTCAACAGTTATTTCAGTTGCTTTGCTGTAGTTGTGGCAAAAATTTATCAACCTCTGAAAATCAACCCATGTGAGATTCAAAAGGACAACGTCGTTAGTGTATTGTAAAGACTATAGGCGCTGTGGGCCGAGTCTTGGTGGATGACTGTCAGTGGTGTCCAGTCGGAGACTCGAATCAGAAATGTATAGTGTTGGGGGCTAAGATGCAGTCTTGTTTGAGGTCTTGTTACGTATATATTTTAGGAAAGAGCTTACGGGTGGTGCCAAGTTTCACCTGAGCCCAAGTATGTGTACATAGCCAGGTTGCCAGTTTATGCCAGAGTTAATTACTGGTCACATAATCAAATGCTTTACTAAAATATATGAAATCAGGTGTATAAGAGCTGTTTTTCTTGAATTTGGTTTTCATTTTTCATTGATAAGGCAACCAAATTGTCCATGGTGCTAGCCAGATGTTTAAAGCCTGTTTGATTAAACAATATCAGGTTTTTAGATCCTGTTCAGGATTCCAGATCATCTAAAAGCAGTCTAGCAAAGTATTTATATATTGTGTCCAGCAGAGCTACTAGGTGGTAGCTGCTAGGACTGATAGTGGGCCCTTTTTTATAAATCAGTTACAAAATAGAGCCTCGCCAGAATGGCCGAATTATTTGGGTGGATAGACAAAAATTGAATAGGCTCAAAAAACATTGGTGCCGATCACGATCCGGTAAAAACCGAGTACAAACCGTCGGACGGAGCATATTCTCCGTCCGACGCGTACCCGGTCGTCAAAATATACAAACATGGAATTACGATTCGCACGGAAACACCATTTCCGTACGAATCGTACAAAACCCCGACCGACGAAAATAAACGTACAAATGCGATCCGGGAAAGCGCCGACGTGACGTCGGGACGCACGCAGCCTGCCATTCACGAACCAGGAATCACGATTCGCACCGACGTCATCCCGCACGGTGAATATTTTCCGGCTGCCAAAAACTGCCGGGAAATCAGGACGACGCGAACAAGGAGTACCTGTACGCGACGGACAGACATGGACCCGAACCTGCGTGTCATCCCGCCCCTCATAGCAGTCGACCTCCTCTACAGGTTCGGACGCAGACGCCGCAGAAGGTCAGAACAACAAAGGGAGGTGGGAAATGGGGGGGGTGGCAGGACCAGGGGCAGGCCACAAAACCCCCACCAAAGTCACACAGCACACATGCCCTGGACATACCTGACCCTCAGGCCCTGGTCACTACGAGGGGGTGGGGGCGTGTCCATTAAAGCCAGCGACGGCCACAACAGAAGTGCTTGACGACGCGAACCGGCAACACAACAATACAGGTACGTCCCGTACCCACGCCTTAAGAGCGTGGGTACGAGTCGTACCACGCCCACACCTACGTCATCCCAACAATGGCGGGACGGCTGTACCCACGTGGCAAAGGCCTGGGGACGGCCCGCACAAGCATCACATAGCGTGGGGACGCATATGTACGGACCGTGCCCCCACCCCCGTATGCATGGAGCGTACCCCCCACCCCAACAGTGTAAGTACGACCCGTACCCCACCCGCCTACGTATGGAGCGTACCCCCCACCCCAACAGTGTAAGTACGACCCGTACCCCCACCCCCGTACGTATGGAGCGTACCCCCCACCCCAACAGTGTAAGTACGACCCGTACCCTCACCCGCGTGTGCATGGAGCGTACCCCCCACCCCAACAGTGTAAGTATGACCCGTACCCCCACCCCCATACGTATGGAGCGTACCCCCCACCCCAAAAGTGTAAGTTCGACCCGTACCCCCACCCCCGTACGTATGGAGCGTACCCCCCACCCCAACAGTGTAAGTACGACCCGTACCCTCACCCGCGTATGCATGGAGCGTACCCCCCACCCCAACAGTGTAAGTACGACCCGTACCCCCACCCCCGTACGTATGGAGCGTACCCCCCACCCCAACAGTGTAAGTACGACCCGTACCCTCACCCGCGTATGCATGGAGCGTACCCCCCACCCCAACAGTGTAAGTACGACCCGTACCCTCACCCGCGTATGCATGGAGCATACCCCCCATGCCAACAGTGTACGTACGGACCGTAACCCCACCCGCGTATGCATGGAGCGTACCCCCCACCCCAACAGTGTAAGTACGACCCGTACCCTCACCCTCGTATGCATGGAGCGTACCCCCATGCCAACAGTGTACGTACGGACCGTAACCCCACCCGCGTATGCATGGAGCGTACCCCCCACCCCAACAGTGCAAGTACGACCCGTACCCCCACCCGCGTACATATGGAGCGTACCCCCATGCCAATAGTGTACGTACGGACCGTAACCCCACCCCGTATGCATGGAGCGTACCCCCACCCCAACCGTGTATGTACGACACGTACCCCCACCTCGTATGCATGGAGCGAACCCACACACATGTATGTTCTAAGCGTACATATCGTGTAATAGGAGGGGTGAGTGCAGAGTCCTCCCAGCAGTGCCCAGAGACAGGAGGGGTGGGTGCAGAGTCCTCCCAGCAGTGCCCAGAGACAGGAGGGGTGGGTGCCTAACACTCCCAGCAGTGCCCAGAGACAGGAGGGGTGGGTGCAGAGTCCTCCCAGCAGTGCCCAGAGACAGGAGGGGTGGGTGCCTAACACTCCCAGCAGTGCCCAGAGACAGGAGGGGTGGGTGCAGAGTCCTCCCAGCAGTGCCCAGAGACAGGAGGGGTGGGTGCAGAGTCCTCCCAGCAGTGCTCAGAGACAGGAGGGGTGTGTGCCTAACACTCCCAGCAGTGCCCAGACACAGGAGGGGTGGGTGCAGATTCCTCCCAGCAGTGCCCAGACACAGGAGGGGTGGGTGCAGAGTCCTCCCAGCAGTGCCCAGAGACAGGAGGGGTGTGTGCAGAGTCCTCCCAGCAGTGCCCAGAGACAGGAGGGGTGGGTGCAGATTCCTCCCAGCAGTGCCCAGAGACAGGAGGGGTGGGTGAAGAGTCCTCCCAGCAGTGCCCAGAGACAGGAGGGGTGTGTGCCTAACACTCCCAGCAGTGCCTAGACACAGGAGGGGTGGGTGCAGATTCCTCCCAGCAGTGCCCAGAGACAGGAGGGGTGGGTGCCTAACACTCCCAGCAGTGCCCAGAGACAGGAGGGGTGGGTGCAGAGTCCTCCCAGCAGTGCCCAGAGACAGGAGGGGTGGGTGCAGAGTCCTCCCAGCAGTGCCCAGAGACAGGAGGGGTGTGTGCCTAACACTCCCAGCAGTGCCCAGACACAGGAGGGGTGGGTGCAGATTCCTCCCAGCAGTGCCCAGAGACAGGAGGGGTGGGTGCCTAACACTCCCAGCAGTGCCAAGAGACAGGAGGGGTGGGTGCAGAGTCCTCCCAGCAGTGCCCAGAGACAGGAGGGGTGGGTGCAGAGTCCTCCCAGCAGTGCCCAGAGACAGGAGGGGTGTGTGCCTAATACTCCCAGCAGTGCCCAGAGACAGGAGGGGTGGGTGCCTAACACTCCCAGCAGTGCCCATGGAACGCAAAGGGTGGAGTAGCCACAGATACCATGCCCACAAATGTCAGTCAGGTGCACAAAGACCCTGCAGTGCATGTACCACATGTGTGCGATGCTGGGAGTATACGCATGCATAGCGCCGAAAAGAAAACATGTCCACATGAAGTCATGTCAATAGTCCACATACACAAGTAGAATGACTACCAAGGATGCCACGAATGATGCAGGTGGAGACATCGCTCACCATGCATGTGCAAAGTTGAAGGAGTCCATCACACACCCAGCTAATGTACACACAGCTCAGCGCTAAATATTGGGAACACCCTGCAGGGAAGATGTCAGGGTACACAGAGGAAGGAATACACCTTGGGACAATTTCACCATGCAGTAACTGCTTACATGAACAGAGAAACCTAGCTAACACCGTGTGATGGCACACAGATACCAGGGTCCCCCCTATGGCCAGCACACTACTACATTTCCCACACACCCAACACATGATCACCACCCAAAATCATGTAGCAGCCCCACCAACAGCAACATCAGAAAAGCAGTAGTGTTCACAGGAAACAAAAATGGCTTTAATCAGCATGATCTAAAATAGTTTGTTCGTAGAAAGTTCAATATTTACAAAGCCCATAGGGCAGTCCATGAGTCACAGCTGGATGGAGGACACAGTGGGACGCGTGTCCCCTAGCTTGCCTGCACAGTCAGACTCCTTCGTCTTCCACAGCGGGGAGGGCATCATGTGGGGGGAAGGACCAGGCACCGCAGGGACATGAGGGCGAAGGGTAGGCGTCGTGGGTGCAGGGATGGAGGACTCCACAACAGGGGGTGGGGCAGGGCCAAAGGCGGAGGCCAGGATCTCGCTGCACACCTTAGCAAGGTCCTCCAGCGTCTCCCCTGCACCCGAAGGAACTACAGGCCCCAAGGAGGGGGGGGGGTGCGGAGGGATGGGTCGCAGCGCCACTGGGGGAGGGTGTGGACAGGGGTGGGACTCGACCACCCTGACCGGGGACTCCCTTGACCGCTTGCGGGGTGGTGTCACAGTGGGGCTCAGGGACAGAGCGGCCATGAAGGAGTCCTTGCCGGATATGTGGCCAGGAGAGCTGAGGGGAGGGGATTTGGAGGGAGTGGATTGTGTGGAATGCGGACTCCCACTCTGGCTGCATGACTTACGTTTGCCCCCCGACCCAGTGGGTGTGCCTACTTCACCCTGTGTGTGCGTGCCAGGAGGTGTGCGTATGACCTTCCCTGCTGGTGTGGTGCCTGTGTCTGTTGTGGTGGGTGCATGCTGACGTCTGGGTGTACGTGGGACAGGCATGGGAGTGGGAAGTGTGGATGGGGCAGGGGTAGGGGGTGGGACGTAGCGCTGCAGGAGACCCACTGCTGCAGTCAGTGTCGAGTCTATGGACATCAGCAACTGGCGTTGGTCAGCCTGCGAAGAAAAAATGCCCTCCAAGTATGCCTCCATGTTGTGCAGCACTTGGCTGTGGCCATGGAGGACATTAAGGATCGCAGCCTGACCAACCTGCAACTGCCGCTGGATGTCCACAGACTCTGCATTGGCGGCAGCAGTGGAGACAGGGGCAGGGGGTGCGGTGCCTGGCAGGAAGGAGACATGTGGTGACCGGGTACGTTGGGAAGGGACACGAGCAAGTGGGAGGCGGCTGATGGCAATGGAGGGGGCGGGGTGCGATGTTGTGCCGCTGTCAGCTGGTGGTGCAGCCTCCGCCCACTCGGAGAGATCATCCTCGGACCCGTCCGCTTCATATTCGGTGGTGCCAGTGGACAGGTCCTCGGCCTCACTCTCCTCCGCCTCAGTACCACTCAATGTGCCAGCCACGATGTCAACGCTGGCACTGGTGCTCGGTCCCTCCGCTCCGTCTGTGCTCATGTCTCCCTCCGTGTCCCCCGACGATGCTGTGGGCAAGGTGAAGAGACAGCAATTAATCACACACCTGTATACATATGTCACATGAGTCCAATCTACATAGGTTACAGTGCATAGCCTGCAAAGAAAGATCAGTAACATCTACAAAACAAGGTACAGATGTAGGGCATGCAACACACACTTGGTTGACCCACCATGCCACAGAAAATCCATGGAGAGCATGACACAATAGCAAATGACATGAAATGGAGTTTGACATAGGAGCCAGGCCCTGGGGACAATCCAGCACTGCATCTGCACCACACAGCGTTGCCGACAATAGGGATGAGGAGGGACCATATCCATGAACTTGAGGCACATGCTGCATAGGTAATACTGAAAACGTGCCCACCATGACTGGCTCACTGCACCTTGAGTGTATGTCCAGACAAACATCACACACTGGCCAGACCTAGCAAGGAGAATTCTGGTTTTGACATGTAGGCTTGGCCCGCACCAACCACCCCCTACATGAGACAATTTGTTGAGACACAGGTGGCACTTACATCTCTTAGTCTGGGTGAAATACACAGGGGCTGCATAAATGCAAGATTGGACGCCAAATACCCAAGGTGCGCCTGTCCAAATAATCATGTACAAATGGCCATCATCAGATGATTGTAACAAGACACACAGGCACTGGCCACTGTGACTATGAACAAGGAAAATCAGGTCAGGCTGTACAGTGGACACTTGTACTACATTTCACGTCAATATACATGGTGCCAGGGGACAATGGCACAGAGCACAACCTATGCTGTAGACACTGAGAGTGTCCACGTTTTGTGATGACACACATGACACCTAGGAAAATATGCCACAGGGGACAGTAGTGGCAACACAACTCCATGGTCCTGAATGGGAATGACTGCAACACACGCCACCATCCCTGCACTATGCGTATCGCACACTCATGCACATCATGTCACAGGCCACAACATAGGACATGCGCGCTGTAAGGCATGACACTTGTGAGACTAACTCCCATGTCTGGACTCTGCATCAGTGCCAACTGACATGGAACCCACATGTACTGAACTGGACAGGGCACAGCCAAGGTCCCCAAACCTGGTACACACCACCCCCACACATGATGCTACAGGCATAGTTCACGTGGAGAAAGCGCCAGCCTACATTACCTTGTGAAGGAGTGACTACACACAGACCAGGGAACACATTGCAAGGAGGGGAAGGGAGGCAGGAGAGCACAGCTATACTGTGGGTAACTGGATCTGCACAGCACCTTTAAACCCTGGCAGTGTATCCATGCAACTGTGCACTTACAAATGCTGGTGACACACAACAAACACACATGTACCTACCCCCTTCCTGCTGCTGCCTCTCCTGTAAGCGCCTCTCCAAGTCTGGGAATACCACCGCCAGCACACGCTTGTGGATGTGGGTCAGACGGCGGCGCCCGCGGTTCTTATGGCTCTCAGGTGAGTCCCCCAGCAGGACCCGTGCGATCCTCCACGTCCAGCACCGGATATCCTGCCAGCGTTTTCTCACCTGGGACAGGCGCCGCTTCCGACCATCCGCACTCCTCACGGCGCTGACGGCGGTCAGCCATATCTGCTTCTTGGCAGAGGCGCCTACCTGTGAGGATGAACAAGTGACACTACATCAATACACCTGGCACATGTCACAGAGACACATATTAGAACACATTTGCTGTTTACAACAAGGCATAGTATGCATCCAACGCATTGCACCTTTGTCATAGGGGCATGATCCTCTGGGGAAGGGCAAAAGTAGTACGTGCCATTGAAAGGACACAGGTGGAATGAGGGCAACTACACAATCAATGATCCAGGCTCACACTGTGCATCACAAGCTACACCAGGATAATGTGCAGCACCTCTAAGCAGTCACATGCCACAGGCCACTGACGCTACCGCAGCAGAGTACACAGACACACACAGGCACAGGACATTCACCTGCCATTGCCAAATGCAGCGACATACCTCACTCTGCAAATGTGCCACTAGACGGGGGGGGCTCACAGGTGTGGGGCTGGCTCTGCACGTCAGACACACAGCACTGCTCCCTGCTCACATCACTTGGCCAGGGTATATCCATCCCTCATGCAGCTGGGGTGCTACACTCCACATATGCACCCACCCACATGACAGGGGACTTACACACACACCGATGTCCAGGGTACGAACACATCATGTGGACACTCTCAGCACAGGTACACAGAACTAACACACATCTGTGGGTACAGTCACCTGTCACACTGGGCTGACCACAGAATCACATGAGGACTGTAGAGGCTACATTCCCAGGAGGACAAGACAGGCAGAATGTGGCATGCACCATGCAGTGATTGTCACAGTAAACACCATGCTAGTGAGGACGGCAGACATGCACCACAGCATGCTCTGGCTGTGAGACATCAGGCATTCCCCCCCCTGGGACCCCCCCTACAGTACATAGCATGTGTGTCACACCTGGACACAATGGTAGAAGTCACAGTCACAAAAAAGGGACACAGTCTGTGCTAGTGGACTCTGCACTCACCTGATAACCTGGTCGCCCATACAGCAGGGGGTACTGTGGGAGGATCACATCCAGCAAAGCCAGGTTCTCCTCCAGGGTGAATGGCTGTGACCTCTCCACAGCCCTTGACATGGTTCCAGGGAATCAGTAGCAGCAGCTGGGTCGTGGAATACAAAGATGTGCAGGCAAGTGCTCGCTCATGGGACCTGGCTGCCTTATATCTGCCTTGCTGGCCTGTTTCATGCACAGGAGTACAGAGTGATTGGTCACTCACATTTGCATCCTATGTTTCCTCCAATCCCTTCAAACCTAGCAGTCAGTGGGTTCTTATTGTGTTTTTTTCTTGAGCATGATGTCAACTCCACAAACACATTGCAACAAAGTAGATTCATTCCAACTGACTTCTGCTGTGCACCTTCCGGAAAAAATTCAAACTTTAAACTTGGTCTCCATGACAACCAGCATGCATGTAGGCCTTTATACTTGTCCCTCATGTGTCCCCTATGTAATTTGGAGCTTCACACACAGGTACGGTGCGTTCCGGGGCCCTAGGGCACCCCAAATGCATAGCAATGGCCCGTACAGCCGTGTGTACGGTCCGTACCACTATGGGTGTTCTCGCGTATGTGCACTCATGGTGGTACGGACCGTACACACGCCTGTACGCTCACTATCACTATGAGTACGCATACGCGGGAACACCCATTGTGATAGTGAGCGTACGCACGCGTGTACGGCCCGTCTCACTATGGGTGTTCTCGCGTATGCGTACTCATAGTGATAGTGAGCATACAGGCGTGTGTATGGTCCGTACCACTATGGGTGTTCTCGCGTATGCGTACTCATAGTGATAGTGAGCGTACACGCGTGCGTACGCTCACTATCACTATGGGTGTTCTCGCGTATGCGTAATCATGGTGGTACGGACCGTACACACACCTGTACGCTCACTATCACTATGAGTACGCATACGCGAGAACACCCATAGTGGTACGGACCGTACACACGCCTGTACGCTCACTATCACTATGAGTACGCATACGCGAGAACACCCATAGTGGTACGGACCGTACACACGCCTGTACGCTCACTATCACTATGAGTACGCATACGCGAGAACACCCATAGTGAGACGGGCCGTACACGCGTGCGTACGCTCACTATCACTATGGGTGTTCTCGCGTATGCGTACTCATGGTGGTACGGACCGTACACACGCCTGTACGCTCACTATCACTATGGGTACACATACGGCAGCACTCCCATAGTGATACGGGAACGTACACAGGCCCTCTTAGCGAAAGTACGGTGCCTTTCACACATCACAGTGGTGACAGCCAGCACACAGGAAGGAATAGGGCTGACATACTTGTCCATGGATGGACATCAAGGCATTGTCTGGCCAGTACTACATGTGTGGGGCACAGGTGTGAAAGGCTGTGATGTGGCACATTACTCCTGAGTCGAGAAGGCACCAGATGTATGATGAGATGTGTACACATGTAATGTGTGACGGTGCAATGTGTGCCAGGCATGCCCTTGACTCCTTTGACATGTGTGCATGTCGTACTGCACACTTGGGATGAGCGTCACTGGCATGGCACGGTCAACAACACACGCAAGTGTCCCCTGAGGCCCGCTACAGGGGTTACCACACCAGACATGTCACTACCCACGGTGCACGATGTGACTATGTCATGTATGTGTGGGGGGTTCACATTAGGTTGATGTTGGAGCACCCTCAAAAGCATCAGCTGTTGCATCAACCAACATGTGTCTGTGTGTCGATGGACATGGCACACTGTTCTGCACACCAGGCCACATGTGGTATCGGATGTGAGGTGCGTATGTATGCATGGGACACGGAGTAGCGGAACAAGGACATGTCTGCATCCTCTCTATGAATGTGTGGTGAGTCATGACATGTACACCTTCATGGCAAGGTGTGTGGGCTGTCCTAGTGTACTGTCATGTGACCTGTGGCTCTAGTGTTCCGCTACCAGTCTCTGCAATCGACATCCTACTTCTGCTGACGTGTGGATGCATGTCACTCCTGTGTTGCGTCTGGCTGTTCACTTACACTGGGACACAGCTAATCCCATGCCATGGCATGTGGAGGTTCACAATCTCCGTGTGTAGCTGGGTCTTGGTAGGAGTGTCACCTGGCAGCCATACGTGTCCAGGGCATGTGGCACATACCTGACTCCGTATGTCGCATATGTGTATTGACAGATGAACATGTGCTCAGTACATATAAATTGTTGTTGTAGTGCACTCACTCTTCCTTGTCACTTCCAAATTACTGCAGGGCGTCGCCTCTTCCCCGACCAATTCCGGACTTGGCTGACATGCGGGAGAATGACTGTATCCGGTGCTACCGCTTCCCCCAACCGTTGATTCTGGAGTTGACGGCGAGACTGGCACCACACCTGCAACCGCTGCACAGGTATCCTACGGCACTGACACCCAAGCTGAAGGTAATGGCAGCCCTACATTTTCTTGCCACGGGTACCTTTCAAAATACCATAGCTCATGTTGGTGGCATGTCCCAGAGCATGTTCTGCCGTGTGCTGCATGATTTCTTAGAGGCCATGTTGCTTCACCTGGATGAGTTCATCCATTTCCCAACCCCTGAAATGTTGACTGGGGTCAAGCGTGGATTCTATGCCCTGGGAGGGATGCCCCATGTCATTGGGTCCGTAGATGGGACACATGTGGCTTTGGTACCACCACAGGCACAGGAGGTAGCGTACAGGAATCGCAAACACTACCACTCCATCAATGCCCTTGTGGTGTGTCTGTCCAACATGGTGATTTCACATGTCTGTGCTCGTTTTCCAGGATCAGCACACGATGCCTACATCATGAGGCGTAGCAGGGTGCCTGAAATGATGACGCAGCTGCGCAACGAACGAGCATGTGTTGTTGGTGGGTACACTCTGTCTGTCCTGTATATTGCGTAGACTTCCAGCACGACCGCTTCTCCTGTCCTACTTATGTCCATGTGGTTTCCATGTAGGGGACGCTGGCTATCCCAACATGCCATGGCTGATCACACCTCTCCGCAACCCCATCACGCCGGCCCAGCTCCGCTACAACACCGCCCATGGCCGGACAAGGCGAGTGATCGAGGGGACATTTGGCCTCCTGAAGAGCCGATTCAGATGCCTCCACAAGACCGGCGGCGCCCTCCCATATGCCCCGGCGAAGGTTTGCAAAATCTTCATGGTCTGCTGCATGCTGCACAACATGGCAGTTGAGAAAGCTGTGCCACTCATCCTGGATCAAGATGATCAGGACCATCCACCCGTGGAGGACGAAGGTCTTGGCAATGGGGCTAGTGATGTGGAGGATGTGGTTCCGCAAGAGGACATCCGGACTCGGCTCATACGCGACTTCTTTGCTTAGTGGTGAGTACCAGTGTCTGTGTGTGCACGCATTGGTCCCCGTGTGGCATGTGTTGCGATGTGTGTGTCCATCTGCATGTATGCCACGTGAGTCAGAGGTGTGTGTGGATGTGTCACTGGAGTGATGGTGCCAGTGATGAGTGTATTTCCCCAGTCATAATTGTGACATGGCATGTTGTCATCCTTACATGTGTCGAGTACATGCACATGCAAGTGGCTGTGCTTTTTGTGGCTGACTTCTTGTGTGTCTCTCATCCCCAGGTACTTGCGCATGCCGTCTGCTGGTTGCATTGTTGTGGCACTGCTATTCCTCATGGACACGTCATCGTGTGCTGACTCAGCGTTACACGCACGGACAAGTTTGGAAGTCTCCTTAGGGTAAGGGATGCATCAGGGGTGTATTGGGTGTGGCTGTTGTTTCTGATGTGTGCACACTGCCCCTGTCGATGTGTGGTTCCTCTGCAGACATGTCACATCACCATGGTACACATTACATGCAGCTGGGTACACCTGAATAGATGGTCGGCCTTGTTGACAGTCATCAGTGATGGGATTGTGGAATGTGATGATGGCATCAATGTGTGTTACACTGCCCTCGGACACATACGGTTAGCATTGGCTTGACATGGTGTGGGACTTCCACATCAGCGGATCAATGGTGTATGGCAGTCTCTCCGTGAGCAGCAGGGGGTGTTTAGCTGTTAGCCGACACTTGTGTGCCAGTTCCATGGCTATCACGCATTTGTGCTGCAGAAGGGGGGTGCCAGTGTTGGACCCACATGTTACTCCACATGACCCGTTCATGTGTACTCCGAGTTGCCTCTGCAATCCCGAATACATGACTAATAAAGGTGTCCCTATGCCTCCAAGGTGCCTCTTCTCAGTCAATGCTGGTGTGTTGCCACGGGGCATCCGGCATGGTTTTCCGTGATAGTGGCTATGTGTCTATGTGTAGAGTAGCAAGATGCAAGCTGTTTGTGTGGGATTAGACTGTGTATTGTGCATGATGTCCATGACTGTGTGGGTATTGTGACATGTGCCATCCCCATGCATCCAACGTTGGCCAGGCCACCATTCTCTGCATCCACCTGACTCAAGCTTGCAGGACATGGTTCTGCCACCTGTCCACACATATCTGGGTGCCCCCCAGGACACTCCACATGATCCCTGACCTCTGCGCATGGCTGTCGCTGTACTCAATATGTCTGTCGGCACGGTTGTGCGGCCACCCCCTCAGCTGGTTGGGCCCATCACGGGTGTGTATGGTGCTCCATGTCTGTCTTGCCTAATACAATGTGACCCATGTGTGTCCTGTGCCAGACTCAGGCCCCAGGGTGTGGATGGTTGAAGTCAAACGGGAACTCAGGCATGGTTAGACTTTACAAGACACATGTAAGGTAATAATGCAATAAGTAGGCATCTTCTCTTCATGGTGTGACTTTTTATTTTGGTTGGGGTGGGGGTTTGACATGAGGGGCTTTCCGGGTGTGTGGAATCCAAAGTTCACTAGGGGAGTTGGTGTCCTTGCCATTTGAAATCCTCAGAGTCCATGCCACAGTCTTTGTCAACATTGGTCGGCCAGTGACCAGCAAGTCCATGTGGCAGAGAATGTCTTTTGCTGCTGTGCTGCTGTTGCTCCAGTGGGCCAGGTGCCAGGCCAGGTGTCCTGGGAGATGGTGCTGTTGCGCCGACCCTCACGGTCTTTTCCATGGACGACCCGCCCTCCTGCGGGGACCCTCAGAAGCAGGCCGTGACGATGTTTGGGATGCTCCGTCGGATGTCTCCTCCTCCTCCTCCTGATCCTCCCTGTGGGTGGTGATGTTCTACGCCTGCTGGCACAGGGAGGGTTGCCCATGTTGTCGGCCATCCGACGGAGTGTACTGTGAATTCCCGTAAACACCGTCACGAGCTCAGCCTGTCTGTCCTCCATCCGCCGTTGGTGTCGCAGTAGACAGGCATGTTGCTCCGCATGTTGCTGGGCCTGCTGGGTCTTGATCTCATCGAGGGTCCCCTTCATCTCATTGAGGGTGGACACAACCTGGGCCATGCCCGTGGTGTCCTGCCGGTATGTGTCCAGGATGTTACGGACATGGGAATAACCGGTTCCCCAGCCAACAGGTCAGGCTCGCGCCTCCGCCGTCCTCCACTCCCACCACCCCTGCCCACTTGCACCTGGCCTGCCCTTGTGGGCACATCGGGTCTCCGGGACCCCTGAGGGGTGGCATTGGCGTTGTCGCCTGCCTCCTCCTGGGTGCCCGGGACACCGTGTCCCTCCTGGCCAGCCTGGCTGCATTGTGGTGTTGGGGCAGGGATCCTGGGTGTCTCCTGGGATGTGGCAGGAGTGGGGGTGGTGGTTGGCCCAGTTGTACCTGACGCTGGTGCTGCAGGTCGTTGGACACCAGAGGGGCCAGGTTGGTCGGGGTCGGGTTCGTCGACAGAGTGGTGAGAGTCGTTGCTGCCGGTGGCTCCGTCATCCCGCCGAGCCGGGTCCTGTGAGTCTTCCCCCCCAGTGTTGGGGGGTGATCCACGACGTTGACCTGTGTGTGAGAGAGACAATGTTAATTTTGTTCCATGCAACATCCATGTTTCATTGGTTTCTAAGTTGGCACATTTCCTCTGGGAATTTGGATATGTCTTGCATTCCACTCACAGTGCACTTGTACATGGGTATGTCCCTTGGCCACAGCTTTTGCGACTTTACCTACGTGTGGCACAGTCTTACTTGCTGCGTCAATTGTGACTGCAGTCAGCAGTGGAGTGGGCAGGTGTGGCGAGCCATGCATTGGCGCCTTCCGTGTTGCACTGTACGTGGGCACATGGAGTGGTTCCACACACTTAGATAATGCAGGTAGCTGTCGTTGTGCTCGTGCACAGGTTGTGACATGGCCCTGTGTTTAGCCATGGAGAAGAGGGGGGGTTCTGGCACTGGCCACCCTTGTCTACATGCACGCAGTCCACCTGCTGACGAGCAGACATTCCCACACCCCACAAGGCTGATTTGCTCTCCCTGTGTGTCCCTTTCTCGCTCCCTCTCTGTCCCCCTCTCCCTCCCTCTGTGTGTCAGCCTCCTCCCTCTGTCCGTCTCCCTGTGTCTCCCTCCCTCTCTGTCCCCCTCTCCCTCCCTCTGTGTGTCAGCCTCCTCCCTCTGTCCGTCTCCCTGTGTCTCCCTCCCTCTCTGTCCCCCTCTCCCTCCCTCCGTGTGTCAGCCTCCTCCCTCTGTCCGTCTCCCTCTGTCTCCCTTTCTCCCTCCCTCTGTCAACCTCCTCCCTCTGTCCGTCTCCCTCTGTCTCCCTTTCTCCCTCCCTCTGTCAGCCTCCTCCCTCTGTCTGTCTCCCTGTGTCCACCTCTGTCTCCCTCCCTCTCTGTCCCCCTCTCCCTCCCTCTGTGTGTCACCCTCTGTCACCTCAGCCCAGCTTCCTGGGCACACACTGTTAGCAGATCTTTGAATGGCCCTTTGATTGTTGATGTGAGTTTGTTTCTGATCTCCAGGCACCCATTGGGTGTAGTGTGTGTGTCTGCACTGCTGCTGTGGTGGTGTGTGCTGCCACTCTTTCACAGTGTTGGCTGTTCATTAGCTGCTGTCATGTGCAAGAACGTGCCGTCACCCCCATGTGTTGATGCAAGGCGTCTGCCATTTTCTGGCGAGTCTTTCCTGTGTGGGGACACACTGTTTGTCTGGCTGTGACCTAGGCCATATGGGCAGGGGGCATTGTTGTCTGCTTCTGATTTGCACTATGTGATTGTTTGGGCCCACAATCCCGCCATCTGGCATACCGTGTCATGTGTTGGTGTTTTCTGTGGCCTGTGACTTGACATTGTCCAGCTGGGTGCATGGGGCATGGTGGCGCTAGTGGCATGTGCGTGTTCATGGAGTGTGGTTCAGTCATGCGATAGCTTGGGGTGGTTGCGTGCCTGTTTGTGAGTTTGGTTGTGGATCACGTTCCCCCCATGTGAGGTGAGTTGTTTGTGTACTCACCCGGGTCTCGGAGTCCTTCTAATCCGTCCACTGCCACCACCGGCAGTCTGGCCATCACCCTCTCCTCCCAGGGATGGTATTCTACACGTCTGCGGGGCGGCCCTCCTCCAGTGACGTTGGCCTGGTTGTGTTCGTCCGTCATTTTGGCTCGGACCCTCCTCCGCAGATCGTACCACCTGGCTTGGCATTCATGCCTGGTCCTTCTGGTGTCCGCAACAGCATTCACAGCATCGACGATGGTCTGCCACATGGATGTTTTTTCTGAAATGCTGGTCTGTCTGACCAATGTTCCAAAGCGGTGTGGCTCAACTCTGAGGATTTCATCGACAAGGACCTCCAACTCTCGGCTAGTGAACTTTGGATTCTTGTTAGTGGGCATGGTGAGGGGTGTGGGTGTGGATGGTGGGGGGGGGTGTGGATGGTTGTGGGTGTGTGGGTGTGGTTGTGCAGGTGTGTGTGTGAATGTGATGTGGGGGTGTTTGTGAAGGTGTGTGTGTGAAGGTGTGCAAGTGTAAGGTGTGGTAATGTAACGCCCTGAACGTCTCAGGATCGTTTAACAGACACGATAATGAGGACGCAACCACTTGTGAAGGGTTAGTTATTTAATGAAGGCAAAAATAATACAAAGAATAAACAAAAGTTATAGTCACTGGAATCCTCCAGGCTAAGTACGTTACCAGCCCACAGCACGGATGGTCCTAACCGTCCTCTGCGTATACGCCGATCCCGGCGTATGCCAACAGAGGGCCGAAATGAAATGGCCGACAATGCCAATCGGTAGGCTGTGAGGGGCACGAAGAGTGTTGGGGAGAATCGAGGAGTCAGGGAAACACCCAGCCGGGGTCTCTACCTGAAGGGAGCAGCCGCTCAACCTCTTCCTCAGACTGCACCGGGACGCGGAGTCACCTCCTGGTGATGCGTCACCGATACCCCAATCAAAAGCAAGAAGACTGAACCGAGAGCAGCCGCTCGATCGATCCTGTGGACTTCCGAGTCTGTAACGCGGCAAACACCTCCTGGTGTGCATTACAGCTGGCAGTCCCTGTATCTCTGGTCGGGCTGGGAGTTACGACTCCAACCAGCAAAAGCGCCACTGCGCTTTGACTCAGCCGAGTCAAAAAGCGAAGCTCAATGGTTGACCGGTAGAGCTTCCGGGTCCTTCACAGGTGACGATGGGGCAAGACACGGCCCAGGGAGTAACGACTCGACCTACCTCCGTTCTTGCCTTACTGGAGCACCACTCCGGAACACTGCTCTTCACGAAGCAGGTACGTCGGTGTAAACACAATATCCGACAGCGTTGTACCTCCCGGTTCCTCCCTTTATAGGGCGTGTTTTCCTTGAGTTATGTAACAGCTCTCCTGTTTACATAAGGGCGTGTTTTCCTTGAGTTATGTAACAGCTCTCCTGTTTACATAAGGGCGTGTATTCCTTGAGTTATGTAACAGCTCTCCTGTTTACATAAGGGCGTGTTTTCCTCCCCTCGCATGACAGGAATACTTGACAGTACATCCTCCCTCTCAGCGGCTCCCCACGGGTCCAGCGCTGGCAGGAAAACGCCGATGGAACAAGGAGACCAAGCGCGGAGCATGAACCCCTTCAGCCGGTTCCCATGATTGCTCCTCCGGGCCATAGCCTTTCCACGCAACCAGGTACCACAGCTTCCCCCTGTGCCATTTGGACGCCCGTATGCCCGACACTTCATACTCCACCTCCGACTCCACGCATACCGGCCTAGGTGTCCCAGACGGCTTGGAGGGTGCTGGTTTGAGCAATGATACATGAAAGACAGGGTGTATCCGCAACGACTGGGGCAAGCACACCTTCACGTTCACGGGACCCATACATTTGGTAATTCGATAGGGGCCCATGTACTTGGGATGGAACACACTGTTCTTTCGAAACCTCATGTTTCTTGTGGATATCCAGACGTAGTCTCCAGTGCGGTACAGTGGCCCGGGCCTTCTCTTTCTGTCTGCCGCAGCCTTGTATCTTCTCTTGGCCTCTATTAGGACAGCCCTTGAGCGCATCAACGTGTCTTTTATGTGTGCCACCCTGTCCGCTGTGGCGGGAATCCTGTCCTCTCTGAACGGATGTAGAAATGGCAAGAACCTGGGATGTTGGCCATAGTTGCTATAGAACGGAGATGACTGTGTGGAGCTGTGAGTGGCGTTGTTATAGGCTATCTCTGCAACCCATAACAAGTCGACCCATTCTTCCCTGCCCTGGTCCACAAAACATCGCAGATACTGTTTGAGCGTTTGGTTCAGGCGCTCGGTTTGGCCGTCTGTTTGAGGGTGGTAGCTGGTGGACAGGGCGGTCTTAACATGCAGCGCAGTGCACCAAGTCTTCCAGAATTGCGCAGTAAACTGCGACCCCCGGTCCGACACGATCACCCCAGGTAATCCATGCAGTCGTACCACATTCTTTAGGAGTAGTGACGCCAATTCCCCGGCCGTAGGGACTCTCTTGCAGGGGATGAAGTGCCCCATTTTTGTCAAGTAATCCACCACCACCAGTATTGCCGTCATCCCCTGGTCTACCGGTAGGCCCACCACGAAGTCCAGTGATATGCTATCCCATGGTCTAGCCGGGGTCGGAAGTGGATGTAAGAGCCCTTGGGTTCGGCCATGGTCGGCCTTCATGGTAGCACACGTAGGACACTCCTGTCCCCACCTCCTGACATCCACTCTCATGGTTGGCCACCAGAAATGCCGTCCCATGCTAGCCACCGTTTTTTCAAAGCCCAAATGACCTGCGCATGGAGAGTCATGGCACCAGATGAATGCTTGTTTCCTTAGCCTAGGCGTGGGTATCAATAGGCACCTGCCCTTCAGGGGTATCCCGTCCTTCAGCTGCCATTCTCTGTGACTGAGGAGCCACCTCCGCCATGCGAATGACATGATCCCTCTCTTTATTCCCCTCAGGAAAGTATCCGGTTGGATAACCCCCAATACCATCCTCGGGGAAATGATGGAACGCTCGGTCGCAGGCAATGGTTCCTTAACTGCAGATTGACGGGACAGGGCGTCCGCCTTCCGGTTTTCCGTCCCAGGCCGATATGTGATGCGGAAGTTGAACCCCGCAAAGAAGATCATCCACCGCAGCTGCCTGGGAGAAAGGTGTCTTGTGGCCGTCATGAACTGTAGGTTCCGATGGTCCGTGTACACCGATACCACATGTCTTGCCCCCATCAACCAATGCCTCCATTCGGTGAAGGCGTCCTTGATTGCGAGAAGCTCCTTCTCCGCAATATGGTAGTTGCGTTCGGCGTCGTTGAGTTTACGGGACATGTACGCAACGGGATGAAGCACCCCTGTGTCGTGGTTGCGTTGGGACAAGATAGCCCCCAGCGCCACATCCGATGCGTCCGCTTCCACCACGTAGGGGAGATCCGGATCGGGGTGAGCCAACACCGGCGCCTTACCAAAGGCGCTTTTCAGGGCCTCAAAGGCTTTGTTCGCTTCAGGGGACCAGACAAACTCCTTGGACTTCCTCAGTAGCTGTGTGATTGGGGCCACCAATCCTGAAAATCCATCTATAAACCGCCTGTAAAAGTTGGCGAAGCCAATGAAACTTTGGACGTCCTTCACGCTTTGGGGCACCGGCCATTCTTTCACCGCCTTGATCTTTCGTTCTGCCATCTCCTGTCCCTCTGGACTCAGCATCACTCCGAGGAATTCCACGGATGTGACGTGGAAGTCACACTTGCTGAGTTTACAAAACAGCATGTTTTCCCTCAGCTTTTGGAGCACAGCTTTGACGTGGTGTACGTGCTCCTCCACACTGGACGAATAGATGAGGATGTCGTCGATATATACGACCACGTAGATATCCAACTCCTCTCTGAATACCTCATTCAAAAAGTACTGAAAGGCTGCCGGGGCGTTGCACAGACCGAACGGCATGACGAGGTACTCAAAAAGGCCGAACCTGGTCTTAAAGGCGGTCTTCCACTCGTCTCCGTCCCTCATGCGCACCAGATGGTATGCCCCTTTCAAATCCAACTTGGTGTAGATACGAGCTTTCTTGACCTGTTCCAGAAGTACACTGATGAGAGGCAAGGGGTACCGATTTTTTATGGTTATCGCATTAAATGCCCTAAAGTCCACACAGGCTCTCAGCTCCCCATTAGCCTTCGGGATGAAGAAGAGTGGCGAGGCGGCCGGAGACTTGGACGGGCGGATGAATCCTAGCTTGAGGAGTTTATCCAGGTACCCCCGGAGATGCACGTTTTCAGGCTCCGTCAGGGCATACAGCCTGCCGCTGGGAACGCTGGCCCCTGGCACCAGGTCGATCTGGCAGTCAAACTGTCTATGTGGTGGTAGCACTTCCGCCTTCACCTCATCAAATACATCCTCAAAACTGTGATAAGCCTGGGGGAGAGCCACATCTTTTTCTGCCGCTGTAGCCACTGTCTGACTCCCGCTCTCATCTGCGTCAAGGGATTCCGTTCTTATTCCACAATGCAGGATGCAATACGGTGACGTCATTTCGATGCGATGTGTTGGCCAATCCACAGAGGGGTTGTGTTTCTGTAGCCACGGCAATCCCAATATGACGCCATATTGGGGCGCTCGGATGATGTTAAAATCGATTTGTTCCAAATGGTTCCTCCCATATCTCATCGGAAGGACCCCCGTGTGCTGCCCGATGGGCCCCGTCACCAATCGCCTTCCGTCTACAGCATAGACGTCTTCGGGTACAGCTTTGGGAAGAAGCACTAGCCCTAGCCTGCATGCCTCGTTGTGGTCCATAAACATGCCAGTGGCCCCTGAATCCACCATGGCCACAACGGGTATCCACTGGTCATGCACTCCCACGTGCACCGTGATAAACAGGTGTCGTTGTCCCTTAGTGACCGAGTTGGAAAGTGAAGGGATGGATGAGTGACTCCGAGATGCCCCTTCTTTGGTCTGGGAGTCCTCTAGTTTTCCGCCGGTATGTCCACCACGGCTGTTACCGACCGGTTGGCCCGATAACGTGACGTCTTCGGTTTGGCAGGGCATTCACGTACGTAGTGGCCTTTTTTGCCACAATATAGGCACAATCCTTGTTTACGGCGTGACTCTTTCTCCGTGGCTGTGAGGCTCGCTCGTATTGCGCCGATGTCCATGGGTTCTCCCTTGGATGCGGTGGAAGTTTCAGGACTTCCCACCGTCACATAGGATGGAAGGGATTTTCCTTTTCTCCCATGATCCCCCTTTCTTTCACTTAGCCTATGTTCCAGCCGTAATACCAGGTTGATAAGGCCCTCACATGTCTTGGGTTGAGGGTCAATATGAGCCACGGCGTCCTTGAGCTCATCGCACAGCCCGTGATGGAAGAGCGCCGTCTGTTTCGCAACAGGCCACTTGGTTTCCGCAACCAGCCTTCGGAACGCGTTGAGATACTGCACCAGGTCGTTGGATCCCTGTCTCAACTCAAGCATTTCACGGTCCGCCGTGTACGAGTCAGCCCTTCTGTCGAATACCTTCAGGAATTCCTCGCGAAAAGCACCCCAATCACATAAGATGGTGTCGTCCCTGCTCACCAGAGGTACGGCCCATTGTGCCGCGTTTCCAGCCAAATAGGAAATAAGGAAAGCCACACGAGCCTGACTCGTGGGGAACGCCTTTGGTTTGCACGATAAATGCAGCGCCCCTTGTGTGAGGAATACCTGCACTGTGTTAGGATCCCCACTGTACCTCTCTGGTGTTGCCAAGGGGATGGCTACCGGCATTTCCACTACTACCGCAGGGGTCTGGTTCGTGAGGGAGGTGCTGGGCGTGAGCGGGTCCAATTGGATAGCATCCAGTCTGGCTTTTACATCGGCTGTTTCTTGCCTAGAGGCAGCCACTTCAACTTGCACGGTCGCTAAAGCAGCCAGCACATCATCAAGTGTTGCCATGTTTGTTATCGTCCGGGAGACAGTTAGTGTTATTTACGGTCGGATATTTTGTAACGCCCTGAACGTCTCAGGATCGTTTAACAGACACGATAATGAGGACGCAACCACTTGTGAAGGGTTAGTTATTTAATGAAGGCAAAAATAATACAAAGAATAAACAAAAGTTATAGTCACTGGAATCCTCCAGGCTAAGTACGTTACCAGCCCACAGCACGGATGGTCCTAACCGTCCTCTGCATATACGCCGATCCCGGCGTATGCCAACAGAGGGCCGAAATGAAATGGCCGACAATGCCAATCGGTAGGCTGTGAGGGGCACGAAGAGTGTTGGGGAGAATCGAGGAGTCAGGGAAACACCCAGCCGGGGTCTCTACCTGAAGGGAGCAGCCGCTCAACCTCTTCCTCAGACTGCACCGGGACGCGGAGTCACCTCCTGGTGATGCGTCACCGATACCCCAATCAAAAGCAAGAAGACTGAACCGAGAGCAGCCGCTCGATCGATCCTGTGGACTTCCGAGTCTGTAACGCGGCAAACACCTCCTGGTGTGCGTTACAGCTGGCAGTCCCTGTATCTCTGGTCGGGCTGGGAGTTACGACTCCAACCAGCAAAAGCGCCACTGCGCTTTGACTCAGCCGAGTCAAAAAGCGAAGCTCAATGGTTGACCGGTAGAGCTTCCGGGTCCTTCACAGGTGACGATGGGGCAAGACACGGCCCAGGGAGTAACGACTCGACCTACCTCCGTTCTTGCCTTACTGGAGCACCACTCCGGAACACTGCTCTTCACGAAGCAGGTACGTTGGTGTAAACACAATATCCGACAGCGTTGTACCTCCCGGTTCCTCCCTTTATAGGGCGTGTTTTCCTTGAGTTATGTAACAGCTCTCCTGTTTACATAAGGGCGTGTTTTCCTTGAGTTATGTAACAGCTCTCCTGTTTACATAATGGCGTGTATTCCTTGAGTTATGTAACAGCTCTCCTGTTTACATAAGGGCGTGTTTTCCTCCCCTCGCATGACAGGAATACTTGACAGGTAAAGCTTCTAGTATGGTGCTGTAGGTTGTCTGTGGGGTCTGGCAGCAGTGAGTCTGTTGCAAAGGCTCATGGTTTGTGTGTGTGGGCCCTTTTTATTGGTCCATTGGTGGGTGTGGCTGTGTTTGAACTTTGGGTGGGTGTGTTATAAGGAGTGGTTGTGTTTTGGGCCTCTGTTTTGGATTTTGGCAGTTGCAGGTCAGTGATTGTGTTGTTTTTGAGCTTGTTGGACATGTTTAGTAGCTTTGTGCCATTCGAATGGTGTATTCTTGTGTTGTTTTGCTTTGTCCTGGTTGTGTACGTGCGTTTTTAACGTGTGTACGGTGTGTACTTCGGGCATTTTGTTGTACAGTGCTGTCCTTGTGTCTGGCTTGGTATGACTCGTACATGCGCGATGTTGTGTGAAGGTGCTGGTGTTGGGGCCTGGGGTACGCTCCATACGTCCGCGGGTGAGGGTACGGTTCGTACATACACGGGGGGTACGACACGTACACGGGTGTACATACATGGGTGGGGGTACGACTCGAACGTACACGGGTGTACATACACGGGTGGGGGTACGACACGTACACGGGTGTACATACACGGGTGGGGGTACGACACGTACACGGGTGTACATACACGGGTGGGGGTACGACTCGAACGTACACGGGTGTACATACACGGGGGTGCGACACGTACACTGGTGTACATACACGGGTGGGGGTACGACACGTACACGGGTGTACATACACGGGTGGGGGTACGACTCGAACGTACACGGGTGTACATACACGGGGGGTGCGACACGTACACGGGTGTACATACACGGGTGGGGGTACGACTCGAACGTACACGGGTGTACATACACGGGGGTACGACACGTACACGGGTGTACATACACGGGGGTGCGACACGTACACGGGTGTACATACACGGGTGGGGGTACGACTCGAACGTACACGGGTGTACATACACGGGTGGGGGTACGACTCGAACGTACACAGGTGTACATACACGGGGGTACAACACGTACACGGGTGTACATACACGGGTGGGGTACAACACGTACACGGGTGTACATACACGGGTGGGGGTACGAATCGAACGTACGGGGGCTGGGGGGGTGTTCGGCGCGTATGCGGGCACATGTCTCCATGGTTGCTATGGGAGTTCGGTGCGGACTGTGTTTTTTCCATACGGTTGTAACATCGGACGCACAGGATGGATCGTGATTCCGAGGTCGGACTTCACTTTTCACATTTGTACGGTAAATCGTCCGGGGACGTGTCGGACACATTTTCCGACCCGAGGACGTGTGGGGAATTATTCCCAATGCGATTCGTATGGTCTTTTTCCCATGCGAATCGTAATTGGCAGTTTGTACGGCACTTGTACGATTCGTACGGTAAAAAGACCGGATACGAGTCGTACGGGCCATTTTTTTACCGGATCGTGATCGGCACCATTGTGTCAGGATCCCATTTACATCTAGCAATAGGGAGACCATTCAAGCATGGGCCTTGTCTGCTCTCCTTTTTTTATGCGGTCTTTGATCTGTTTGATGTTATAATTCAGCATTGAAGTCTGGACTGTGTTTATCTGTTATTGTACATTTTTGGCTCAAAGCATCTACAAATGATCATTAATGAATCTCTTTATTATACAAAGACTGTTGATTTTGTTGAAGATACAGAGTGAAGCAAAAGTGTAATCTAAAACAGATAGCCTCTTGTTGGAAATGTCAGTATACGCCATTGGTTGATCATTTTGAAAATGACCATTAAGGGCACAGAGACCTATGTTCTCAAGAAAAGCAAGCAACGTACACGGATGTACATACACGGGGGTGCGACACGTACACTGGTGTACATACACGGGTGGGGGTACGACACGTACACGGGTGTACATACACGGGTGGGGGTACGACTCGAACGTACACGGGTGTACATACACGGGGGTGCGACATGTACACGGGTGTACATACACGGGTGGGGGTACGACTCGAACGTACACGGGTGTACATACACGGGGGGTACGACACGTACACGGGTGTACATTCAGGGGGGGTGCGACACGTACACGGGTGTACATACACGGGTGGGGGTACGACTCGAACGTACACGGGTGTACATACACGGGTGGGGGTACGACTCGAACGTACACGGGTGTACATACATGGGGGTACGACACGTACACGGGTGTACATACACGGGGGGTGCGACACGTACACGGGTGTACATACACGGGTGGGGGTACGACCCCAACGTACACGGGTGTACATACACGGGGGGTGCGACACGTACACGGGTTTACATACACGGGTGGGGGTATGACTCGAACGTACACGGGTGTACATACACGGGGGGGGTGCGACACGTACACGGGTGTACATACACGGGTGGGGGTACGACTCGAACGTACACGGGTGTACATACACGGGGGTACGACACGTACACGGGTGTACATACACGGGTGGGGGTATGACTCGAACGTACACGGGTGTACATACACGGGTGGGGGTACGACTCGAACGTACACAGGTGTACATACACGGGGGTACGACACGTACACGGGTGTACATACACGGGTGGGGGTACAACACGTACACGGGTGTACATACACGGGTGGGGGTACGACTCGAACGTACGGGGGCTGGGGGGGTGTTCGGCGCGTATGCGGGCACATGTCTCCATGGTTGCTATGGGAGTTCGGTGCGGACTGTGTTTTTTCCATACGGTTGTAACATCGGACGCACAGGATGGATCGTGATTCCGAGGTCGGACTTCACTTTTCACATTTGTACGGTAAATCGTCCGGGGACGTGTCGGACACATTTTCCGACCCGAGGACTTGTGGGGAATTATTCCCAATGCGATTCGTATGGTCTTTTTCCCATGCGAATCGTAATTGGCAGTTTGTACGGCACTTGTACGATTCGTACGGTAAAAAGACCGGATACGAGTCGTACGGGCCATTTTTTTACCGGATCGTGATCGGCACCATTGTGTCAGGATCCCATTTACATCTAGCAATAGGGAGACCATTCAAGCATGGGCCTTGTCTGCTCTCCTTTTTTTATGCCGTCTTTGATCTGTTTGATGTTATAATTCAGCATTGAAGTCTGGACTGTGTTTATCTGTTATTGTACATTTTTGGCTCAAAGCATCTACAAATGATCATTAATGAATCTCTTTATTATACAAAGACTGTTGATTTTGTTGAAGATACAGAGTGAAGCAAAAGTGTAATCTAAAACAGATAGCCTCTGGTTGGAAATGTCAGTATACGCCATTGGTTGATCATTTTGAAAATGACCATTAAGGGCACAGAGACCTATGGTCTCAAGAAAAGCAAGCAAGGTATTGCCAAGATGTTCCTCTCAACACGCCCTTGTTTCCTGGGCTAATATAGCCCACCAGTTATTGGCTGTACGATGGCTAGATTTTTATGTCTTGTCTAGGCAGCGCTTGTGCTGTCTCTTCGAGACATGTTGTATTCAGGTATTGGCTTGAATCTCTGCCCATTTTCCTCCCATCTTTTCAATTGGATGCTATTACTGTCCTTTGTATATGGTGGCTTTTGATCTGTGAATAGGCTTAGTAGTCCCTCCTTAGTACCATGTATAAAAAAGAAGTACCGCCTTCTCCAATTCTTATAGAAGATATAACTCAAACAATATAACAATATTCATTCTCATGAGACCGACCTCTTCATAACATATTTTCTTTTTAATTTACAAATGCATAAATACAATTTTGTGATCCCTTCAAAATCCATATCAAACTTCACACTCATACACAATACCACTAATAGACAATCATTCAATCAAAAACCCTCCAGTCCACACATTAATAACATTATTTATACTCCAAAATAACCTCATCATTATATATATTTACTCGTCTATTGGCATGTATTATAAAAATGATCTGTATTGAAGTTATTTAGTATATATCAAGTACGAATATGACACTTTACCCCACACACATTTACAACGCGTGCCACTACTCCTCATTTTTTACTCTGCAAATTCTTTTACAAATGCAGGGCTTTACAACGCAATCCATTACAACACATAGTCCATTACAACGCAATTTACTATTATAACTCCACCGGGGCGTTGTAATGGGGTAATGGTCTGCGGTGTAAAACCTTGAGTTGCAAAAGATTTTGCGGAGTAAAAAATGCGGGGTAATGACGTGTTATAACGCAGTAGTTGTAAAGGAGGTTTTACCATCAAAGGGCCGATTCCGAACCGGGTCGGAAGGGCACCAAACGCGATCTGGCCGGAAAAACTACGCGCCGTACGCGTGTTTTCCGCCCGACTCGTACAGCTGTACGAGCGAGCAAGTACGATGCGAGCTACATGAAATTCACGATCGACTCGATTCCGGGTCCGAACCGCTCCGTACGTCTCGGTTGGAAGCTAACCGTGGCATGCAATGGATGCGATTCACGACAGAGCCAGTACGATGCACGCGTCGGACAGCCTGTGTGAGCCGGAGTGTCCGGCTCGCAAATCGTCCGGGTGGTTGCCTTTGGGGTTCCGCGTCGGACCCCGTCACCCGCAGCCCTACGACTCGGACACAGGGGGAGACCCATGGGTCTCCCCAACACAGGCATGTACGGTGCGGATTGCACCGACGCATACACACTGTAGGGGACACACTTGTCCACGACGTACCCATTCAGTCAATGGGAGCCCATGTATGCGTCGTACGACCGGCTCCCATTGACTTCTATGGGAGTTCGGCCGAACCGAGTCCGACAGCATACGTCCGCATTGTACTCGCTCCGTCGGACTGCAGGACTCCGGCTCGGTCGGAAAACACTCCGACCCGGATCGGAATCGGCCCCCAAGTACAGATGACAATTTCATCAACATTATATTATTTTAAACAAATATGGAACAAAATCGAAGAAATGCACCTTCATCAGTATTAGATTTCTGACAAAAACTAATTTAGGGAAATGCACCTACGCGCTTTTTGGTGAAAAGAAGCTTAAATTTAAAGGAGACACCTTTGTCTGGGCGCTGTATATAATACGATGGTGGTGGCAAGAGCCATCCAATACAGAGACAAATGTATTCAAGGAGCCAAAGTCCAATTTAGATAGGGTCTGAAACATGAGAAGTACAACAGACATTAATGTATACAGATAATAAAATATATAAATATTAAAAAATAGATGCAGGAAATGTGAGCCGACAACAATAGAAAGAAAACAGGACCTAGAAGTCCAAACAAAATATGTACAGTGAGTGCCATAGTAATCTCCAATAAAACATAGGGTGTTGTGACAGAATATCGAGTTGGAATTCTCGACTTACACAAATATCGAGTTGGAAATATCGTGATTCAGAAATATCGACAGCAAGAATATCAGTCAAGAATATCGAATTGAAGGTACGAAATATCATTTAAAAAAATATAGAAATCATTAATATTGTTTGCAAAAATATAGTTGTTTTAAATATCGATTTCTTAATAAGTATTATGTATTTTAGTTCATATTTTAAATGTATGTGATGTATGTTTTTTTGTGTAAGTATTGTTTGTTTTTTAATATATGTGTTAAATTTATAGCAGTTATGATTTTTTTTATTACATTTTGGATTTCTTTTGTTCCGTAGCGGGGTGTGGGTTTATAGGGGAATAGGGTGGGAAGTAATTTAATTATAATAAATGAATGATTATTTTTTTATTTAGATTTTATAGTGTTAACTGTGGAAAGTAATTTATTTGTAACTAATTATTAATTGGTTGTCAGTTAATAATTAATTAATTGATAATTAATTATGGTAATTGTGTAGTTTTTCTTAGGTGCGGGTTGTGGGGTTTATAGGTGTAAAAGGTGGGAAGGGTGGAAAGTAATTTATTTTTGATTAATTATTAGTTGTTAATATATATCAATTACTTTATCGAAAATTATTTATGGAAATTGTGTAATTCATTTCAGGTGCGGGTTGTGGGGTTTATGGGGTAAAAGGTGGGAAGTAATTTATGTTTAAGTAATTAAAAATTAGTTGTTAATTTATATTAACTAATTAATTGATAATTAATTATGGTAATTGTGTGATTTGTTTTAGGTGTGGGTTGTGGGGTTTATGGGGTAAAGGGTGGGAAGTAATTTATTTTTAATTAATTAATAATTAGTTCTTAATTAATATTAAGTAATTGATTAAAAATTAATTATAGGAATGAAATTGTGTAATTAATTTTAGGTGCGGGTTGTGGGGTTTATGGGGTAAAGTGTGGGAAGTAATTTATGTTTAATTAATGAATAATTAGTTGTTAATTTATTAAAAATTATTTATAGAAATTGTGTAATTAATCTTAGGTGCTGGTTGTGGGGTTGGCGGGGGTAAAGGGTGGTAGGTAATCAAGTTAAATTAATTAATAATGAGTTATTAATTTATATTAACTAATTATTTGATAATTAATTATGGCAATTGTGTGATTTTTTGTAGGTGTGGGTTGTGGGGTTTATGGGGTAAAGGGTGGGAAGTAATTTATGTTTAATTAATTAATAATTAGTTGTTATTTAATATTAATTAATAAATTGAAAAATAAATATGGAATTTGTGTAATTTTAGGTGTGGGTTGTGGGGTTTATAGGGGTAAAGGTTGGGAGGTAATTTATGGTTAATTAATGAAAAATGTGCTGATCATTAATATTAATTGATTAATTTATATTTAATTAGGGTATTTGTACAGTGTGGGGAGTAAATTAATTTGACCTACTTTATAATTAGTTCTTAAATACTATTAGTTTATAAATTGAAAATAGGTTTTATTTGTGTAATTATTGTTTTTTACAGTTTAATGTTAGCTGTGAGTTGTGGGGATGATAGGGGTAAAGTGTGGGAAGTAAAAGTTTTTTATTAATAATATTTCTTTAATTGGTAATTAATTATGTTAATTAAGGAAGTACATTTTTTAAAATTTAGATGTGGGTTGTGAATTGTGTGGTGTTATAGGGTAGAAAATAAAAAAAGTAAATTTATGTAATTAATGTTTTTGTTTCTAAATAATTTCTAATTAAAAATATTTATTTGTTTGGAAATTATTTTTTTATTTTATTTAATATAATATTTGTAGGTATTTGTCAAATGTATTTAACAATATGATATATATGTATATATATATATATATATTTTATATTAAATATATTTGTATTTAAATTTTTAACATTTATATATTTTTTTATGTATTTTCTTTTTTAAATATTTTTGTTATTAAAATGTTGTTTGTTTTAATTTTGAACTGATTGGAGTGAGAATATTAATTGTTACTCCTCTGCAACCCAACACTTTCCCTACTGTTGTACTCACTGCGGTGGGAATAGTAATTTTTACCCCTCCGCAATCCAACACTTTCCCTACTGTTGCACTGACTGGTGTGGTAATAGTAATTTTTACCCCTTCACTATCCAACACTTTCCCTACTGCCGCACTCACTGGAGTGGGAATATTAATTTTTACCCCTCAGCTATCCAACACTTTTTCTACAATTGCACTCACTGGAGTTGGAATAGTAATTTTTACCCCTCTGCTATCCAACACGTTAACTACTGTTGCACTCACTGGAGTGGGAATAGTAATTTTTACCCCTCTGTTATCCAACACTTTCCATACTGTTGCACTGACTGGTGTGGGAATAGTAATTTTTACCCCTTCACTATCCAACACTTTCCCTACAGTTGCATTCACTGGAGTGGGAATAGTCATTTTTACCCCTCCGCTATCCAACACTTTCTCTACTGTTGCACTCACTGGAGTGGGAATAGTAATTGTTACCCCTCCGCTATCCAGCACTTTCCCTACTGTTGCTCTAACCGGATTGAGAATAGTAATTTTTACCCCTCCGCTATCCAACACTGTGTGTGTTTGTATGTATTTGTAAATTTTTATATAATTTTAAAATAATAAAAAAGAATAAAATGAATAGTTAATTAATTGTTTTAAAGTAAGTGTATATGAATTATTATGTATGTGTGTTTAACTTGTTTAGGAGTATTATATTTTTTTAAATGTATATTAAATATACTTTCTTTGTATACATTAATTTTATTATTTAACATATTTAGGTGCCGATTCCGATCCTGTAAAACCCGGGTACGAATCGTCGTATGGAGCGTTTTCTCCGTACGACTCGTACCCGGGGAATGCACCTAACAAACCAGCAAGTACGATTCGTACAGAAATACCATTTCCGTACGAATCGTAAAAAACACCGTGCGACTAAAAAATACATACAAGTCCGATCCGGGACAGCGCGTACGCGACATTCGCACGGAGTCAGGCAGCGTTTTACAGACCAGCAAGTACGATTCGTACCCACAGCACTTCGCACGGGAATATTTTACGGGAGCCAAAAAGTGCCGGAAAAACTAAGTACGCCGCGATGCACGAGGAAAAGGGGGCCCGGTACGCACCGTACCCTCATCCCTACACATCCGCACCGTACCCCCATCCCCACCCCCGTATGTACGGCGCGTACCCTACCCCCGCATGTACGGGGCGTACCCCACCCCCGCATGTACGGCGCGTACCCCACCCCCGCATGTACGCACCGTACCCCCTACGCGCTGGGGGTACGGTGCGTACATGCGGGTGTAGGGTACGCGCCGTACCTACGGGGGTGGGGTACGCACCGTACATACGGGGGTGGGAATGGCGGTACGCGTCGTACATGCGGGGGTGGGGTACGCGCCGTACATGCGGGGGTGGGGATGGGGGTACGCGCCGGACATGCGTGGGTGGGGTACGCGCCGTACATACGGGGGTGGAGTGGGAGGCTGGGGGGGCCGTACGACTCGTACACCTCGCCCAGGTGTACCCGGGGTAGGGGTGGTACACAGTTCGCGCCGTACGGGACGTTTTACATACGAATGTGTATTCGGAACGCCGGTACGGATCGTACTTGTGCGCTCGGACTTCAGTTTTATGAATCGTACATAAAACTGTCCGGGGACGTGTCGTAGACTTTTCGCGAGGTCATTCCTATGTATTTTCCACATACGAATCGTACTTGGCCGTTTGTACGGGACTTCTACGATTCGTACGTAAAAAAATACAGATACGAGTCGTACGGGAAATTTTTTTAACGGATCGGAATCGGCACCTTAATATAAAATTCGACATTTTGTACAACTATATTTTTTACATTGATTTTTTTTCGATATTTTTGTACTTGTTTAGTATGGGGAGTCGATATTTTTGCATTCTATGTTTTTTCATCGATATTTTGTACTTCTATATTTTTTACCTCGATATTTTGTCAGTGAACCGTTGTCAAAATTCCCCAAACCAGGGAGGCAGTCAGAGATGAAAAAGCAAGATGCTTCAACAGAGGTCAGGTTTTGATGTAAAGTAAAAGGCTGGGGGATAAGGGTGACACCTTTCTAGAAGAATAAACTAAAACAAAGGGCAAACCAGGTTATCTTTTAAGCTCAAGAGCTAAGAGAAAAATATCCATATAGATGGTATATTCCAAAGGATGAAGATCTGATGTGTCTCTGGTACTCACCCTGAAAAATTTCCAATTGATGTACAAGATAACAGAGTTAAGTTTCGACACAAGACAGTCATAGTGGATAACAACTTGAGGGCATCAATTGTCCCATGGTGTAAGGTCTGTTCTTAAATATCTGGGCCCGTGGAGAGGATAGATGAGTCCTAACCAGAAACACAAACAGACATAAAGAAGCAGCTGAATATACCTTACACAGATTTATAGAGTAATACAGCTTGGGGTAGGCAGTAAGGTCTGAACACACACACATATATTTTTAAGTCAATATATATGTCAATGTCATTCCTAAAACTACAAAATAAGTGAGAGAAACTTCAAATGGAATGATCAAGAGTAATCCTAAGGTGACGGACAGCTCTCGCTTTTTCTTATTTTTATGCGCAATAAAGGCACGCAAAGAAATAGAGCTAAATCAAGATATCCCAGCAGCGTGAATAGTCCAAATGGAGGTCTATGTATTTACAGTAAATCACACCGAGATATAAAAGTAGGCTAATGTATTCCCAGCAAAGCAAAGTATACGGTAAGGCTTCTACATACCTGCAGTTATGGACACGATGCGTCCCTTCCCAGCATATTAACTGTATTCAGAGTGAGCAGGGCTGTACAGGTCATTATAAAGTTCTAAACTATTTCGTTTAACTAACGAGTAGCACCTTTGTCTGCCAACACACGTAATTCTATGTAGGAGGCTAGCGCACGCAGATCGTCCATGGATAGGGATTTGCTGGGCACCATATTGTATATTGAAACAATGAAGACTGTCGTTCTTGAAAATTAAACCAATACGGACGATGCTATCCAGATCAAGGATAGGAATTTCCTGGGTGCCATATTAAATAAGAAAGGGATAAGGACCGTAGTTCTTAAGAATTAAGCCAGCGCGGGGGAAAGAGGCCAAATCAAAGGATTTCGCCACACCCAGGAAATAGCGTCCACTGCTTGATCCAAAGCATTCTAGATGGAGACATGTCAGGCAGTGCGCAACGTCCCTAATTCACAATTAGTGAAGACTCACTATTTCAGTAACAGAGATCACAATCGGGATAAGTCCCTGAGTATAGTTAAGCCTTAAAATTGAAGAAATAAATTAACAATCAACTCCAAAATAAACAACAAAAATAAAACCATTAGGTCTGATTGCATGTCTACCAAATAACCTATCGCCAAATAGGGGGACAAGAAGAATGCAAAGATCTTATCTCTTTTTGGTAAAGGGTATGTCAGGTACATAGAAAGGAGTAAAGGTCAAAATCCACCAAACTATGAGAGATTCTAAAGTATGGCATTTTCCCATGACTCTATCTTATTGAGTCCATGATCAAAAGTCCCCAGAGAGAAATTCCAATATACTTCTCTTTTTCTTCTTTGGGCATCAGTGTCCACACCTCTGGGGCTTTTGATTTTTTTCTAGGATAATCCAGGATAGGTCACCTTATGTTTGGTGTTTCTTGGACCAATGTTCAACTAGGGGTGTACCTGTCCTGTTGTTCCTTATAGCCGACTTGTGTTCACTAAAACCTGTTCAAAATTCACTGCCAGTTTCCCCAATGTATCCCAAGGGGCATGAACATTGGATCAGATATACCACACTGGATGTACTGCAGTTCGTTATTTGGGAAAGTTAAATTTTCCTTTTAGCCCAGATCAATGTATTCTGCCACAATGGCGTTGGCGCAAGCATGACAGCTGCCGCATTTATGATTGCCTGAGATGGGGTTGTCACCTGAAATAGTTTTCTGGATGAAGCTTTTTTCTTTATCCTCAGAGACAGCTTTTACCAATTAATTTTTTAGGTTCCAATTGCGTCTTAGTGCATATACAGGTTTAGGGAGTTTTTTTGTGATGTAATCTCCAATATTGAGCATGTGCCACTGGGATCCAATGATCTGTCTGATTTTATCGTTCAAATTTGAATAACCAATGACACAAACCAATTTTTCTTCAGTGGTCTTAGGCGTGAAACAGCATTTCCCTGTAATAATAATTTGCCCTTTTGTATGAGTCTCAAATGAGACATCTCGGATAGCCTCTAGTTTGAACCATATCTTTAAGATGTCCGGCATTGATGTAAAAATCTTGAATATTAGTATAATTCCTGTGCAATCGCAGGAATCTGACTTCGTGGGTGGTAGTTGCTGAAAAGTAGCAGGCTATTCCTTGCTGTGCGCTTGGTAAATAGGGATACCTGAATGAGGTTGTTCTAAGGGAAATTCCAGATATCTAAAAATTCTACTTTAGTTGTACTTGTTTTCGGAGAAAATCTCATATGGGGATCGCAAAGAATGATCCAAGTGAAAAATTCCAGCAGTAGTTCCTCCTCTCCTTTCCATATAAAGAATATATCATCAATGTATCTAGCTTATGGATGTATATTTTTTGAGAAGGCGGTTAGCTCATTGTAAATTAATTCCTCCTCAAAAATCCCCATGTAGAGATTGGCCACATTGGGCGCACAGGCCGCCTTGTGTTAACCCCCTTTATCTGTCGATAGCATGTGTTGTTAAATTCAAAGACATTTTCTTTGAGGATAATAGTCAGGCACTGTAAGATGAAATCGTGATGATCATTATGGTCTATTCTATTTAATATAATTTTGACAGCTTCAAATTCTTTTTGTTGCAGTATGTTGGTATACAGCGCCTCAATATCCAAGGTGTACCTCCTTTTCTCCTGTTGTAACCTCCCATGAGGACTGCCCTGTAACATCTGTTGTTACTCTGTCTGTTTTATTTACAGCCTGTGAGCACTATTTTCTTAAATGACTTTCTACTATTGCGCACAGGACATGCTCTCCTGCAACCGCTTGTATTTTTTTGAGAAACGCTTCAACAATGCTGGGCGCACCATTAACGCTGCTCATGCCTTAATATTTTTTTAAGCAGTGCGGCACACCGCACTTTCTTTTATGTTTTTTTTAAATCCGCACTTTGTTTTTTACCAGTGTGGCACGCTTCGGGTACAACAATGAAGGCCGCGGCTTTCTTTTCTTATGCGTGGCTCGCCCATAAGACAAGGACATGAACAACATGGAAGGTAATATATATATTTTTTTTACAAATAGGCACATAGCGCTAGAACTTTAACAATGGCGGCCATGTCCTTTATTTTGTTGTGTGTGGCTGCCAAAATACATTCAGTCCTTGCACTGCAACATTCTAAATTATTTTTCTCATCATGGCACGCCGCAAATAATATTACACAATGGCGGCCGCGCGTCTTCTGTGCACTGAATGTTTGTTCTTTCCTTCATTGCATCCCCTCCTTCAGCCAACAATGACAATACTTTCAACACGGTGGAACTGGAATAGAAGAATTGTAATGGTGGCATAGCGCACGTGTACATCAAGTTCTACTTGGAAAAACAAGGCAGACAATAGGCGTTTGAAAGGTATCATGTAACTCCTTGCCCCGGAAGTGGATCAAATCAGATTCATTATTCACACGACTTGCATGGTCTAGTGCTTCTCAGAGTGACAAGTTGCTGTTTTTGTTCACATGCGCGTGGTGGATCAGGGGCGCTGAGGGCTTGCATCGTGTTTTAAGATTCTGGATCGCGGATTGAGCCTCTCTTACTACTGCCACCATGAATACTGCCGTATGCCGAGCCAACTCTCTCTTCACTTTCTCCATAAGCGCCATTGCTGCTCTCACCTTTAGCTGTTTCATTACTATTGCTTTTAAGTAGAGGTTCGTGCCTGTTGGCATCCACGTATCCCAGGTCATGCTGTGAGTACCGTGGCTTAAGTGCATCCTGGAGTTAAGGGTAGCTAGCTGTTAAGCCCCAATAGCCTCATGCACTAGCATCATCACTTTCCTATTGCTAACATTCATGACAGTCACATTAAACTTGTAACTCAAGCTTATTACCACAAACTCAAAGCACTGAGAGCCAAAACAGGCGACCTCTATCCTGCATTTCTGCTGCCTAACTTCCTTTCATTCACCCTCGTACTGCGGTCTTCTAAATCACTGTGTTCTTCTGTATCTCTGTGCATCATTTCGAAAATGCTTTTCCCTTTCTTTTATTTTGCATGGCTCGAACAAGGACATTTTGTAAAAGTTACATTGTGCTCTTTTAGTAACATTAATGGCGGGCGCAATAAAGGGTGCAGTACCACATGTTATTACTAGGTGGTCCTGTGGTATTGTAAAGGGACCCAGATTATCCACATAAGGTACTGCACCCTTGATACAATTATGAACAGAAAGATTGCAGCTGAGAAGTGCATTAAGGGTGCATGACCTTATGTGTCTAAGAGAGGTCACTTAGTACCAGCCTGTGGTACTACACGCTTCCCTTGCTTCGTGGAATTTCTTTTATTACTTAATTTTTGCATTTGCAATGGCAATAGCTCCAACAGTTACTAATGCGAGACCTATTGCATTGCAAATACTTGTCTCAACATGTTATTTGTGAACTTTAAGTTGAAGTCGCCAGTGAGTGTCTACATGTGTACCTCACAAATTGGTATGGTATTGTTCTTTTACAATGATACAGTCTTTCTTCGCTTTGGAGCTGGATTGACGTATGCAGTTATTATTATCAAATGATCAATATAGTTACCAAAATCCCAGTTGTAAACCTTTATTGCCAGCATATTGGTATTGACTCATTTTAAATGTAATGTTTTGAAATCCCTCGAGGTTGTGATGTAAATAGATAGGCCTTCTTTGACAAGACTTTTTTTCTTGTCTTTTTATACTGGCATGAGATATTCTTGATATCATTTGATTGGAGATTCATTTTCGTTCCAGGATTGCTGGATGCATATTAAGTCGTTTGTTGTCAGAAACGAAATGGTCTCAAGATCTGATCTTACTTTCCTCATCCCTGCCACATTTCAGGAAAGTATAGATACTGATCTGTTTAAGGAGCCTGGAGTAGCATGCTGGAACTTGACAATTGGGATTGTGGGTCATTAGCTATTGTTATCTTGGAGAGCAGTCATGATCCACCCCACTCTTATTTTTTTGGTTTAACTGCTTTGCCTATTACGTTGGATTCCAAGAAATCAAATTTGTGACCTGATACGTGACTTGGGATTGTGTGTCTCGCCCAGAAACATTTTTAAGTATTGAAGCGTTTGTTTGTTTTAATTTGCTGGTTTTTAGAAGAAGATTGAGAATCCGGTGAAAAAATATCAGAAGCATATTTGAGAAAAACTATTGGGTACCGAGCCCTGGTCAGCTGTGTGACTGTCAATCCCCAGGCTTCTAGGATTTTATATTTCTGAAGTATTAAGGTGACAGCCTCTTCTGATTTCCACTTAGCAATGGTGACCGAGTTTGTATCTTGCACCTGTGTAGGGCAGAATTGTATGCCTGCCTGTGGTATTATTTGATATTAAATGCTGTTAAGTCTTGATGTGCCATCTATGGTTTCACTATGTTATCTCTACTTAATACTTCATTATTGCCTCTTGATTCATATTCGGGCTGCAGGATGGTTAATAAATTCTATATCAGGACCGGAGGAAAGATTATGCTTAACTCTCTTCGCTTTATTAACACAGAAGCCTTTTTTTTAAACATTTCCTTTAACTTTCTTTTGAAAAAGCAAATAACTAACAGTCCCATGAGTCTCTGGGAATGGATTGCAAAAAACAACCAATCAGAATGCAGTGGTAGTTCATAACAGTAACCAATCAGGCTCCTCCTGTGCCTGGAATAGTCCTTACTCGACTCTGATCCCCCTCTTTCTTCAATGCTCACAGCCTCAATTTAAGGCCTATTCTTCTTAATGTTTGGATGCAAGCTTGTATATTGTTGACATTGGTGATTGGAAAATCCTTGCGATTGTTGGCAGCGCACAGCACTGATGATTAATTAGGTGCGGTGCAGTCCTCCGCCTTCCAGGTGACATTGTGACTCTGGCATCTCTGCACCTGCGACGTGTGATTCCTGTCAGTTACAGCACTGACGGAATTGGGATCACACATCGGATGAGGGGCCTGCATTGAGCCTTGGCCTGGAGAGTGACTCCCCGCTTGTGGGGTCTGTATTGTGCCCAAAATAACTTACCCTGTGCTCAGGGTCTGTATTGTGTGGTGACCCATAACGCCCCCTGGGGTCTATATCCTACCTAGTGACCACAAAACTCAGTTAAGGGAACAAGCTCCCAGGCCATTAACCCCATTAACCTACTGGCACCAGTGCTAGTGTTCCCAGGCTTAGACCCATATTAGTGCGGCTCTTCCCATGATAAAACCTCTGACTGCTCCCTCAGTCCCCAATTAGCAGCCATCTGTCTGCCCATACTACCCTAGTGAGTGAGGGTGTACTGCGCTAGTGGCACCTGCACATACCTATTTCCCTTCGGTTAGGAATACTTCCTTATTGCCCAGGGAAGCCTCAGATGAGGTATACAAAGACCCTTTGGAACACCTCCCTTGGGATGACGAGTTCTATGATGCTGTGGATGCCTTATCTACAGAGCGGCAGACAAGGCCATGGGCCCCATGGAAGAGCCCCTCGCACAGCTCATTGCTCATTGCTCACGAGTGCGCCAAGAGACCCCAAACAGCGGCAAAAGCGCCAGGCCTTTTCTCTGCACCCCCAGCTTCGCTGGATGCAGATACCACACCAGCAAAGCGTCCCCAAGAGGAGGGTGTTGACCTTGACGCATTTGACCGGTTAAAGTATGCCTTTATGGCAAAGAGTCTCCCTGTTTTACCCCCTTTGTTTCAGAGGCCCAACAGGTAATCCCGGCCCCACTGTTCCCAGACCCCCAAGATGATGAACCTCACTCTGATGAGGAGGCAGGCTCCTCCAGACCATGGGGTCCATCCCTCCCTCCCAGTGACGTTGCGTCTGGGGCGCTGGAGTCCGACATGCTGGACCTCGACCAGATCCGCAATCGATGGTCTGCAGAATGGGCTCCTTGTGACAAGGTGGGGCAATATGTGGCCAATGGCCTACGCAGACCGCTAGAGGAAGAGGCCCATAGTTGCCTAAGAGCAGAGAGCCCTTGTCCCAGTTTAGAGGGGAAAGTAGCCTAAACGCCTGACATAGACCCCAAGATGGCCACCTCTTAAAAAGGGCATAGACTGATCCTGGCAGGCTTGCCAGGACAAGCTGTTAGACTAAACGCCTGACATAGACCCCAAGATGGCCACCTCCTAAAAAGGGCATAGACTGATCCTGGCAGGCTTGCCAGGACAAGCTGTTAGACTCCATAGGCCCGATAACCAAGATTCTAGACATTGCCCTGACTTCAATAAAGCGGGTTTTCCCTTCCTGTGTTTTCCTAGGGGCCGGCCGGGGTAGGGGCAGCTTGGCCGGCCAATTTACATCCTACCCTACTCCAGAGATCAAGGCTCCAGGCATGGCTACGGCTACCAAGATCAATCCGGCTTTGCAAACTTTGACCCCTCCTGGGGTCAGTGGTATTGACGGAAAGGCTCCAAAGGACAAGCCAACAACACCAATTCCAGTGAGTGTTCACCCTTCCTCGATGGTCCAGGTGGGAGGCAGGCTGTCCTCTTTAATCCATGCTTGGCAGGATCTTACTGCAGATGCTTGAGCCCTGCAAATGATCCAAGTTACCCTCTTTCAGGTGTCCAGACAGCGACCGATCCAATTCTCATCAGGGGAACAAGCTTTGTTGTCCAAGTGAGCTATTCGGCCGATTTCCATTCACCCCTACAGTTTCGTCAGCAACATTTTTCTAATGGACAATGGGGGGGGGGGGGGTCAACGCCCTGTAATAAACCTACGGTAATTCAACGAATGGTTAGTAAACCAACATTTCAAAATGGAGGGAATTGGCCTCCTGCAAGATGTTTTTCAACCATCTGATTAGTTGGTGCGCCTAGACCTCAAGGAGGCATATCTAGTGGTTCCCATATTCCTGCCCCAGTTTTTGGCAATATTGCCTGGATCATCAAGTCTCCATGACAGCAGAAAACCTGCCGGGCCCGGAAAATCATGTGGCAGACTTGCACTCCCGCCCTTTGTGAGACTCCAGCTGGTGGATACTGAACCTGGAAGAGTTTGCACGGTTGCTGGAGAGATTCGGTCAATGTTCAGTAGACCTTTTCGCATCCTGGCTGGACCATCAGTTCCCCGGTTCTTCAGTTGAAGGCCTGAACCGCAAGCAGCCGCAACCAATGCTTTTCTACAGGATTTGTCTCTAGAGAAGGGGTATTCTTTTCCGCCTTTCGCTTGAGCCTCGGCCGAGATCCGACGACTGCAGGCGGAGATGGTCATTGTCACACCGATTTGGGGTCTCAAGTATGGGTTCTGGTTCTTCTGGAACTTTCTTGGGCTTCTCCAATCCAACTCCTCCGGTTTCCTCACCTCATTCTCAATCTAGATTGAATTCTCCACCAATTTGGTGTTGGAGGGCTCCCTAACCCCGATGGCTTGGCAGATATAAACGTACGATGGTCGGTCCTGGGACTTTCGCGCCAGGCTGAGAAACTTCTATCCAAGGTCGTACAGATATTACATTTTTTAGCAGACCTACCAATGGAATGAATGGCATATTGGTCTTGCCCATGTACAGATTTCTTCCAATGAGAAGGTGAACACTGGCTTAGCCAATGGGGTCAGCTCATATACAGTATAGTGGCAGCTGGACTTTGACTAGATCCCCACTGACATTCGAAATTGGCCCCAAACTTCTATATGGAACTAATCATTTACAAGTTCAGTTCTTTGAGGTGGGCCACGGCTCTATGGCAATAAGGTACCAAATGAACCATTGCTCCCATGTTTTGTATTGGAAATCAGATCACCTTTGGCTATTGAGATACTGTAGGTGAGTCCTGGCTTCTTAGGCATCTTGTCCAGGGGATGGGCAGATAGCCCACTCTTTGTCTGAGGTCTTCAGTTTAGGCCATGCCCTTGGTCGCAATCTTTGTTCAAGTGTTGCTTTTCTTAGGGGAGAGGCTGACCTGAGACACCTGGCTTAGTCCAGAGGAGGTGAGCACAGAGGGCTCTTCCTGCTCCATTGAAGTAGATGCAGTTTCAAAACCTGACACAGCCATGGAGCTTAACAATGGCTACTGTAAACAGAAAGGAAAGAGCTGTGTAGGAAGGCAGCAAATATATTGGGGAGACAGCAATTCTGATTACAACTAAACCCAAAGGAGGACTTTAAAATGTTAATGGCGCTGTTCATACAAGGGGTGCCCAACCATGCGTACCCCACTTCTCATTTACTCAGGCAGTGCTCATGCACATCACATAGGAGCAGGGGTTACTTACGACATGGATTTACACGGGGAGAGGCAATAGGCAGTCTCCCTATTGGGGTGCAGATAAAAAGATCTGCTGGTAAACACAGGCTGGCTATAAAGACGATAGTAATCCATATTACAAGGAGTTTAGTACTCTGTGGGTGAGGGGCATACAAATTACGGTAGAGCATCTTTTGGGTCACGTTTGGTAGATGTCTCCGGTCTCAGGCCTGGTGTTACATGGATACTGTACCAAGGACATTTAATCCTCGCCCCTCCTCCTCTCCCCCTTCAGATCTTGGCGAAATTACACTCCATATCTTGAACTATTTTGGTATTATTCAATTGCATTGCGTAGTATATTGCACCGATGTTGGCGTTTATGCTTCCGATACCTCTGCGCTTAAACATAGATAGATGTTTGTATTTGTTGTAATTATACCTTTGAAATATAGTAGTAGTAGTGAGCGCGATGTATCTGTGATGAGCAGTGCAGCTGCACATACTCTGCGACGGTGGGGGCGGCTACTCAAGGAGGGTTACCACCACCTCCATTTTGTTTTCAGCTTTATGAAATGTGACTTAGCTTAAAATGGCCCTTTGGTCATGTACAGGAATGGACTGGCTGTAGTGGACATCGGGCGTTTGCCCGTGAGGCCGGAAGGGTGGGGACTGGTTTTGTTACTGGGGGCCGGTTTTGCAGCAATGCTGGGGGCCCAGAGGGGGTCAGTCTGACAAAAATTGCCAGGCTGCTTTGAGTTCCCAATCCGGCTTTGGTCATGTCCACTCTAGTTGCCTCTGTATCAGTGCTTAATTTGTAAAATATTAAGTGCCAGTGCTCTGACCAGGAGGCCACTGCAGCTTGCACCACCCATCGCCCTTGTCATCGCTGCCAAAACAACTACTAACCATCTCTCTCATATGTAAATGCGACAGTTAAGATTATTCCCGGTCCCCAAAGCTAAAGGAATGGCTGGGGAGGTAGGTATTAGCAATTTTAATGTATTGTATTCCTAAACTACTGTTGTTCTACTTATCTCTAAACTAGATGAGCAGCGCCACCATGTGGTGGACTCTTCTAAGCATGGTGTTGACAATTAGGTGTCGAGCACCGGAAACCAATTAAGTGCCGGTGCTTAGCACCAGAAAGCCTGGGCTCAAATTAAGCACTGCTCAGTGTGGGGGTTTTGGTACCACCTGATCCTAACTGAATGATAGAGAATGGATTCTTCGTTTTACTGGAACCACACTCAGTGGATTTCTGTAAACAGCAGTGAACGGCTACCGCAGCCTCCGCCGAGGCCCTCCATAAGCTGACTCTGGAATTGAGCAATGTGTTTGCAAGGCTGCAGCTGCGGTCTCTGGCAGCTTTTCACAGAGCATCGGCTTAAGTAAGGAAGGCCAGGATTACAGAACGGATTGGTGACAATCAACCCCAGTGCAGACAGTCTGGCCACGGTGTGCATTTCAGAGGAGATTAGCCTTGATAATTAAGGTTGTGAGAGAGGCCTACTGTTTGTGTTTTATTTTTTCACTTGCTTATCTGTCTGCACTGATGTGTTTTCTATATTCCTATGTATGAAGGAAATACAATAGAATGTCTTGCTAATTTCATTAATTCACGTGCACATTATTAACATGCTATGTCTACAGACGACCAATCACTTGTGGCAGGTTAAATGCCTCGAATGTACAGATCGCGCTAACATTGGCTGGAGATGGAACCGAGAATCACAAAAGAGCAAGAGACAAAAGAAAAGTGATGTCTGAAATGGATTCAGCCAAAGCGTAATCAGCTCGGGAAATTCTTAAATTGGCATTTCGTCACTGTCTAGTTTTAGCAGCTTTCAGGCAATATCCATTTTCATTCAAAATAACCATTGGCAAATTCAGTAGGTGTGCGTTGATGCATAAGTAATATGTTTGGATGCACAAACAACGCCCAGAAATCTAAATATTTACATAGACAGCTATATGTAGGCATGCATGTTTTGAGACAGCACATCTCTTGGCAAATGGAGACACAGGTGGATTTTGATTAGATGCATGCATGGATGTATTATGACTGTGGTTATATAAAAGGGTTTATACTGGTGTATACAGAGGCGGGTGAATAGATGGCGGTGTGTGGTTGCATAGCTGGATTGATGGATGAATGCATGGGTGAACATGGATGGATATGTGTTTGGGCGAGGGTGAATGATGGACATTTGGGTATAAGTTGAATGCATATTTGTAGGTAGGTGCATGTGGAGAGATGGATGAATGTGAATGGAAGGATAAATAGATGAGTGCATCGGTGTATAAGGTTGAGTGGAAGGGTAAAGGTGTACAGGTGAAGATTCATAGATGTCATCTGCAACTACTTTCCTATTATAATTATCTGCTAGTAAATCATCAATATTTTATAAGCAAAAATCTAACTAAGCTGACCCTGTGTTTGACAAACCTCGTAATCCTCTCGTGATTACAATTGTTTTATTTTTTGAAGACTAAATGCTCAGCCTGGTCCTGTGCGCCTGCACTGCTCCTGTTGTCTGTAGGCCGTAGCAGAAAACAGGACCCACTAGAAATTATATGGTGACCCCAGTTTGGACCCAGCCATATGCAAATCACTCTTACCCTGTGCCTCATGGGAACAGCCCAGCTCGAGCTGCCAAGCCAGATCCTCCCTGGACCGGAAACAAGCATCCTGGGACCGGTTTTGGGGCATCACCCGCATCAGCCAGGCTAGCTTGAATCCAGTAGCGCAGTGAGCACGGGGCCCAAGTCTTGGCATACCGTTGCCACTTAGGGCGACAGAAGCAAAAGGAACATACGATGGACGGAATGCTGAACAATGCAAACATTCACCTCAAGTCACAAAGATCTGGGTTTAATCCATCGTTCTTTTGCTCACCACACCACTCCAGTTTGGACCCAGCAAATGCAAATCAGTCTTGACCCTGTGCCTCATGGGAACAGTCCAGCCCGAACTGCCAAGCCAGCTGATGAGGGGTGAAATCCCGAAACTGGTCCTAGGATGCTTGTTTCCAGTCTAGGGAGAACCTGGTTTGGCAGTTCGGGCTGGACTATTCCCATCGGGAACAGGGTAGACTGATTTGCATATGGCTGGGTCTAAATTGAAATGTTATGGGGAGCAAAAAAACAATGGATTTAGGCCCAGATCTCTGTATTGGGATGAGTGTATGACATTGTTCAGCATTCTGTCTAGCAATTGTTCTTTTTGCGTCTGCTTACCGTATGTCAAAAATGAACTTCAAAGATGCCAGTAGTAAAGGTTGAACACTGCACATTAGATTACAATTCATGACTCACTTTGGAAAAACTTGACATATTACAGCAAAGGTATGCATCTTTGTACTGCTACTCATGCTCCTTTGGTTAAGCAAGGAGGATTTTTCGACAGGTCTTTTCCAGGACACTTCTCCGCAGTGAGGTGTGCTGAGAGATGGGTTTTTGTTTAGTGCCAGGTGGTCGTTCCCGGCGCCAAACATGAAATGAGTTGCATTTTAATATGTCATGTAGGTAGGTAGGACCCCTGGAGGTCTGCAAAGCCTAATCAGTGGGTCCGAGATTGTTTAGAAAAGTAAATAATATTAACAGTGCAAGTGCTTCAAACACAATGTAGTATGGACTATGAGTGGCCTCAATTGAATTTAGAAAAGCTCCAGCCCTCCTATTAAATGTAAAATATTTCTTTTTTATTTGTTTGTGAATTAAATAAAATATTTAACCATTTTTGAATTTGTTTGATGAATGCTTGTTTCTGTATATTTTGTGTATTGTTTTGCTGTTCAAATCATCGAAAAAGATTAGGCCGGGGTCCCAGGCTTCAAGTAATGACTCACTGGGGGTCCTTGTATTCCAATAATGATTCAGCGGGGTGTCCCTGTTTGAATATATAGCGTTGCATGCGCTTGCGGCAAATACGTTTCTTCTACTTGGGTACTTTAATTTTCATGGAGAAAACACCTCTAATTCAGAGGTTGATAAACTCTTTGTTTCGCTGAAATGAATAGGTCTCACACAACGAGTGGTTGGCTCAACACATCGAGCTGGTCACCTATTAGATCTAGTGTTTACTAATTATGACCACTTGAGTTGCGACCTCCCTGATCCCCTGACTTGGATGGATCATTCAATGATCTCTTTCACTTTCAATCAGACTTGGGAAAAAAAGGGGGAATTACACAAAAGAAAAGCACTGGGACAACATAGGGCCTGGTGTAATCTTACCCTAGAAACCTTTAATAAGGCATACTCTCTAGACTTGGGAAACAACCTGAGGCTTCCAAAAAACTGGAAGCTTTTAACGCTGTTCTGCATTTGTCCGCCCTATATTGAAGAACCCTTCAGCGGACCCCTCAATCCTTTCAAACTATCGGCCTATTTCCCTACTACCACTCTTGGGAAAACTGTTGGAAGGTACTATAAATAGACAACTTTGTTCTTATTTGGAACAAAATGGAATCTTGGACCCTACACAATCGGGTTTCCAGCAAGGCTTCAGTATGGAAACCGCCGTATTGGCAGTGACAGATTCGCTTAGACGAACAGTAGACCCGGGGGGTTCAGCAATACTGACTCTCTTAGATCTCTCAGCAGCTTTTGATACCATCTCGCATATAAAGCTGGCGGAGAGATTAGCCACCGGTGGTATCAAAGGGACTGCCCTGAAGTGGCTACAACATTTCTTGGCCGACAGAACTCAAACAGTCATATTGGGTCCCTATACCTCGGCCAAAACGTCTTTGAAGAGGGGCGTTCCGCAGGGCTCTTGTCTGAGCCCTACCCTCTTCAATATTTACATGTCCCCTTTGGCGAGGATAGTTGAACAGTTAGGCTTCAAGATCATCTCTTATGCAGATGATACGCAGCTTATGTTCACTATTGGAGACAACTTAGAGAATGAGAAAATTCGATTTGCATATGGCATGAAGATGATTTATGACTTGAAGACGGACAATTTCCTGCAGCTGAATCCAGACAAATCAGAGATTATGCAGTTGGGTAAAGCAACTGATGTCTGGTCTGACGATTTGTGGCCGGTTCAATTGGGCTCTGTCCCCACTCCCAAACTTTCAGTAAAAAACCTGGGCATAAAAATTGATCGGTTGCTGTCCATGAAGGACCATATCGCGGCCACATCCACCTCATGCTATTATAGCCTCTGGCTTCTGCGAAAAATCCTTCCATATATGCCTACCAGTCATCGTCAGGGCCGGACTGGCCGTAGCGGGCACCGGGCAATCCCCCGGTGCGCCGCACGGGTGGGGGACGGTTTTCGGCCCCTGGGGGCCGTTTTTGCAGCATAGCTGCAAAATCGGCCCTGTAACAAAATCGGCCGTAAACCGGCCGTGGCAAAGAGCTCGGTGCACCCCGAAGCCCCGGGGGGCCGGCCGAGCACTTTGCCAGGGCCGGTTTTGGTTCCCAGTCCGGCCCTGGTCATCGTAGGACCTTAGTGCAAGCTTTGGTAACCAGCCGTTTGGATTACGGTAATGCACTGCTGGCAGAAGTAGGAGAGACCCACCTAGCTAAGCTACAGGTGGTTCAGAACACAGCAGCAAGAATGATCTTTAATTAAACGGCAGGCTCCCCCTCTCTTCCATTGCTCAGAGAATTACACTGGTTAACGGTGAAAAAGAGATTCTTTTTCAAGATTTTCAGTTTCACCTATAATGCTCTGAACAATAGAGGCCCCCTCTATCTACAAAAAAAACTCTTTAAATACTGTCCATCTAGGAGTCTTAGATCTAGTTTGGAGGGCCTCCTTCAGGTCCCTCGTTTTCGTCTTACCCGGACGGGAGGCAGAGCTTTTTCATATCTTGCTCCAAAATATTGGAATCAGCTTCCCCAGACTTTGCGATCAATTCCTAAGTATGAACTTTTTAGGAAACAGCTGAAAGCCTTCCTGTTTTGAACTCTCATTTTAGTTCACTTTACTGTTTTCTGTCCAGGATGTTGGTCTACTAGTCAGCGCAGAGATGCCCCAGGGTCAGTTGTGCACTTTATAAACCATTTAACATAACATAACATAACAGAACAGTAATGATTAAGTGGGGATCCACAGAAGTCAAAAGGTTAAGAACTACTGATGTAGGGGATTTAGATAGGCTAAGACATATAGTTTGCTAGCTGTGCTCTAAAAGGCAAATAGGCCTTCAAGGTAATCTTGTGACATCAGAAATTTGATAAAGAAGCCTGGGCCAGTCAGCAGATTCATTGTAAGGGCATGGTTAACATGGTATTCTCTACTACTCATCTTTGATATTATATTTTATTGTACGGCCTGGCATCCCTGATTTGTTCTTAAGATGTCACTAATTGGTATCTAAATATGAATAATTTACCCTTTATTGTCCTACAGTCAGCCTACAAAGCGCTCCAATTTTGCCACCAAAAGCCCTAACATAGTTCCTACAATATATTTTGTTTGAGCCAACAGTGCCCCTCACCTGATGTTTGTTCGGAAATGAAAACAGGCTGCTAAGTCAGAGAAGTCTTACCAGGGACATTCTCATGTGTAGGTCTGGCTAATTCAGTTTTAGCACATTTTTATTCTGCTGGCACAATTACATTTTAGTGGTTGGTTTATGGTTATTTTGCTTATGAAGTGGGTGCTGTTTGAACATCATAGTTATTCCCTAATCACACTTGCACATATTATTGTTTTAGTTTGCGGTCACAATAGCACGTTACTGGAGTTAAGTTTTTCATGTTCACAAAGTAAAAATATTCACTCGCATAGGCTTTACTAAATAATGCAACAAAAGTATGGGTTTTTTGTGTATGTTCCACTACTATTGCCATTCCACAAAGTAAAGATGTGCTTGCACAATTTAATGATCAGCCCATAGCCTTTTTTCCATGCCAAGATGTAAGCTAAAGGTTTACAACAGGCCTTGTATGTGCTGAAGAGGAAGAAACATTGACCATGTTGTCAAGTGGTGCATAGTAAGGATCCACATTCATCCCAAAGCTAAGCGGCATGTGGCCAGAATCTTTTTGGAGTCCTAGATCTCACGGTCACCTGAAGAAGTATTTTGTGACCGGCTCTGTACTGGGGATGCCTATTGTTGCAGGGGCTCGCAGAACACTATGCTGGAAGACAGATGCCAAACTTGGGCTTCTTTTCACATCCCAAGTGAGCACCATGACTTTCACAGTGAAGGTATGGATAATCCTTATAAAGAGCCCTTTCCAAGATGGTGGTCAGTCCATATGATGGCTTATGGGAAATTCCAATGTAAGATGAAGTATGGCTCTTTTCTCGGGATGTCAGTTCCTTGTAGACAGCATATAACAAGGTAGTTATAAATGAAGGTTGCTTTGCAAAGCCTTCATTCCCTATTTTTCATCGTGTTCTTCACCCCCTTGTTTCTATTTTTGTTTCACGGTTTCGCTCCTTGCTGCTGGAGACTATTGGATATTTATATGAATATTGGAACAGCTCTTTTCTAATTTCTGTTCTTCAGGAGGAGCTTGGTGGTTGCCATTCTCATCATTCATTTCCTGCATATTCAATCAAGACTCCTAAAGACTGCCAGGAATATTTTTCCCTTTTGATACGTTTTCTGAAACAGATTCAGAATATGGCCCGGGCTTTGGAATCTCTAGACCCTTCGGCAGTGAAGACTTAGTCCACATACCAACTAGAGTCAGAAAACCTTATGGACCTTAATCTACACCTGAGCATTACAAGATGATGGTGTGTTCTGGGAAATGATTAGTCCTGTGACACTCGTGCATGTTAGTACATTCCAAACCTCCTTTCGCCATGAATAGACATACTTAAGAATATACTTTAATACTATATCTTTATGACTTTTAAAAAAATCAAAATTCCAGTCTATTGCATAAAATGTGTATAGTTGTGACTACAAAAACAAACAGAATAAAGGCAATAGTAGCAGCTAATAAATAGAATATTAAAAAGAATCGTGACATTACAACAGCAATTTAGGATTTCCCTGCATTTGTACTCTAACCCCTCCCTTCTAGCCTCTAGCAAACCTTTTTAATACCAAATGCGGTTCTTAGGTGGCCTTGCCTTTCACCCGCATACCTTGATGGAACAACAGAGACATTGTTCCAGATGAAGAGAGCTAGTGTCCCAGCAAGTCAATAAGGCCTGTCTGTCGGCCCAAGATCCCTGCTCATGGCCTTCGAGGCAGTGCTTACAGCTCCTGTTGCGTGCACCCAATCTCTCAGCCCTTATCTCCCTGTAGGTCTGAAGCTTCCTCTTTCCTTAAAACGTATTTGTATTTAGGTTAAGTACTGTTTTCAGATTGTTTTGAAAATAATTGATCCTTTAGTTAAATGTTATTGAACGCAACAATCAACATACCTTCACCTAATTCTGCTTACATGAAACATTGTTGATAGTTTGAATTACAAATATGTAACATTATGAAACACTGTTTTTTTTTTTTAAAACAAAATTTTATTGGTTTTACAAGCAAGCAACCATACAATGGTGTAATAAGTCATGCTATGAGCGCAGTATCCATAGTGTCATCAGCATTCTCCTGCTGCATCTTTCTGAGGATCTTCCATTAATGCCAGTGGACTCAGAGATTGGGTAACATTAAAAAACAGTGGGAAACCAGACAGTCAGTGCCAAAGCTACTTCTAATAGCTCTACTCGTCTCCAGCCTATAGACTATGTCTGTCAGATGCATGTACAGCTGTTACATTCAACAATAGTCCCTCCCTCAACTGCCCCCCATCCCACCACCCCAGCGTGCCATGGTCAGGCCTCCATGAGGTAGACGTGGAGGTTTGCCCCCCCCACTCCAAAGTGTTATCTTCCAGTATTAATAGTTCCCCCTTCGGTGAGTTAGGTTTGTGCCATAGTATGGTTTACTATCCTGGGGAGGGGAGAAATGATTCTCCTTGAGCTAGTGGTTAATTGAGTGTGCCTACTTGCCCTTCCTAATTGTGGAATATTAAATCAGCTATCTGCCTCGGAGTCAGCGGTCTTTGTTTTAGTTTCTCCACTAACGCCACCCATGCTCTGGCTGCCTCTAGTGAGCCATGGCCCCGCTTGGCCTTTCTGATCCTGACCGCTCCTTCATAATCCGACCAGTGTTGGAGGGAGATTTTTTTAAGGGTCAAGAGGGCAGGGGGCTGAGCACAGGGCTCAGGGAACCTTCACTGTATGATAGAGGGAGTGAGTTAGGGTACAAAAGTTGCACCTTAATTTGAGCTGGGGTATCTGGGCACGCTCGCTCTAAAAATGAAGGAAACAGACATGTGAGCCATGGAAGCTGAGGTCGAAAGTTTAACCGTTTTATTAAGAAGATGCAACTTCAAGAAACTTCACGAAAAAGACATAAAAATACAAAATACAGAATCCAGTGGCTACGCATTCACAGATAAGTCACATGGTTTAGATGGCATTTCTGTATTAAAAAGTTTGTACTGTTTGAGAGAGAGAGACACTAAACCTCAAAGACACATCTATAAATGCATTATGAAAAACATGAGTTAAATCAAGGAAGATGTTTTCAGAATGTAAAACACACTTGATCTAAAATACTTAGAATGCTCACGTACCTACCTAAAACCTAAAAGAAAGCAGCCTTACAAATGTAATATAAATATGAAATGCCCAATAAGAAAACACCAATTTAGGGACAAAATAGCATAGCAAAATAGCATACATAGCATATACAGCAAATATATTGGCAAGTTAAATTGAATCTTAAAAACAAAAAACAAGAGCTCTTGGGAGCACCCACACCCGCCTGCCATCTACAAACAGACGGGTGGGGTAGTCCGCCGAGGACTGTGTGAGCTCCCTTTTTATACATTTTAAGGCTATGAGAAGCGCCTACAGTAACGTCATCTCACGCCACTTCTACCCACGTCACTTAGTGCATGGTTTGCACATTTTATCAGACATGTCGTGTCTATCCCACTAAATGCGGAACGTAGACTAGGTGAAAGGTTATATTCTCAGGCCAAGCGCTTGTCGTAAATTGCCTAGGGCTAGCAGAAATCATGTAATACAAAGGAATAATATATATATATATATATATATATAGATATATGTGTCTGGATTACCACATTCATCACGCCGATCTGACGGGGGCGGAGTCTGACGGGGGCCGACGGTTGCTGCGGTGGGAACTTCTCTATTTCTCATGTACAGACCCAGAATGTGATGTGCCATATGTCGACAGAATAGAGAAACGGTGAACTCTGCGCTAGTGAACTTCGCACACGGGTAGGGTGGGGGCTCTTTAGTTTGGAGCAGGAGGCCTCGCTGAGAGAGGCTGGCTGTGATTCTTGGTCAGACAAGCCTAGAGCCTGCTGTTCAGTAAAATGGGTGCAGAACTCTGGTCAACTTAACAAAAGGCCTACAGATCAGGCTGGCAGGGCCTACGTAGGGGTTCATGCTGGCTGAGTGACAAGGATGGCCCAGTGTATTTGTTATATAGTAACACAGGACCCTCCGTTCAATTTAACACGGCCTACAAATTAGACTGGCAGGGCAAGGACAAGGGTCTCATACCTCAGGTGTGGACAGAACGGGCCTGGGGTACCCTATGATAAGAGTAGACCCTCTCTCATTCCCTCCTCCTGTTCATTCTTTTTTTTTTTTTATAAATCTGTTTATTGAACTTAAGCAACATAGTCATGCTTTACAGTTACATGTGTCGTACGTCATATTAGTAAACATATTTTAAAGGCATATATACATTACTTTCGCTATGGCGGGCAATCTTACCATTCACGCAGTGGTATTTATATCATACAATGTTCCTCGGGTGTTGGGACATTTGGGGATTCGCACAGTCCTCCCCGATACACATTCCATTTAGACCATATTGCAATCCATTTTTTGGGGCACCCCCGAGCCACATAGACTGTTTTCTCTCTCAACATACACCAGTCCATGTCCTCTTTCCATTTCTTCAGTTTCGGCGGCACGGTGGCCCCCCATGCCTGCGCTATGTTACGCTTAGCAATCATCTGCCCCAGAGTGGCCCATATTCTCCCCTTCACATCGAGATCCGTGGGCTCCCAGATGTTCAACAGGCATCTCTTGGCCTCGGGCATAAGAGGGACTCCCCAAATCGCGCTCATACATTGCAATTGTTTTTTTCAGTAGCCTTGAATTAACGGGCATTCCCAAAGAATGTGCATGAACCCGCCTTCCATCCCACACCGTCTCCTACACTGCCCGTCTGCGCTTTTGCCCATAATCCTTAATTGCTTCTCTGAGAGGTAAGCCCTGTGTAGGATCTTGAGTTGGACTAGCTTGAGTTTAGCGGATATGGCCACTTCCTTTGGCGATGAGAGTGCCTCCTGCCATTCCTCATCGTCCATTTCAAGGCCATCCCTTACCCATTTCTCCCGAAGTGCAGTGAGGGGATCAGGGGTATGATGAATACGTTTTTTATATGTTAGGGATATACATTTTTCCGGTAGGTGCTCGTCGAGCAGCCGGTCCTCGAGTGGGAAGGACTCAGGCAGCTCCGTACCAGCTGGGATATTCGCCTGCAGGGAGTGTTTAATCTGTGCATATCAAAAGCGCTCTGATTCAGCCATTTCATATGTCTGCTGTAATGTTGGGAAGGGTATCACTCCCTCCCTCCCCCAGAGGTCCCTAATGTGCGAGATACCTATAAGGTCCCATTTGTCAAACCCTTTTGTGTGCCCCAAAGTTCCCAGCTGCTCAGCATCCCATAGGGGGGTGGCCATAGTGAGCCTATTGGCCCATCCTAACGCTTTGGTGACTACGTGCCACAGCTGCACAGCGTGTTTCGTGGGTCCGGTAAGTGTGAACCTGGTTGGTTTGGAGTAAAGTGCTCTTGTGAAATCACCACCAGGCAATAACCACCTATCCATACCGTATGCCGGGTCATCCCCATTTCCGTTTTGGCATTGGTTGATTGCAGCCAGATGCGCTGCCCAGTAGTACTTTTTGATGTCAGGCAGGGCGATACCCCCATCGTACCAGCTGAGCGTAAGCTTGCCGAGCGCTATCCACGGTCTACCGTCCCATAGTAAATCTCTCTGCAGGGACTCGACCTCTAGAAAGAATGCACGTGGTACCACATCCGGATAGTTCTGGAGGGCATATAAGAATCTAGGCAGAGCCATCATTTTAAACAATGCTGCTCTCCCGAGCAGGGACAAGGGCAGCTTTTTCCAGACTTCAACATCCCTTCATAGCCTCCGCAGGGGAGGGATCAAATTCTTCTCGTATCTAGCTCTGGCATCAGCGGTTATATATACGCCTAGATATCAAAAGCCATCAACCGCAACCTGTATCGCGCAGTCTCTAGGAAGGGAGGGGGCGGCCCCGTGGAGTACATAGATCGTCGATTTGCTCCAGTTAATTCGGAAACCCGAGTTTTGTCCGAAACTGGCAAAAATGTCTAGCACTACCCTTCGTGAACGCGCAGGGGAAGAGAGGTAGAGAAGGATATCATCAGCGTATAGCGAAATTCTATCCTCCCACCCCTCGGTCCAGCGAAGTCCACGGACAGAGACATCACTCCGGATCCACGCCACGAGCGGTTCCAGGGAGAGGGCAAATAATAGCGGCGAAAGAGGACACCCCTGTCTGGTACCTCTGCCCAGGGCGAACACCTCCGACCTCTTATTATTGACCGCTACTTGTGCTAACGGGTCCGCATATAGAAGGCGGATCCACCCTATAAAGCCAGGCCCGAAGCCCATCTTCTGAAGCACTGCAAAGAGGTATGCCCATTCTAAGGTGTCAAATGCCACGGTGGCGTCTAACGAGACCACCACTGCATCCTCTTGAATTCCGGGGCAGCGCCCCAGAACTCCGTGCAGGTGCCGTAGATTGAGGGCTATATTCCGATTGGTCCGGGTGCACTAATTTAGTTATGATAAGTCGGAGTCTGTTAGCTAATAACTTAGCCAGTATTTTAGGCTCTGCATTTAGAAGGGATATTGGTCTATAGGAAGCACATTCGTCTCTGGGCTTCCCAGGCTTGGGAATGGTGACTAGTGTTGCTATGCGCTGATCCCATGGCAGCTTACCGAGCTTTTTACTATCATAGAACATAGCTTTCAAATGGGGCACTATTTTATCTGGCTTGAGTTTGTACAGTTCAATAGGAAGACAGTTTGGCCCTAATGCTTTGCCTACTTTAAGATCCCCTATTGCCTTAGCCAGTTCTTCTGTAGTGAGGTCCTCCTCCAGCATCTCGCAATCTTGTTCAGAGAGAGTGTGCAGTTTAATGTCTGCCAAAAATTCGGGCGAGTCGTTCTCCGTGAACTCAGAGTCTCTCCGGTACACCCTCTCAAAATGCCTAGCGAATTCCCTAGCTATGTCGTGTGGTTCAGTGAGGATAAGTCCCGATGCACTCTTAAGCTCGGGGACAGCCTTCTGTGCCTTCTCCTTTTTATCTAGCCAGGCTATAAGCTTACCCGCTTTATCACCCTGATCATATATGCGTCCGTCCCTATCACGCGCCAATGTTTGTGCCGCGTCTGTGGCTATAGATTTGTATTCCGCCGCTCTCATCTGCAATTGGTGAGTGAGGTCGTCATCTAGACCGCACCCTGCTCTCTCTTCTAGTCTAGCGATTTCACATTCGACCTCCCTCAGCTGTTTTTCTTTATCTTTCCGTCTACCTGCGACCACTGAGATGGCCTGACCCATGAGTACTGTCTAGAATGCCTCCCACAAAGTAGCAGGGGAATCCACAGTGCCTTTGTTGTCGAGGAAATATTGTTCGAGGACCCTGCCCAGTGCTGCTCTAGTTTCTGGACCTTTCAGATACCATGGATTGATAGGTGTTATACCCTCAACTCTTTTGTCCCCAATCGTAAGGTGGACCCATATTGGTGAATGGTCAGAGATTCCTCTAGGCAAGTGCCTGATGTCGGTTGTTAGCATGTCTGCCTGCACAGGAGATAGGATATAGTCAATTCTCGAGAGCGTATGATGAGCTCCTGACAAGAATGTGTATTCTTTACTATCCGGATGTCGCTTCCTCCAGAGATCTACAAAGCTGAAGGCGTCAAGGAATGTAGGAAGCCACTGCTGTCCCGGTACTATGTCCCGGGGTGGGTGTCTGTCCAACGCTCCCGAAAGGACGGCGTTGAAGTCGCCCCCAATCACCAGGCGTCCCTCTGGGAGCCCGAGTGGAAAGGTGCCAAGGTCTCTATATGATTGGACTTGCAAGCCAGGTGGAATGTATACCGCCACCAGTACGAGCGTGCGTCCCTCCCATCTCCCCGCAACCGCCACAAAGCGTCCAAGCGGATCTACCCAGGTTCGCTGAACCTCGAAGGGGAAGTTGTGGCGTAACAGGACCCCTACTCCCCTAGACCCGGTAGTGAACCCTGCATGTGCGACCAGTTTGTAGCCCCACCTATTGGGTGCTCTACATGTGTTACCTATTAGGTGTGTTTCTTGCAGTAATGCAACATCTGGGGAGTATCGTTTAAGGTGCTGTAACACAATACTTCTTTTAATTTTGTCCCCCAACCCATTGACGTTCCAGCTTATAAGTTTAAGGGCCTGATTCACAGAACTAACTTAAGACAAAATCCTAAACTTACTACCATTTTGGTATTCACAGAAGGCACTTACTCATTTTGGTATTCACAGAAGGCACTTACTCATTTCGGTATTCACAGAAGTTAGGAGTCCTAACTTTAGGACTCCTAAATGCCTTCTGTGAATACCGAAAGTCTTAAAATTAGGATTTTTCCCAATTTAGTAGTCCTAAATTTAGACTCCTAACTTTAGGACTCCTAAATGCCTTCTGTGAATACCGAAAGTCTTAGAATTAGGATTTTTCTCCTCCTGTTCATTCTTGAACAAAATCCTTACAGCATACCTTTCAGGTCTTTGAGGTATTTGGTAATGGTAGCAGGCTGCATTTAGTGTAGTCCTATTGTTACTTCTACATCTTCTATAAGTGCTAAGTTATTCACATTCCCTGTTCTATCCCTGTTCTCCCTTTGCTAATTATGCTTTTCTCAGGAGTTGCAACCGCTACGTATTCGGTGTGCTTACTGAAGAGCACATTGTACATTAGGACAAACAGATATGACGTTGTAACACATGCTGCTTTCTGTGTCGGTAGGCCGGTGTGTGCAAACATAACATCCTGCTCTGTCAACTGTCCCCCTGTCCCGTCTTTATCAATGGCAATTTATTCATTTTGGTACAATATCTCTTTTTCATGTAAGCAGTATCTGAGGTATAATACTGTGATCACAATAAACTATAAGGAGCGTAGTCATTACAATGGTAGCAATAGGGGTCAATGCTGCTAGTAGTACCCATGATTATTTTCTCTAATTGTTCTGAAAGTCTTGAGCAAGTCTTGAGGCATTGTTCCAATCGTTGGTACGTGTGGCTAGTGTGACTAGTTGGAAGAATGTCTTATCTCTTGCTGAACTTTTAGTATTTTCAAAAAATAAATCTGCTGAATAATAATGTAGTATTCAAGATTACAAGAGCAACCCTTATGTCCCTTGCGAACCGGGTAAGTACAATGTACTACAAAACAATGTTCACAAGGAACTGATTTGAAAATAATCATCTATTGCATACAACATCAATAGTTGTTTTTGAATTAATCTCTCACAAAACAACACCAAATCAATGATAAACACAGTAAGCCTTCACACGACCTATTGAAATCTACCAAGCCTCAGCCGAGGTCTTTATTTAACACAAACTTTTTTTGTTAAATCACATATAAAAACATTTTTTATATACACAACTCCTCTCTTTCTTACATTCGCAGTGCAAAGTGAACCCCAGTGAAAAAAAACATAACCTCACAGAAGTAACAGAAAGTAAAAACAAAAGTGTAGAAGGTTATTGGAAAGAATTATAACAAGGACAGTTTATAAACAATATGTAATAATCCAGTCAAGGCTGTCTCTTATTTTGTTGTCGACGGCGTTTCGACCCACTTTTAAATACCGGGTCTCATCAGGACTGTAATTCTGGGGACTGGTGGAAAAAAGAAGAAAGAGGGGAAATATAACTATACTAAAATCAATTATCAAAATACTGATGTATGAAGTTAGGGACCTTAAAGGCTTACAGATTTTTGGCTTACCAGTGTAAAACATACAGTCGTCCTTATCGGAGCCAGTATGCATAGGGATGTGGAGGATGAGAAAACTACATCCAAACCTGTAGGTAAGGAATATTTATTTTTATTTTTAGTGTGAATTCAATCATAAAGATATCCAGAGAATCACCACGGTGTAGTATATTTTAGTACACTTACTTGGGCTTTTTATTATTCTTCCACGGATAGGGGTCAAATAATGGACCAAATATATTGGGCGATACGAGCTTCCCTATGGATAAGGAATGTTTATTTTTAGTAAATGTTCAATAATGAAGATATCCGAAAAAACACCACGGTGTAGTATATTTTAATGCACTTACTTGGGCTTTTTATTATTATTCTTCCGCGAATAACGGTCCAGAGGTGCACCCAATATTTAGGGAGATACAAACTTCCCAAGATAGTCTTAGTTCTTATCTCGACACTTCTGTAATGTATCGAAAACTTTAATCAATACACATCTCGTAACGAAGTGTCCACACTAAAAAACCACTCCGATTACTTACATATTATATTTTTTGGAAGAAAAAGGAGCAAGTATCCTTCAATCCGTGCTGACTCTACTGGATACGAGAGCAAAGGCGCTGACTTTATGGCCATTAATCCAAAACGTAGTTACTCCGTGTTGTGTCCGTAGCGGAATGAATCTCGCTGGCTCCCGGACCCGGAAATAACCAGTTACTTTATCTGCCAATGCCGGAAGAAAAGACGGCGAGAATAGCAGCCATCTTGTAGCGGCTAAGAGTGTTCTACTCGCCTATTTGATAATGAGAGTGTAACGTATTCTCTAATCATAGGACCTTTTATAGAAGGACAAAGATATTGTGTTGAAGGGAAGCACCCTGTCAGGTTACTTCCTTAGTGAATTGATGAAAAGGCCTGTTCTATATCTAAAAGATCGGGCAACGACGGCGGAATTAGTGGCCATCTTATGTTGGGAAGAAAAACATTACTCGATTTCATAGTCTAAAATAGTAGGGTAAGGGTAATATCCTTTATATCATGGCATTTCGATAGATACATCCTGAACTGCAACAGTTTCCGGTATGATGGACATGTTAAAGGATCACTATATTTTGTGTGGAACACTCTTACATGATACACCTCTACAAAAAAGAGAATGATCGCCTATACAGTAAACACCTTAAACTGATAACCTAATTCTTACGATGTTATATAATTATTTCAAAAGTTCACACATCCATATCATTTCATTTTTAAATGGCAACAAATATAAATACAGTGTCGGATCAATTTGTGATGTAATCCTTAGACATTCATCATCAATATCATAGCCAAAGTGTAACATTTGATCACAATTTATCGATTCACATCATGATATTGTTGTAACAATCATGTCTGCATGTACGGCAATCACAATATACAGCTATTAATTTTTATATATTTTGTGAAAACGTTATGCTACCCATTCAAATCTTGCTAATATAGAATTTTTTGAGGTCAAAACATGTGATCCTATATAGTTTAATCTAGGTGTTATACAGTGATCTACCCGTTGACAGAGCCCTGTCAAATACCTCAAAAACAAGAGACAGGTGGTTAGTATAGGCTAATAAATTTCCGCCACTCCTCAAGATTATTCAAACCATTCTTGATAGACCCACACTTGTCTATCCATTTACATTCTAAAGTCTGGAGAATAAGGGAGATATCACCTCCCCTAGGCGGAAGTATCGCTTTCTCCACCACTTGCCAAATCAAATCGTTGGCTGTGTGGTCCTTTTCAATAAAATGATCGACCAAGGGGGCATTCAACACTTTGCACCGGATACGGCACCTATGTTGGCCGATCCGCGCCTTTACTGGTTGCATAGTTTGTCCTATGTAAATTAGATCACAGGGACACCAAATGCAATAGATAACATTAGATGTTGAGCAATTCGTTAGGTCATGCAATTTGACCTTGATATTGCCATGTTCAAAGAATTTTGTTTCTCTTGTCAAACTACAGGCCACGCAGTTCCCGCATTTATAATGCCCTGTCACCGCTGGTAATGACCATAATTCTTGTATGGTCCTTTCGTTCTTATATACACTGGTGTCTGAGTGAACCAGGTGATCTCTGATGTTTTTTCCTTTTTTTAAAGAAAATAGGGGCATTTCTTTGCAACAATCCAAGGTGTTTAAGGTGGACCAATGTTTTTTAATTATCTGCTGTATCTGCGTGCTCCATGGGCAGAAGGTGGTAACACACACAACTTTTTTTATTGGTTCTCTCACTGTTTTCTCTAATAAGACCTCCCGGGGACTAAACCAGGCCCTCTTCATTGAGGTTTTTACCAATCTCTTAGGATATCCTCTTTCACGTAACCTAGAACTTAAAAGGTTTGCCTCTATAAAGAAATCTTGTTTCTCTGTGCAGTTCCGTCTCAACCTCAGAAATTGGCCATATGGTAGGCCATCTCTGAGGGACCTAGGATGGAAACTGTTATACTGCAACAGTGTATTCCTATCTGTAGGTTTTCGATACAGTGTAACATTTAGGTGGTCATCTCGGCATCTGATTTTAAGGTCTAAGAAAGGTACCATTTCTTTATTTTTGTAATATGTGAAAGTGAGTGCAGATTGACAAGTGTGCAAGTATGTTATGAATTGATCCAGATTTTCTTCAATGCCTGCCCAAACAAAGAAAATATCATCTATATATCTCTTCCAACACTTGATATTAGTGTGGAAGGGATTGTTAGTGTTGATGATATATTTCTCTTCTAGGTCTCCAACGTAAAGATTTGCCAAATTTGGGGCAAAAATTGCGCCCATAGATGTACCTGAGCATTGCTGGTAGTAATCAGAATTGAACCTAAAATAATTTTTAGTCAAGGCAATATTTAGCAAATCAATGATAAATTCTGTGGGGACCTCTATCGGTGCTGGTCTTTTCTCCAAAATCTGTTTGATAACCTCAATACTTTCTTGTTGGGGAATATTTGTATACAATGAATTAATGTCCATTGTAACCAAAGTTTCTATACCTGGATTGTACTCCATATTTTCGATCAAATTGATCATGTGAGTACTGTCTCTGACATAGGTGGATAGGTCAGGAACGAATTCTTTAATGAAACTATCGATGTAATGTCCCAGGGGTTCCATTACTGACCCACAGCCAGAAAGGATTTTTTTTCTTCCCAACATAAGATGGCCACTAATTCCGCCGTCGTTGCCCGATCTTTTAGATATAGAACAGGCCTTTTCATCAATTCACTAAGGAAGTAACCTGACAGGGTGCTTCCCTTCAACACAATATCTTTGTCCTTCTATAAAAGGTCCTATGATTAGAGAATACGTTACACTCTCATTATCAAATAGGCGAGTAGAACACTCTTAGCCGCTACAAGATGGCTGCTATTCACGCCGTCTTTTCTTCCGGCATTGGCAGATAAAGTAACTGGTTATTTCCGGGTCCGGGAGCCAGCGAGATTCATTCCGCTACGGACACAACACGGAGTAACTACGTTTTGGATTAATGGCCATAAAGTCAGCGCCTTTGCTCTCGTATCCAGTAGAGTCAGCACGGATTGAAGGATACTTGCTCCTTTTTCTTCCAAAAAATATAATATGTAAGTAATCTGAGTGGTTTTTTAGTGTGGACACTTCGTTACGAGATGTGTATTGATTAAAGTTTTCGATACATTACAGAAGTGTCGAGATAAGAACTAAGACTATCTTGGGAAGTTTGTATCTCCCTAAATATTGGGTGCACCTCTGGACCGTTATTCGCGGAAGAATGATAATAAAAAGCCCAAGTAAGTGCATTAAAATATACTACACCGTGGTGTTTTTTCGGATATCTTCATTATTGAACATTTACTAAAAATAAACATTCCTTATCCATAGGGAAGCTCGTATCGCCCAATATATTTGGTCTATTATTTGACCTCTATCCGTGGAAGAATAATAAAAAGCCCAAGTAAGTGTACTAAAATATACTACACCGTGGTGATTCTCTGGATATCTTTATGATTGAATTCACACTAAAAATAAAAATAAATATTCCTTACCTACAGGTTTGGATGTAGTTTTCTCATCCTCCACATCCCTATGCATACTGGATCCGATAAGGACGACTGTATGTTTTACACTGGTAAGCCAAAAATCTGTAAGCCTTTAAGGTCCCTAACTTCATACATCAGTATTTTGATAATTGATTTTAGTATAGTTATATTTCCCCTCTTTCTTCTTTTTTCCACCAGTCCCCAGAATTACAGTCCTGATGAGACCCGGTATTTAAAAGTGGGTCGAAACGCCGTCGACAACAAAATAAGAGACAGCCTTGACTGGATTATTACATATTGTTTATAAACTGTCTTTGTTATAATTCTTTCCAATAACCTTCTACACTTTTGTTTTTACTTTCTGTTACTTCTGTGAGGTTATGGTTTTTTTCACTGGGGTTCACTTTGCACTGCCAATGTAAGAAAGAGAGGAGTTGTGTATATAAAAAATGTTTTTATATGTGATTTAACAAAAAAAGTTTGTGTTAAATAAAGACCTCGGCTGAGGCTTGGTAGATTTCAATAGGTCGTGTGAAGGCTTACTGTGTTTATCATTGATTTGGTGTTGTTTTGTGAGAGATTAATTCAAAAACAACTATTGATGTTGTATGCAATAGATGATTATTTTCAAATCAGTTCCTTGTGAACATTGTTTTGTAGTACAGAACAATAATGTAGAGCCTCAGAGATGATACCTGTAAAAAGAAAAAGTAACCGTTGGTGCCTGTCTTCAAGTAATTTGAGAGGCTTGCAAGCACTTCTATTACTTAGGCACATTCGATATGAAGAAAACAAAGTGAAGAAAAGGTAAAGAAGTCTCGTTGTCACAACTTGTAGACTGAGGGGTTGGAGCGTCGATGTTTCCAGACGTTCTTTAGGTGATTTATCCTTGGGGCCCGCTTACACACTCGTCCTTTCTCTTCTGTGTAGCACATGCAACCCTTCAGGAGGAGCTTGGGATACCATTCCCCCTTGGTAATTTCGTGGAACACATGTAGTTTCTGTGTGGCTCCTTGCCCCTTGCATAACCCCTCAATCACATGTGAGATGAACGCCGGTCCATTTTCAGAACCCAAAAGCATAGGTACTAAAAAGTGCGGTATGAACTTTCAGGAATTGGCATGCCTTAGTCCATTTGCTGATCATGCACACAATAACCAACACGTACTTGTAATTTTAGTAGGGGGGTATGTTGATGAAGTCCATTTAATGTGGGGAAATGAAGTGGCCTGAGGCAGTGGAAATACAGCTTTAGGAAAACAGTCTGATCTTCCTATTACGTCGTACAAGTGAAGAACCGTGAAAAAGACGGGCCATGGGAGCAAGTATTATCGTTGGTAAACATTTAATTCCATTTGGGCCTATTCATATCCCTTTTCTGTTTGCATACACCCTCCCCTGTTACCTTCTTCCTTTTCTTCCACCCAGCCCTTTCAATAATATACTTAGTGTCATAGTACATATCATCATCCTTTATCTTTATATCATGATATCATGTGTAGTAGAAGCAATCTGAACCATTGTGTACTCACAATCAGTTGATGCTATTCCTTTTTGTACATCTGCATCAATACATTCTTTACCAATTGATACACAGTCCTTGGGGGAGGCGTGTGCATCACATTCTACAATTGAAACTTTGGTAGTAACAGGCCTTGCAATAGTTGAGCTATTAATGGTGCACGCTGCATGTGTTGTCCAGCTGAGGTAAGGAGGGAACTCCAAATGAAGGAAAGAACCTAAAAAATATATTGGCATCCCTGTACAAGACTTTAAAAAGAAATTCATTATCTCCAAAAGCAAAAGAAGAATTAAATGATTGTACTATAGCTTGACCCAACAGCAAACATAGATGAAAATCTCTGTCACAGTAACACCTTTAGGAAACAAAACACTCATAGTTGTCAAACTGTGCCCAGGGATGTGGACTTCCCATAGCCCCACTCCTAGGACATATTTTTTTGAGGTCAAGGGCAACACGTTTTCATGCATATTTCATCCTTGGGACAAGTAGGCCCAACCCCCTACAGCACAAACCCCCTGGCTGTCAGTTTACAGTACCACACTATGGATCAGGGAAAGGCATTGTCTGCAAAAAAGGTAATATTTGTGTCCATGTGTTAATGCTGTTCAAACTTGTATTTATTGTTCATTAATGCAAAGGCTTTATTACTATGGTGAGCACTCTAAGTAAATGTTGTAAGCTCAGACTGCGCTACTGACAGTGGTTGGAATATAAAAATGTGTACACACTTTTTCAATAATTGGCAATGTGAGGCCATGTATACTGCTCTCAGAATGCTCTTCAATTAGATGCTAATATTTGCAGAAGCTTGAAAGCAAGACTGATAATTCTTTGCCTTCAAAATAAAAATGTTCTCACAAAAAAAATGCAAACACATTTCGCTAAACCACTGGAATAAGGTAGGTACCATTTCTTTGCAACATAAAAATAAACAAGCATTGGTAAAGCCAATGAAATTGTTGGTCAGCCTTTTGGCTTTGTCAATGCACAACTTGTTTTGGCAATATTTTTGTGAAACCTCATTGGTGTGGGAGCTGCTGGGCCCTCACCACTATAACAAACATTGCCAAAAGCAGAAATGTTTGTGGTCTCAAAAATCACACATTGCACAGTAGTTTCTGGCACTGGATAAAACAACTGTGTGTCGATATGCTCCTTGTGAAAGAACAGAATGAAGTCACTCACAGTGAATCTAGCCAAGAGAGGGAGGGAGAGACAACATTTTACTAAACATAAAAGGTCATTGTTAACGCCAGACCTAATTAGGGGCCGAATCATGAAATAAAGTGCACCCATGTCCTTGTATTAAGTGCAGATATACAACGATTGTAAATTCACAAGACTACAGAAGTAGGCCAAGAAATAGTACTCCTAGAAAATATTTGTGAACTGCATTTAAGCATGAGCAAACATGCAGGTGTAGATTTGCTCAAGCGAAAATCTGAGCCATTGCAAGTTCACTTTTCCTCCAGCCACTGTTTTTTGTGAGCCAGAACTGTTGCTTACCATTACCTTCAGCCCCAGTATGTAGATCTGCGGAAACGTGGCAACATAACGGAATTGTTAGTATTCAAAGCCTACTATGGAAGGAGCCCTAACATAATCAGAGAGGCTATTTCAGAGCTCTTATATAATGACATTGCTGCCATAATTTGTCGCTGCATTACATGGCACAAAAGGGACAAGTGGATTTTGTTACAGGACAAGTATATTTAAGAAGCAACCTGCCCCATGAACAAGTAGATATTTGATTAAATTCCACACCCCTTTGCGCCAATCCCTACACCTTGAAACCTATTTGCAAACACCCTGAAAGATTGCACCTATATATTAAAACACATATTAAATCTGTACACATTGTATCCTTGAAACATTATAATACGAAGCACTGTTATTCAATGCACACTATCCTTCTGTATTGGCATATACTCATTACTAATGATCAATACATAAACATAATATAAACACAACATTACTACTTTTCCTATTACTCCTATCCTTTGTAGTCCCTGGCGAATGCACTGTATTTAGAATGCGTTTTAGCACATTCCACCTTACAATGTAATTTATTACTCCAATATTCTCTCCAACTCTGAAGAACATCTGCTTGTGAAGATGGCGGTGTTCCTGTTGCGGCTGATCACCTGTCCTCTTCTTCTTTGGACTCAGGGATGATGGAGCCCTTCCCCTTCTGCCTGAATACCTGAGTAGAAAGAAACTTCGCAGTGGGTGTTAATTTATACAAATATATGCCTTCTTACATAATTTCAATTCCACTGTGATGTCTAGTTGATGTGACCTATACATATATTAATTGTTCAGGGAGAAGTATATGGGGCGTAAATTGTTGTCAGAACATTGTAATATTTGTGAGTGAAAACAGAGTGATCCATGGGCAATAAACTATTTTTGCTTTCTCTCAATTTATTAATTTATTTCCCTCAATTGTCGCGCATATTTTGCCTATTTTATCTTTAAGCAGTCCGTTCAGGCATTACTGAAAGTTGTTCCTATTTATATTTTATTTCTAACCAGACACAAGGTGATGAAAACAATAACATTGAGTCTATGTAAGCAAACATCCCGAAGACAGGAAATCCAATACACTTCTTGGAGATGCAGGGAAGACCCTAATAATAATAATGTTGCAAAACCGCTAATCATTGGTTAACTAAGAAAGCGAAAGAAGAACCCAAACAGAAGATAGAAATTTTAAGAGAAAGAAAAACTTGTAGTGGTCGAGCTGCAAAATATATGCAACCACCTCTAAAGTCTGCAACTCTACTTTTAAAAGACCTCTTTAAATTCACACCTATTATTCTGGCAATACTGCGATACCGAGCATTGCTCACTCCATGCTAACCTCCTTTAACATTGAAATCTACTTTATATCTGCACGTATTATTTATTCTTTCGTATTTTCCTAGCACTGGGGCATGTGGTGGCTACCTGTGGTAATCTTATTCCTACGAATCTCTGGTTGTATCATATTTTGAAGGCTGCACACAGCTGTGCATATCCGAAAACGTATTCCTTACCTCCTCTCACCCATCTGCACATAAACACATACATATTCCTTCACTAAACTGGACAACGTGAAACCTGAAACACTGTATTCAATCTCAGCTTCCCCTGTTACCAAATTGTGTGATTCTAGGCAACTTATTTCTCTTGTTCACTTCCACAGACACAAATATATTTCTACACATACATTTTCTTTCTTCTCAATCTCATCTTCGCTGCCAACCACAGGAAGTCCCTTTCCTGCCTGGCTCAACGCCCAGAATCTGTGGTCGGCCAGGAATGCTACTTCTGAAGGCAGCCTCAAAAATCTGTTAACCCTTCAACACCACGTAATATCCAGACACATGTTCTCTTTAATTGTACGTAAAATATAGCTTATTTTAAAATAATATGGCTTTTTTGTAAAGCGCACGTTTGTGGCGCAATATAGAAAATCTTTGTTGTTCCCCTAACTCAATGGTACTCATTTTATCCACCTTGGAAAGATGAAAGGCTGAGGAGACCTGGCAGCATTTTACGCGTGACCAAGAAGTCAAACCATGGGTGTAGCTAGCGTGCATTCCACATAAAAAAGGTGGCTGTGTGTTGTGGCGAGAAATGCACGCAAAAGCCTTCCTCCCCCTCTTACTACCACTTTACTGAATATTCAAGTGGGAGGATCCTTTACTATGGGTGCAAGCACACCAGAAAGGTGAGATGAGAAGCATGAGGTGTGACTGTCAAGGAACAGGATGTACTTAATTCAGTGTGTAATGAGTTAAAATAGGGGAGCCTATTTAAAACCGTGCTCAAGAAGACGTAATTAAGAGTCGTGAAGGCAGCTACTTGGAAGCTAGACTCGGTATTCACTGGATGCAGTTGCGTGGTCTCTAATTGAACCTGTTTCAGTTAAGGTAGGTGTGCTTGGCACGTACCCAGATGTTCCTGCTTATCACTTCTCACTGCAGTGCACAAGAGACGTACAAAATTAATGTGAGAAAATTAATCATGCAAGAATTCACAATTTCAAAGTACATTTAAAGGCAATGAAAGGGTGAAATTTCATGGTCCTGGGGCACTGCACCAAGGCATCTTAATTTGAGAGGGTGCTTCTGCAAAATTATGACAAAATAGACATATAAACGATAGAGAAAAATAGCTTTCTGATTTATATGAAAGAAGAACCCTTTTATTTTTATTTTTTTTATTCAATATATAGCCTGGGAGTCTTAGCAAAGTCTTGGCATTTAAAGACACATTTCTGGAGTGAAGAACAAACTCATGTAATGCAAATATATTTTAAGTCAATGGAAATACTTTCAAACTGCAACATACACTTTATTGCAATGCCAGGAATGCACACGTTAAGTTAGGAGGGACAACCGTTAGTGCTTTGGAATAACGCTTTAGAATAAGGGCAATGCAGAGGAGAGAGAAAAAGACCATTTCAAAGTACAATAAGAAATTAGAGCTTCAGTCAAAGATGCTTAGATAGAGGGCTGAAGGAGACCACACAGGCGTCAGTGACCCAAGGGGTCACTGCAGCGGGGTAGTTGTCGAATGGACTAAGGAGCAGATCTTTTTACTCTTTTAATGATGAACTATTGACCACAAAAGGACAACATTATCAGGTGCCTCTGACCTATAAGGCATTGTGGTCTCTTCTGGGAAATATTTAACAAAATAGAAGTGCCACCCACGCTACAAAAACTTTCTCAAAAGGTCACATGATTTTAGACCATGAATCATAAGGAAATTGAGCACCTATTGAACAGGATTTGTGTCACTTCAGGGAGAAAGGCCTATAAGCCAGGTAAGAGAGGGAGAGACGCTAAATTGCAAATCGAGAGGTTACAGACATTATATCTATTAAAGTACACCGCATGTAGCTGAAAAAAGGAGAAGAACAGAGGACAATCCATTACAATATGGAGAGAGAAGTCGAAAGGCGTTGGCTACTGCCAGGCATGAGATAGGAAACCACAATGCGATGTGATGAAGGAAAGTAGCTCCCCTTTTGGAAGCACGCAGTTGAAAAAAGACACTGTTAAACTCAATGCGATAAGATGCCTCCCATTCCCTGCAGAAATAAAGTTCAAACAATACAATTTACACCAAATAGGTAATCAAAATTCAAAACAAATGTGAGCTGCCAGACGCAATCCCATAAACATGTATTTGTGGCACGAAGTGAGAGATACCAGACGCAACCTCCTGTCACCAAGTACATACTTCAAAATATAAATGTGAGGAAATATTTAAACAATTCGGGGTATATTGTTGTGCACTACGTGGTCAGTTATCTGAAAGTGATCTGTGCTAATTAAATGTGGTGCTGCGCCCCATGGGTCAGACAGGGGAAAGGGGGGGCAAGGGGTAACTATATAATACTATCTATACACAAAAAAGACAACAGCTTTGATATATTAAAAAACCGTGACAATCCTAGTTATTATTGGTCTTACTAAATACATGAAAGGTCGGTGCGCCAGGCACAGATGCTTAAAAAGACAACCACAATGCATGCTAAAAAAGTCCATAGTAAAAAGACATTTGACCGTAAAATATTCGCACTTCAATTATACAAAATGTGAAGCATATTATGTACACGTCTATCTAAATATATAAACCCACAGCGCTATTTGCGCATTCTCCTCTTCTGGCCTAAATGTGTACAGAAGGGTGTCTTAAAATAACATAGCAAAAAAAAATAAACGTCTTTACATTTCATTTTAACACACGTAGAGAACAGAAAACCACATTGGAAGGTGTTCTGTTCACAAACCATAATCACGCAATACTCATGTTGAATGTCTTTGGAAATAAAAAATATATACTGACAGTCGCTCGCAAAAGCCGAGGAAGTCTGATAACTGTTTATCATAAATCTCATGTGCCAGTCACGAGACGTAGAGTGGCACATCTTATCCGGGACTCGGAACAGCTCCTGACCCCGCAAAAAGCTGAGATTTGCATCATGCAAACTCCTTGCCTTCCTGCACAGGCGTAAACTCTATCTCCGTTGCACAAAATATATCTATATAATAGTAAAAAAACATAATGTAAGCCCTAAAAAAACAATGTTTAAGCTAGCGAAAATATAATATCTAATAAATCATCCCGGGGAAACCACTTCTAATCCACTCTAAACAGCAGATATCCGTAAGCCCGTTAGCTAGGCGGGTCCGGTAATCGACCTCTTCCCTATTAGTATTGAAATAGGGGCCCCCTCTGAATTTTCAGAGAAGCACCAAAAAACACATAGATAATCACTGAAAGGTGCCAAACACAACGTTCCCTTCCCTGTCAGGTCCTTGTGACTGGACAGAGGCCCTCCCCTAGCTATACGTAGAGAGGCATAGTAACAACTTGTAATAATGTATAGATAACCACTGAAAGACGCCAAACGTAATCTTCCCTTCCCTGTCAGGTCCTAGTGACTTAGACAGAGGCCCTCCCCTAGTTATATGTAGAGAGGCACAGTAACAACTTATAGTAATGAATAGATAACCACTGAAAGATGCCAAACGCAATCTTCCCTTCCCCGTCAAGTCCTTGTGACTTAGACAGAGGCCCTCTCCTAACTATATGTAGAGAGGCACGGTAACATGTTATAACAACGAATAGATAACTACTGGAAGATGCGAAACGCAATCCTCCCTTCCCTGTCAACTCCTTGTGACTTAGACAGAGGCCCTCCCCAGGCTATATGTAGAGAGGCACGGTAACACGTTATAACAATAATAAAACAAAAATGAGCACTGAAAGATGCCAGACGCAGTCTTCCCTTCCCTATCAAGTCCTTGTGACCTAGACCGAGGCCCTCCCCTAGCTATATGTAGAGAGGCATGGTAACACGTTATAATAATAAAAAAATGAGCACTGAAACATGCCAGACGCAGTCTTCCCTCTGGCTCCACGAAAGGCACAGTAATAATACGTTTGTCTATTTATAGCAAGAAAAACTCGTAAATCACAAAACTTCCTAACTTCACTCTCTGGCTCAGAATTCCATTTCGCACACAAGCTTCCTCGGCTTTAGAATGTCCTTTAACGAGACCAGCCAGACAGGGAAGAAAACTGAAAGGGAGAAGGTACGCAGATGCCTCACAAGCGCTCCCCTCAAACTGTTACCAAAACAAGACACAAACGCTTCAGGCAGTCAACATAAACTTACCCGAGCGTTGTTCTCTGTGGTTCAGTCAGAAAGGAGTCACGAGTGTTTAGTCTGTGTCCTCTCTGTCCCAGCTATCTCCTGTCTGCCGGTACTGCCAATCTGAGTCACGGCACGAAATGTTAGAGGGAGATTTTTTTTAAGGGTCAAGAGGGCAGGGGGCTGAGCACAGGGCTCAGGGAACCGTCACTGTATGATCGAGGGATTGAATTCGGGATAAAAGGGGCACCTTAATTTGAGCTGGGGTGTCTGGGAACGCTCATTCTAAAAATGAAGGAAACAGACATGTGAGCCATGGAAACTGAGGCCGAAAGTTTAACAGTTTTATTAAGAAGATGCAACTTCAAGAAACTTCAAGAAAAAGACATAAAAATACAAAATACAGAATCCAGTGGCTCCGCATTCACAGATAGTCACATGGATTAGATGGAATTTCTGTATTAAAAAGTTTGTACTGTTTGAGAGAGAGAGACACTACACTTCAAAGACACATTTATAAATGCATGATGAAAAACATGAGTTAAATCAAGGAAAATGTTCTCAGAATGTAAAACACACGATCTAAAATACTGAGAATACTCACATACCTACCTAAAACCTAAAAGAAAGCAGCCTTGCAAATCTAATATAAATATGAAATGCTCAATAAGAAAACACCAATTTAGGGACAAAATAGCATAGCAAAATAGCATACATAGCATATACAGCAAATATATTGGCAAGTTAAATTGTATCTTAAAAACAAAAAACAAGAGCTCTTGGGGAGCACCCACACCCACCTGCCATCTACTAACAGACGGGTGGGGTAGTCCGCCGAGGACGGTGTGAGTCATTTCACGCCACTTCTACCCACGTCACTTAGTGCATGGTTTGCACATTCTATCAGACGTGTTGTGTCTATCCCACTAAATGCGGAACATAGACTAGGTGAAAGGTTATATTCTCAGGCCAAGCGCTCGTCGTAAATTGCATAGGGCAAGCAGAAAACATGTAATGCAAAGGAATAATATATATAGATATATGTGTCTGGATTGCCACATTCATCACGCCGGTCTGACGGGGGCCGAGTCTGATGGGGGCCCACGGTTGCTGCGGTGGGATCTCCTCTATTTCTCATGTACAGACCCAGGATGTGATGTGCCATATGTCGACAGAATAGAGAAACTGTGAACTCTGCGCTAGTGAACTTCGCACACGGGTAGGGTGGGGGCTCGTTAATTTGGAGCAGGAGGCCTCGCTGAGAGAGGCTGGCTGTGATTCTTGGTCATACAAGCCAAGAGCCTGCTGTTTAGTAAAATGGTTGCAGAACTCTGGTCAACTTAACAAAAGGCCTACAGATCAGGCTGGCAGGGCCTACGTAGGGGTTCATGCTGGCTGAGTGACAAGGATGGCCCAGGGTATTTGTTATATAGTAACACAGGACCCTCTGGTCAATTTAACACGGCCCACAAATTAGGCTGCCAGGGCAAGGACAAGGGTTGCATACCTCCGGTGTGGACAGAACGGGCCTGGGGTACCCTATGATAAAATATAGACCCTCTCTCACCATAGTATTACCTCCCTCCTCCAGCTTTCTGGACTGGGGCCTCTCTGACCCTTCCAATTCCGGGCTATCTCTCTTTTAGCCAGGAGAAGAAACAAATCATGAATTCTGCTAGTTATTTTAGTCTTAGGGGTATGGGGGTACCAGTGTAGGAGGCAGTGTTGTGGCGTGCAGCGAACCTCTCTGTCCAATACCTCAGTTAAGGTGTCCGTGACCGATTTAAAAAAAAACTCCCAGGTTCGGCCAGCTCCAAAACATATGGAGGAACTCTGCTTCAACACCTGCGCACCGCGGACATTTGGCATCTATCGTCCCAAAATAATTGTTGATATGTTCCGGGGTAAGGTATGCCCTATGGCGCACATAAAAATTAATGAGTTTGAAGGCATGCGTTCCTGGAGACCTTGGGAATGTGGCTTAGAATATCTCCCCACTTTTTATCCTCTATGGGGATCCCCAGGTCTTCCTCCCATGGTTCCCGCAACTTATCTAATAGGGTCAGCTCCTCCCCCTGGATTCGACGGTACAGGCATGTGACTGCTCTATATGCGCCCGAGGATACTACTATGTATTGACACCCAGCTGATACCATAGGTTCCTCCATCCCCAAGTTCCAATGTTTCTGTATTGCCGCTGTAAGGGCTCTGTGTAAAAGTAAATGCCCCCTCGGGAGCTCATAGCGTTCCCGGAAATCCTCGAGTAGCAGTAGTGTTCCGTCCTCATTTAGGGTTACTATTGTGTTGGCTCCAGCTACTCCCCATTCCCGTAATCCGTGCCATGCGCCTCCATGCGGGAGTTCCATGCGCCAGTCTAGTGGTATGTGTTGGACCATAAGGTCTTTTAATACGTAATCTCTACAGGTAGCGACCCCAGCACTTGCGTAGCACCTTGAACTCTGAACTAGTTTCAGTTAGTGGCCCGGCCAATCGCAGTATCACTTGGGATAGTGATTGGATATCAGGAATATATCGACCCATTTGCTCTGCCCCATTTATCCTACCAGACACCCATTGTGTGAGCTATTGGAACTGAGCTGCCAGGTAGTAGCTCTCAAAGTCAGGTAGGGCAAGGCCCCCCACAGCCGTGGGTCGTTGCAGTGTGGTGAGCGCCAACCTGCGCCTAAGTAGTGCCACCATTTTTAGGAGAACTATTATGCCCATCAAAGATAGGGGCAAGGAAGCCCAGAATTCCATGTTAGATCTCAGTCCCCTAATGGCCCTACCCACATTACCCTCCAGGGTATCTGAGGTGTTGTGATATATTTTTGCTTCTAAGTAGGAAAGTCAATGAGGCTCCCATATTACTTCCTGCTCTATAGCGGGTCTGTCCCTCACTGTGGTGGTCGGAAACAGACAGGATTTCCTCCAGTTTACCTGGAGGCCTGAGACTCTGCCTAGATGCTGAAGCAACTTCCTTGCGCCAGTCAGCTCTGTACCCGTGTTCTGGAGGAAGAGCAAAAGGTCATCAGCGTACAAAGCTATGTGATGCTGTTCACACATTACCAGCAAACCTTTGTATGGGTTCCCCGACCAGGCATGACAAGCCAAAGGCTACATGGCCAGAGCGAACAGGAGTGGAGACAGGGGGGTAGCCCTGTCTAGTACTCCTGGATACTTGATACCTGTCCGAGATTGTTCTCCTCGTCTTCACCTGGGCCAAAGATTCCTCGTAGAGCAGCCTAGTCCAGTCCACGAACCTCTCTCTCCGAGGCCGAATCTCTGCATTACTCGGAAAATGTAATACCATTCCAGGCTATCAAAGGCCTACTCGATGTGCACTGCAAAAATGGCTGCTTCCTCTTTATCATAGGCGTTCACCTATAGAACTCTAAGTAACCTTCTGACAATATTGGCTGTGCTGCGCCTGGGTATAAACCTGCCTGGTCTTGGTGTATAAGGGTACTCATATGTGGAAACGCATGGCAAGGATTTTACTCAAAACCTTATAATCAAGGTTGAGCATAGATAAAGGCCTATAGACTGTTTTATTATCGGAAGGCTTGCCTGGTTTCAAGAGTGGCACCATCAGGGCCTCTCATGTTGTTTCGGGGAGTCTGCCTGCATCTTGTGTAAAGGCTCGCCAATTTGGGGCCAAGCTCTTCAATATAGGTTGAGTAAAACTCTACTGGCAGACCATCTTGCCAGCGGTTATATTCCTAGCCATTGCCTTGACTGCCACCCTGATCTCTGCGAGCTCAATGTTCCCACCCAATGTTTCTGCATCTTCTGCTGATATCATTGGGAGCCCAATTGGATTTAAGAACGCGTCAATCTCATCCCCTGTGCATTCTAACTTGCTCTGATAGAGACCAGTGTAGTAGTCCAGGAATGTGCGGTTTATGCGCAGTTGGGTATTCATAATGGGAAGGCCTTCCTCCCTAAGATCTAGGATTGTGGATCCCTTTTTGCCGTATTAGCAATCCATGCCAGGAGTGTCACAATGCAATCCCTCTCCTCATGCGCTCGTATCATGTAATTTCTATAATCGGAACAACGTAATCTTTCTAACTGCTCCGCTACTTTCTCCTTAGCTTCAATTAGCTGGTCTTGTACCTTGCTGTGCTCCAGCCTGAGTTGTTCATTTCCCCTTAGGCGTTGTTCCGATTCCTGCACCTCTCTCAGGAGGGTCCCTCTGATCCACACTGTCTCTGATGTACACCTACCCCTAATGACCACCTTAAAGGCATCCCAAACTACCTGGGGGTCTGTACCCCTTCCGCCATTTTCCTCAAAGTATTGGGTAATAGCGTTGTTGATTGTGGCTTGGAAGACGGAGTCCTCCAAGGACTCTGGTTTTAGCCTCCATGTAGGAATACAGGGTCGGGTCCACCCCCAATACAGACCATGGAGCAGGGAGTTATGATCAGAAATCGTTCTGGCTAGGTATTTGCTAGTTACCACAAATTTGTGTATGTCTGGAGTACATAGTATCATATCTGACCGCACATGTAAGTCATGCAGGTGTGAAAAAAACGAATAATCTCGCTCACCTGGATTTTACCCTCCAGGAATCCACCATTCTCCACTGAGCCAGCCATTATTTAAGAGCCTTTGCTGATTTAACTATATGTGTGTCTCTAAACGGCGGGTGGGAGCAGTCTAATTCTATGTCCGCTATACAGTTGTAATCCCCTCCGATTATGTCAGAGCCCATGAGGTGCGGAGCCAATGTGGTAGAGAGGGCCAAAAAGAACGAGTCATGGTCTGTGTTGGGGCCATAGATGCCCCCTATGGTGATGTAGCGCCCATCTAATGTGCCATGTACCAACACATTCCTTCCCTCTGGGTCCACTAAGTGTCCAGTATATTTAAAAGGTACCCCTGCCTTAATCCACACCAGCACTCCCCTGGCGAATGGTGAGTAATCCAGATAGTAGGTTTGCCCTCGCCACCTATGCTGTTCCTTCATTCGCCTTGAGGTGTGTCTCCTGCAGGAGTGCAGTCTGTATTTCTCTTCTAGCTAAGAGGGCATATACCATATGTCTTTTGGTCATGGAATTCATCCCCCTGACGTTCCAGGAGAGTACTTTATATTCTACAGGGGGTGCTATAGGATTCTCTGAAGGTATCGCCCCTTCCCACTAAGAGTTCCTGGCATCCTGATTATTCTCACCTTCACTGGCCTTGACAGAACCCTCTCGGCCCGCCTTGCACGCACCCTCCCCCAACAAACGAGCCAACTCCCACACCCCAAGACAGGTGTAAATACAAACCAGACACTAGCAGGTGACCAATCACGAGGTCACTCGCTTAACAACAATCAGGGTGGGCTGGTAATACAGTCTCGGAGTGGAGCCCCCCCCTTCCGGGTGCACCCCTATTATTATGAGCTCGGCCCTCTGGTTGCAGCACTGAATACTTCTGCTGGGGAGTTGCCCTTGCGGAGTCCTTGGGAGGACATCGCTGGATATCTTTCTGCCTTAGCTTTGAATTAGCTTACCCTAAATTATCCCATCTGCCGTTCTCGGGGTAAACTAAGGCAGTTCAACATCAGTTTCCTCTGCGGAGCTAGGGTCCTTGGTCGTCTCGGAGCACCTATCTTCTTGTTCACCGATCGAGGAATGTGGGCTTCTATCTGGGTTGATAAATTCAGTTAGTGCTCTGATCACTTTCCTTCGTTCACGCTGGTTCTCTGCCAATGTGGGGCTTCCTTTTTTGTGGACCTCAGCATTCGCCTGTTGGGTCCCACTCGCCTAGGCCCACCCCCGACTCAGTCTCCGGTATTGTTTTTATCCAGTTCCAGGCATCCTGCGGGGTCAGGAAGAATTGTGACCCAGTAGGTGTGATCACCCACAGTTGTGCTGGGAATATCATTGCATAGGGGAGGTTAATCTGCCTTCCAAGAAGGTTGCTCGTTGCTTCTGCACTTCTTTGGTGAAATCCGGGAAGATCGTCACTTTGCTGTTAAGTATTTAAAGGTCTTTTCGTGTGCGAGCTTGAGCCATAATATGGTCCCTGTCTCTGTAGAATTGGGAGGTGCCACCTCTTTGCCATTCCTTTATACAGGACAACGTATTTGATCCTTCTGCCAATTCAAGAACCCCCAGGAGTCTTATGTTATTGCTGCGTGACCTATTTTTCTCTGTCCTCTGCCCTCTTCTCCAGGACCTTGACCTTGTTTTCGATAAGGGATACTGTTTTCTGTAATGATATTAGTTCCGGGGACATAACTGACCGGGTTTTTTCATTTGAGGTAAATCTCTCGGCCAGTTGTCGGTGGTCATCCTTCAGCAGATTAAGCTCTGTGCCAATGCTGTCTATTTTGGACTCGAGCGTGTCCTGGGAGACTTTTATTACCTGCATTATATCATGAAGTGTTGGGTCATTTCTGGGCTCTTTCTGTAGAGCCCTCTCCAAAACCCCTTAGTCTTCTCTCTGGTCCATCAGGGGTTCCCAGTTGTGTCCTCCCGGCCCCGGCTTCTTGCTTGTTTTTCCCATAGCTTGCAGGCTGCGACCCCTGTTAGTGACTCAGTTGCTGAGACTCAGTTAATGATGAACTTCCGAAACTGAGCTATTACCACTCCCACCGCCGATGCCTCTCGTTTTCTATCACGTGTGGGAAGATCTAATGCTCCACTGGAAGCAGAAGCACTCGGTAGGAGTACGTGTTACGTTTTTACAAGTCTGCATGAGGTACCTTCTAGGGCAACCCAAGTCCTGCTCGCCTCTAATTTCCCACTATTCCAGCAGTAAACAGGTTGAGGGTGCGCCCCAATGCCAGCGACAGACTGGTTCTCTGGCCTTGTCCAATCACTCTTTATCTGCAGTACAGTGGCAAACTGTTTAGGGGGGGAGCTGCTCTGTGGTGCTCTTTACTGAACTCCTCAGGGGGAACTGGCAGAGTCACTGTTGCAATAGTTCCTCTGGTGCCCCCGATTTCCGCGGGGCCGACCTTCACCGCAACGCTTTCTGGACCTGGTGTCCGATGGCTTAAAAGCAGGCCCCGGTTGCCTCACTTTTGCTCCACTATTTGCCTCCGGCTGGACCATTAACCCTACTCCACTGGCCTCAGGTGTTCGCTCGTGTCTTACTCCGCCGATTCTACAGTGCAGGCCTCCTGTGCGCTGCTGCCCTGAGCCTCACCCATGCTCAGCTCACCAGTTGGAGGGCGCGCCAATCATCTTCCCCTGAGGTCTCCTCCTCACCCCAGGGCCACCGATCCTACCAAATGACAGGCGTGCTCTGGTCAGACCTTGCCGCCGCTTTCTCACTTTTCCATGAACGCCCTCCACCATTGCCGGGCGCCTGGCTGCGTCCGCTCCGAATCACTGCTGGCTGCATGAGTTTATGCTAGCTCTTCCTGGGTAGGGACCACTGCGGTTGACCTCCCGCCCGTCACAGTCATGCCCACGGCCTACCTCTTCAGCCGTGGAATTAGCTCTCGGCTGCACACCAACTGGGTCACTCTGTCGCCTCCCTCTTCACCTCACCTGCTCTTCTTCTAGCATAGGTACCATATATACCCAGGGCACTGTGACCAGATAGGGCCTCTAAGGGCTGCAGCACCTATTGATACCCTGCACATTCACACCCACACACTACCATTGCAGGCTGCATGTTTTGGTGCAGAGAAAAGTGAAGAGTCAACATGGCGCACATCCCTGTGTGCAATGCCTGCAACCCCTGCCTGGTGAGCGTACAGTTGCATGAGCACGGTACCCCTACAATCTCTAAGTACATTCTTAGACATTGTAAGTGCAGTAGAGCATATGGTGTGTGAGTTGGTCATTATAAACTCCACAGCTCCATAATGGCTTTACTGAAACCTGGGAAGTTTGGTAGCAAACTTCTCAGCACATTAAACCCACACTGATGCCAGAGTGGGATTTAATGTAAAATCTTAAATATGCCCCCTTAAAAATGACCACCCAGCAACTGGCTCTCACCAGTTCTAACCCCGACTTTGGGCGGGAGAATCGGTGGGAAAACCAAGTTAGGAGTCAAGGTGTGCCCACCTTTGCCAACCCCACCCCTCAATTGGGGAAGCCAAGGTGATGCACACATCTCAGTCCTCTCCTTCTTGTAGATGAACAGACCCAGCCAATTAGAGAGAGGCTCATGCCCCTCTTATACTGGAGGATGGCATAGTAGGGGGTGTACTATGAACAAGAAAAGAGAGTTCCCTATATGGATATAGGCATGTTGGCCGGGAATATCACAGAGCTGAACAAACCACCCACAGGGGGAGAGAATTGCTGCCTGCCTCTACTTATATAAATGCAGAAATATCTCGCTACAGTATACAGAATTTAGAAAGAACCAGCATGGATCGAAAATTCAAACAATAACCTTAATAAATTATTTTTATTCATTTATTTTTTTAAATAAAATTTCCACAAAACAATATACAATACAGGGCATACGACATAACGTCGCAGTGGTGTGAAACAGCCATATACATATCTGAAATGCGAAACACAAGCATTTTATCAAATCAATTACAAAATGATGTACGAGCTACCCAATGTTAGCAGGGAGACCACAACCAATTTGTTTCAATTTTTATGCCGGCGCTGCTGGTCCCACCCAGCAAACAGGGAGGACATCTCACCCACACGCAGTCATTATCTACCACGAATCACAGTAGGGGCTTACAGTTACATTACTCAGTCAGGGGGATCCCCAGGCATCATGATGACGTCGGCGCCCACGGCTGGAGCAAACTCAGATTGGGCTCGGGCCCAATCTAGAAACGGCTCCCAAATATCCCTGGGCCTAGATGCAGGCGGCATTAGTTCCCAGAGCACCGCCAATTGGGATTGGCCATATGTGACTTCTCTCAGCCATTCTTTGATAGTGGGTTTCCTACGCTTCCCCCAACCAATAGCGATCTGTCTCTTTGCAAATAACAAAAGCAGTGCATGTAGCCTACGCTTTTTAATGTGAGTGTATTTAACAAATCCCAACAGGCCCAGTAACGCAGATGGGGGCACCTGGACGTTCAGCATCTGGTTAATGGTTTCGAAGACTTTCGTCCAGTACACAGCAACGTCTGGACATGTCCAAGCCATATGGAGGAACGAGGCAGCAGGCGCCCCGCAGCGCCAGCAGCAGTCGTTGTCTCTTAATCCCATCCTCTGTAAGCCAATGAGTGTCCTATAATAGCGGTGTAAAAATTTAAAATGAATTAGTCGGAGTTTGTAGTTGGGTGAGAGCTCAGTCATTTGGGCGCAGCAGTAGGCCCATTCAATATCAGACAAAGGTGTGGGTAATTCGGCGTCCCATTTAGGGCGAGCTCCGGAGGTCGCCGCGGGGGCGTCAGTTTGCATGCGTGTGTACAAGCGGATGATCAATTTGCGTGGTGACGGCGTAGTCAGTAGGTTTTCCAGGGCATTTAACATTGGCGGCTGGGATGGGAAGCTAGCGTGCAATTCACGGCAAGCCGCTCTGAGTTTGTGGTGCAAAAATATTTCTCCGAATGGTACCCTTTCACCTTCCGCGGCTTTCAGGTAATCCCTAAATACCCCCCCTGGGTATAGGTCTGCAAAGGTGTGGAGTTTCATCGTCTGTGTGATTTTATTATTTATCTCGTCTCGTATGTTAGGCAGGAGTGGGTTCTGCGCAATTGGGATCGAGGGAGCGTATAGATACCGGTATATTTGCCTTTCTACGCAGTCCCTCCCATGCCCATCTGAGCGTTTCGGTAGTATCCAACCCATCTAAGGGGCGTTTGTGTTTTTGATATACTGCCACACGCAACGGCACCGGAGCGACCGCATCCTCTTCGACTGCTACATGCGGCTGAAAAGGTGTCTGGTGGACCCAATAGTGTAAGAATTGCGCCTGTACACAAAGTGCATATAACTTCATATCCGGGGCACCAAGCCCACCCTGCCTAGTCGGCAGTGTCAACAAGTCCCACGACACCCTAGCCTGCCCTCCCGCCCACACCAACGAGAGCAACGACCGCAACATATTGAAGAATGACTGAGTGAGTATGAGTGGCAGATTCACGAATAGATATAGGAATTTAGGCAGGATGACCATTTTGGTCAGTGCAATTCTGCCCGCCAGCGACAATGGGAGCCCTCTCCACAAGGCTACTTTGTCTTCCAGCCAACTCACAGCCCTGCCAAAGTTAAGGTTCCAGAGTTCTTGCACATCGCGGCTAATCCAGATACCCAAATATTTTACTGAGTCATTCTCCCACTGCAACGGAAATACCGAGGTGACCACCCTGGTGTTATCTGTGAGGGGGAAAATCACCGACTTATTCCAGTTGAAAGATAAACCTGACAAGCCACCAAATTTGATAAATTCCCTCAGTACCACATCTAGGTTACGCTCTGGTTCCGCAATGTACAGTGTAACGTCGTCTGCGTAAAGCGATATTAGCAGACTGCGAGCGCTAAATCCGATCCCCTTATCTGTGTGATGTTGTCTAATCCGCGCAGCTAAAGGCTCCATCGCTATTGCGAATAATAATGGGGATAGCGGACACCCCTGACGTGTGCCGCATGTGATTGGAAGGGGTCTGAAGTAAGATCATTTACACGCACTCGGGCCGACGGTCTAGTGTACAACAGCTTAATCCACCAGAGAAACAGCGGGCCAAACCCCATCCTTTCCAGAATTCTAAATAAGTAAGGCCATTCGAGCGTGTCGAACGCCTTAGTGGCATCCAAAAAGGCCAACACCGCCTGCACATCCGGATGAATGTAGTGTATCACTGAAAATACCGTACGAAGGTTATGGGAGGTGGATCTGCCGGGAATGAAGCCCGACTGATCCGGCAGGGCGATCATGGGGAACATAGGCTGCAGCCTATTGGCTATCAATTTAGCCAGTATTTTAACATCCACATTTATAAGTGATAATGGCCTGTATGAGTCCAGTTCATTATCAGGTTTGCCCGGTTTCAGTAGAGTGATTATAATGGCTTCACGCATAGATGGAGGCAGTATCCCTGTTTCGTGTGCTTCCTCAAAAACTGCCAGGAGTCTGGGAGCAAGTTCTTCCACATATACCTTGTAGAACGCTGCAGCTAGCCCGTCCGAGCCTGGTGCCTTGTCCGGGGGCAGGCTCATGATGACTCTTGTCACGTCTTCTATTGTAAACGGCAGGTGCATGTATTCCCGGTGTCTGTCATTAAACCACGCCAGGGCCACGGAATCTAGGAATTCCTGCATGCCCACTGGGCATTCGACGAGCCCAGCTTTATATAACTGCGTGTAGAACGAGGAGAACGCCCCCAAGATGGCAGGGGAGCCTCTTATCTTGTTACCACCTACACTGGTTAGTTCGGGAATAAAGGCCGTAGCCTGCCGGGATCTAAGCAGGCCCGCGAGCGTGCGGCCTGGTCTGTCACCCTCGCCATATCTGCGTGCTTCAGCATATTTCCCTAAAAATGTTACTTCTCTATGAGCTTCCTCTTCGTATTCTAACAGCTTGCCCTTTAGATCAGCAAGCAGGGCCGCGCCTCCACCACTCTGTATGCGGGTCTCCAACTCTTTTATCTTAGCCTCAATAGTGCCCAAGGTGGTTCTTATAGCCTTTAAGACTCCTGCCTGTCTGGAGATACATTTCCCCCTGATAACCACCTTAAAAGCCTCCCAGAGGACAGCCTCCGTGCCCACTGACCCAGCATTCAGCGCGAAGTATTCAGATATATCTGTACGTATTTATTCCTTGAATGACTCGTCCAGGAGCGCCCTCGGGGAAGCCTCCAGGTGAATTTCCCACGTGTAGTATTGGGAAGGGATACCATAAGACAAGGGGAGTGGTCTGAGACTGTTCTCGCCAGGTGCCTGACCTCGACCACCCAGCCGGTCATATCTCTTGACAATAACCAATAGTCTAGTCCAGACCAAGCGCGGCGATGTTCCGAGAAGCACGTACCCTCCCTAAGCATAGGGTTACGTAATCACCAAATGTCCACCATTTCTCCATCCTCAAGCAGGGCATTTAGGACCTTACTAGCCGCAGTGTGGTGCACCCTAGGCGTGCCCTGTCTATCCAGATCGTCATGAAGAATGGCATTGAAGTCGCCACCCCAAAGGATCGTGGCGCAGCCCGTGGCCCTGACTTTTGCCCAAACTTCCTGGAAGAACTCTGGCGAATCGACATTTGGTCCATACAGCGCCAGCAGAGTGAGTAGCGTGCCTCCCAAATATCCCAGGAGTATAATGTAATGACCAGCAGCATCTGTGTGGACCTCACGTTCCCTCCAGTCCAACCCACACTTTATAAGAACTGACACCCCTCTAGCATAGTTAGAGTATATTGAGGAGTATGAGGACCCCCACCTGTTGTGTCTGAGCCTCGCAGATGTTGGGGTACTGAGATGAGTCTCTTGCAGCAGGCATATGTCAATGTTGTGTCTTGCCAGATAGGCATGTACCATGCGGGACTTCCTACCATCATTAAGGCCGCGTATGTTCCAGGTCAGACAATTTATGGTAGTATCGTGTAGTGTATGTCAGTCAAATATGTTGCAACCGAGCCTCCCCCCGTCAAATGGAGTGTTTCGCAGTTACGTGTATCGTACCCACCGTGACGAAGCCACACATCCCCAAAACAAACGACCTTGAATCCCACCCCCACCCACCCACCCACCCACATCAACCCCCCAACTAGTTTGAAGCAAACCCCCCCCCACCCCCCCTTGAAAAACATACAATACAAAGCACCAGGGAAATTTCCCATGGGGACGAATGAGTGCCAAGCGGTAACCCCTACCTGCGCAGGGTGGCCAAGAGACTACAATGGATGGACTTGCACTGTGACTTAACAGGAACATCCCCATGGCTCAAATATTATTATCACTTCCCACCTTCACTTGCGGTTACAATCAAAACAAACATCCCTTCTACAATCCACAGTGTGAACAGAGTATGTGTGCGATGCTATAACAGAGACACAATCAAAGAAATCCAAATGTTATTCCTACAGTGAGTTCCAAACGGACTATATAGATTCGGGTTGGAAAACCAACAATGTTAAAGGCAGGCCAGAGACAACGTATCACTCCCACCCCGCAGGCCAACAACAACCCCCCCCCCATCATGGACATAGCGCAGACAGTAGAGCCAAAGGCAGGCTACATCACATGGTTCAATCATTGTCACTTAGCTGGTTTTCGGTAGCACCGCTGGGTCGGGGGCTAGATTTTTTCGACTTCCCTCCCACATGCTTGGCAAACTTCAGGGCGGACTTGGCATCGGTGAAAAAGTGAGCGGAGCCATCATGAGATACTTTCAGTTTGGCAGGGTAGAGCAAGGAGTAGGGGATTTGTGATTGCATGAGGATCCGCTTCGCCGGCAGGAATTCCCGTCTGGCCGCCTGGACCGCCGGTGTGAAATCCGGGTAGAAGGCCACTTGGTTCCCTTGATATTGTATGGACCCCATCGTGCGAGCCTGGCGCAGTATAGCATCCCGATCCTGATAGTTTAAAATCCTTACCAATATAGGACGCGGCGGCGCCCCCACCTGTGGCCGAGGCCCTAGAGTGTGGTGCGCCCTTTCCACCGCGAACTGAGGTGACAAGTATGTCGCAAACAGGTCCCGCAAAAGGTCAGAAATGTACGCTTCCATTTTCGTGATTGCTGTGGTCTCCGGAACACCCATGACGCGCACGTTGTTTCGTCTCGATCTGGCCTCCAAATCCTTGTTCTTTACCCTGATCACCCCTAGGAGTCTATCCATTTGCGACAGCTGGTCTTTTGTCTGTACCTGAAAATCGTGGAAATCTGACTGTTTATTCTCAAGGACATCTAATCGGTGCTCATCTACTCCCACCTGAGTCTTCACCGATTCCATCTGAGATATAAGGTTGTCCAGCTTCGCGTCTATAGTGTGCAGGCTAGAGCGCATTTCTAGCATGAGGGATCGCATGTCTTCACCCTGCTCTTCTTGCCGACCCTCCGTTGTTCCCCCAGATGCCGTGTCCACATCTGGATCCAGTTGTCTAGTCGACTTTCGCTGCTCAAAAGTGAGCCTGGGCTGCTTTGCGTCCTGCTTGCCCATGGCGCACGGTTGCTCAGTTGTCCCCAGGTCGCAGTGGGCCCCGGCTCCTCCTCTTGCACCACAGAACCCGCAATAGATGCCTGGGCAACACCACGTTCCGAGAAGCCCGACGAGAAGTAGGGTCAGTCTAGCTCAGCAGGCCCGTCCACGTTACACCCCTCCTCTCACTCCAGCAGTGGAGACCACTCAGGTAGGTACAGGGTGCCGTTTTGTCACCAAGATTGCGCAGATTACAGCCTGGGGCCGGAGAAGCCGTAGAGCCCACCACGTGCTTCAGCAGGAGCCCTCCATTCCGCCCCTGATGGGGAGACAACCGATCTGCCCCGACGGGTCTCCTCCCAAAGCCGGATCTCCACCTCCTGCAATGCCTGGCAAGCCGCAACTCCGGGGCAGCGGTCACACGTCCCGAAATCCCCTCTCAGCAGCTCACCTCGTGTTTGCAGATCACCGCACTCCCGCCTCGGCCAGTCCGCGCAGCTCTGCTTCAAAAATGGCGTCCTCGGTGGCAGGGTTGCCCCCGCGCCCCGCCCCCGCTGCTCAAAACACCGTCCGCGCTGGATAAATTGCCGGTGTCCCACAGAGGTAGGTGCCCAGGCCTCCGATGCGCACCTGGGCCCGGAGGGTCGCCCCTCAGCGCGTCCGCGATGTCTCCGCTCACAGGCCGCGTACGGGCTCCACAGCGCACCGCATGCATGCCGCTCACCACCTTACGGGCTGATAATTGTTACTCCGCCGCATCTATTTTGCCAAAGGCGTCACGCTGCATGCCACAGGTGTTCCGACGTAAGGGAATTAGACGTATAGCAAGTCTATGTCCATATTCTGCTCGGATCAATGAGCAGATTGTGTCTCGGCCGGCGGAGCTCTCTCAGGGAGCAGCAATACCGCAGCCCGGAAAGCCACGCCCCCCTAATAAAATTATTAATTCTTTTGCAATTTATTGGATCATTCAAATATCATATCAACAATATATAACATACAATAAATAGTTAATATAACAATAGGTGTGCCACAAACATAACAGATTTCTTCTTTTTTTATCTTTTTTCTTTTTATCTCCTTTTTACCCTGATTTCTCTCTCACTCACCCCACAACATTGATACTCAATCAATCAAACCTCAACCAAAAATCTCTCTCATCCCATATCTATATTTATACCACTTAAGGCAAAGAATCATGTGAAAATCAATATGTATAACAGGATTAAGAGCAAAAATGACACATATAACTTATACAGATTCACATTAAGAAAAGTATTTTCATCAGTCTGTAGAGTCAGACCAGAGGTGTTGTATATACTTTGTCTCAAGGCAATTAGATATATAGAAAATAGCAGTGTTTATGATGCTCGTCTATAAATTAGTAAGACATTTCTTCATGCTTGATTCCTTAAGAAAGTGACCAATATCCCTGTTGTGCCATGGACTTGTTCCGACGCACGTTTCAGTAGGGATCAAAATTAGGGCCAAAACCTTCCTCGGGGCACAATTGTTTCCTTCAATAATATATAAACGGGGAGTAAGGGGGCTACCAATGAGGGCACATTACATAGTTTTACTTGAGATGTCCTAAAAACAAAAAAATTTAAAACAATAAGCGATCAGAATAACTCGATCCAATGCCAGAATAATTATATATTTTTTTTTGTTTCAATTTTTTTATTAGGGTTTTGCATACAACTTTCCACATTGAATTTCAACTGTTGTACAGGTTAATCGTTTTTGCGCATCATTGTGATTCATTATTGCTGCTTGCATTGGGTGGTTGCATTAATCACTTAGTCGTCGGAACCTCCTGGTATAACTAATAACATATGTCTCCTACAAATGTGTTCCGATAGACCGTCATGTATGTTGCCGTAGCTGTGCCGACTTGTCCCGTGTTATCCAGGGTCAACTCGGTCTCCCCTATACTGTCTATGCAGCTCTTCCCTCATAACCAATATAGTCGTCTGTTTCGTGTAACTAGTGCATCGGTGTTAGAACTGCCGATGGAATCAACTACGAACTGCGGGGTGGAAAGGGAAAGACCGTAGAGAGGGGGGTCAAACTGAAACGGGGAAAAAGGGAAATTAATGAGAGGATCATGAGGGGGGGAGAAGGTGTAGGGCGGGCAAGGAGAAGCTACCGTGGTGAACTGTGCGTAGATTGAGTGCATGTGTGTTGGACGAGTTCTGAGGTGAGCTAGGGAGGGAGTGGGTCTATAGGCGGGCGCGCTGTAAGGGCTGGGGCCTGCACTCGCCTCTCCTGACTAAGTGCCCTACTTGTCTATGGAACCACCAGCGCTTTCTATGGGTCCTGGGTGGCGGGGGGAGCAGGAGAAGCGCGAGGAGTGGGCCGTGTCGTGTCCTGTGCGTCTCCCTCTGCGCTCTTCTGTTTGAAGTGTATTAGGAGTTGTGCCCATTCCATGGATATTGGATGTTTACGGGTGCCCCTCACCTCTTCCTCTCGCAGTATCTCTTCCTCCGCCGCACCCCATTTGAGGCCAGAATAATGATATTTTATATATAACTAAGAAGATGTACATGCTCAAGAGACCACCCAGAGAGATTCTAAGGGTGATAAGCGTAAAGATAAGTAAAATAAAAACCGATGGGTCACCGCCAACAAGGAATATCAGCGATCGCACCACCAGTAATAGATAGTCCAAGATACAGATACCAATACCCAGTGCTGTGAGTGCAGTTCACACACAGTAAGGAAGCAAGAATATACCTCAGAGTTCGTAATCCCCACACGAAAAATAATTCAGATTAATAAAATCGTGTAAATATAATAATGGAGACTTGGTTTCTCACAGAGCAGCTCCAGGTTGCATATAGTAAGTAGAGAGTTTGATGGTATATGGATAATGGAGGATAAAGAAAGCTAATGAAATACAAAAGACTTGACTTCCCACTTAGAGAGAAATCAGGAAAAATCTAAAAAAGCAAGCAGACTTACTCACAAATCTTCTCAGATTCTAAAAGTTTGTTGGGACTGAGGGCAAATTACAAGAAATGTTTAAGAAGCAGTGAGGCCCATTAGGATCCCATAAATTATATGAAAAGGAACCACATGAAATAAATGGAACAGATGAATAGATTGCAACTATTTCAGAGTATAAGCGAGAATAGATTACCTCCAAAGTTTGTTTGAATGCAGGACAGTATAGTTGGCTAGGGAAGGTTTGAGCTTATAAGGTCCAATCCCTGTGTGTCTGGATGTTCTTCGGCGTCAGTACATATTGAAATAGAGAGCTCTATAAATAGAGGGAAAAAAACAAATTATATAGCTAAATAAGGCTATAGAAATCAATCCGATACACAGTCCCCGAGACAGGATCGCTATTTCGGATGGCCGCCATTGTGAAGGATGGCGAGTGGACGGACTATGGGGCTGTAAAAGAGCTTACAAGAATGTGCTGAGTGACGTGGGTGGCACATGACAGAGATATTAAAGTAATGACGAGGAATTCTGCCAATGTATACACCAATAAACATTGGAGAAGGGTTCCATCAAGGTTAAAGCTACAAAAATACCCAACATTGTGCTAAGTCGAAAATGGAGCGAATGTTACAAATAGGACTCACCTGAATATCTTACAGATACGTGTCGATTTCCACATCTCTGCGGCCCATAATGAGAGATACAGAAAAACGCCCAACGTTGGGAGATTCACCAACGACGATGTCTAGGCTTGACCCGTGTTGATGGAGTTAAGTGGATTCCGGTAGCGGGCGGATATCCGCCCTGTCAAGTGATCGGGCATAGCTTCGAAGATTTTGAAAACAACTAGAGCGTATCAAAAGGAGAATGGGTCAGACAGCGGTGCCCACGATGGAGGGCCACCAAAGAAAAAGGCGGAAGTATAACCAGCGGCAGAATCTCACGCTGGAGGAAGGTAAGGAACCCTTCGAGCGGCAATTAATAATGAATATGTAGAAAAATCAGGACCTGCCACAGCCTATAAACTGCGAGTAAAAATGGGCATGAGGTCTCAAAGTGGCCTTAAATTATTAAACAAAGGAACATAAATATCTTGCATACTGAGGGGATAAAGTAAGCTGCTAGATGAAAATATAATGATTGTTTACAATTGTATGGTGGTACACGTGAACGATTTATATTAGTTGGCTATTTTGTAGTGTACTACATGGACTACCTCTTAGTGGTCTTTCCAGACTTGTTAGGAGGGCACTAGTGAGAATAATTGTTTTAGGGTTACTATGTCATTTATTGATGTTTTGTTTGTCATTTAAATACAGAATGCTGTGATTGAGGTCATGTTTTTTTGTATATATATGTGGTGTTGTCTTCTTGATTAGGTGCTATTCTATGCAGAATATATAAAAAATGTGTTGATATTATCCATCAAGAATAATAATTACAGAGAGGGTAATTAAATATGCTCTACTTAGAAATTTTCCAGTATTGATTCCACTTGTGATTGTGGAAGATGATAGAAAACTCAGGCAGACATCAGTCACCTGAAACTACTGTTTGTCTATAGGGCATTTTCCCATGGGGTCAGTCCCTGTTGTTGTGGGTACAAAAGCGAGATCCCAAAAACGTCCCTCTTCTTACGGAACTTGGTTTAATCTCTCCCATTCAGAGATGTTATTTTCTCCAATATGGTCCATCTGAGTTTCTTCTCAGTATGGCCCTCACATGATTCTTTGCCTTAGGTGGTATAAATATAGATGTGGGATGAGAGAGATTTTTGGTTGAGGTTTGAGCGATTGAGTATGAATGTTGTGGGGTGAGTGAGAGAGTAATAAGGGGAAAAAGGAGTTAAAAAGAAGATAGATAAAAAAAGAAGAAATCTGTATGTTTGTGGCACACCTATTGTTATATTAACTATTTACTATATATTATATATTTTTTATATGATATTTAAATGATCTAATAAATTGCAAAAGGATTAAAACATTTGATTAAGGTTATTGCTTGAATTCTCGATCCATTCTGGTTCTTTCTAAATTCTGTATACTGTAGCGAAATATTTCTGCATTTATATAAGTAGAGGGAGGCCGCAATTCTCTCCCCTATGGGTGGTTTGTTCAGCTCTATAATAGGGGGTGGACTTATTGGTCCCGACCTGCTTACCCTTGTAAACGCCCCTAAAGTTAGTATTTAGGGCCAACCCTGAACCTTGCCTCCTCAGATTTGAGGAAGAAAGCAGAAGGACCGAAGAGCCGTGCTGACCCAGTAAGAAGAGGACACCAACTGCTTTGGACCCAGCACTATCTGCCTGTCCCGAGCTGCCTACAGCAGAAACCCCGAATGTGTCCAGCAGCCAACAGCATTCCAAAATCCAAAGGACCTGCCCTGCACTCATCTCAAGGACTCTGTCTCTCATGAGCGCCGGATTGGCTCAAACAAAAACTCCAAGACAGGATCCGGATCCAGACGGCTCCGCGGTGCTGCAGCACTCTGCACCCGACACCCGCGGCCCAAGTTCGAGTGGCCCAGCCCCACATGGAGGTCACCCTATCGAACCTGACCTGGGATCTGGTGATCCCTGACCTACCTCACGCTTCAAACCAACACCGCAGCCTCAACCTGAAGGTTCCCCCCGACTGTGACCGGAGCTGGTAGGAAGATCCAATGCCAAAAAACCACCCAGACACCCCATGGCCCTGGGTGGCCCAACAGACAGTGTCCAGGCAACCCCCAAGAACTTAACTTACCTCTTCTGCATGTGGTGGTCGCCTTCAGGAAGCCTCCTTGACTGAGCCTGCAATCTTTTCCTCAAACCGGGAATCTCCTTTGCAAACCACCGGCTCCCCAGTGTCTTCTTGGCACTCTGCATCCGGCCACCCTGTGCCGCTGGTGGTGCAGCTTCTGTGCTGATTGTTGGCCCCTGCAGTGCTGGTCTTCACCCCAGGAGCTTTGCTCCCACTCCCGAGTGGCCTGCCCATAAGCAGCCCCTGACCGAAGGCCCTGTTAGCCCGATTGGCTAACATTGCGTCCCTGCGCTTTGCACCTGGCTGCCCCAGTGCCGCTGGTGGTGCATTTTGAGTGCCTAACTGAAACTTGGTTCTAACCCCCCAAAAATATTCTTGCAGGTCGTTTACTTACCTGCAAACCGTTAACCTTCTTTTTCCCATGGGAACCAATGTTGCAAGTTTTTGTTCCTAAAAATGTCTGTGTTATACTGTGTTTTGTATGAAAGAAAAGTAACAGTGCTTTAAACCAAAAAGTGTCTTACTTACCTTTGTATTGTAGGATCCACGGTGTGATATCTGGGCATATCAACCCGAGTAGTTGATCCAAAGTAATTTCTTTGCACAGGTTTCCTTCTATCCATTTTTTCATTCATTCGACTTTACCAGATTCATTTCTGCATGGTCAATACAAAGTGAAATATCATGGTAAGTTGCAGCTGTTGTTGGCTCTGGGTATCACATACTTTTGGACAACCAATAAACAATATTTATTCCTATGAGGAGAAGAATCAGACAGACGTGTAGGAATTTAACTTTCATCTATTTCTCTTTTTTTCTGAATGATTAGTTTATTTTGGAAAACCGTCAGCAATCTATACAAATTTCCCCTTCCAGAATTTAGAATATTGCCTATGGTTTAGAAATGTACAGCATTCCATGTTCACAAGTAGGTTCCACACATTTTACCATCACAAACTGCAAGCAGGTTGAATTCTCAAATAATCAAAAAAATAATTACCACTTAGAAAAATCTGGTAAAGCAAACATATATATTTTTTATAATTGTGATTGATCCTGAAAGCTGGGAAGCTGGTGCTCTTAACACAGCTACGTTTTTGTTGATACCATTTTAGAAGAACAAAAACATGTTTTTTTTACAGCAATGTTGGCCTATTTTTCAATTTTGCTTTTCTTAGCAATTACTCTGATGCCCTCTAAGGCAATCCACAAACCTTGGGTCTTTTTAGAATCTCCAATATTCGGGGGAAAAGATGCAAATTTTGTCTGGATACCTTTTGCTGAAAAAAAGTTTTGAAGCCTTAAGCATGAAGATCCCTAACATTAAGAAAGGGATTGGCAAGAGGGTGTGTGGAAGGGGGTGTAGGGTTGTTGGGAAGGGTGGAGGACCTCAGCAACGAAGGGGTTAAACAACCTATGCAATTCTCTTCCATACACCAACATTGGCAAAGTTGATAAGTCTAAGTTTAATGTGCTAATGCATTGAAACAGCATTGCTCTCTGGACCGTGCTCACCTGTGGTGACAAGAAATGTGGGAAGATACTCTCCTTTGAACTCCATGAGGGTGCAGCACTTAAGAAGAAGAGGTCATTGTAGAGTGTGAGCCCTGCTTATTGTGAGGCTTCACCTCTGCGATGCACAACCTACTCAAAGAACGTGGTTGAGTCATGATGGACTACAAGTGCCAGGGCACCCAAGGACACTCGTGTGATTTGCAATGGTTGATTTGTGAAGTAAAAATTCCTTGAATTTCAGTGTTCTTTGCTAGTCAATCAAGCTACTTAGTTGCTACAGCCAGATTTATGTTGCCAGAATTGGAAACATGCTTTATGCCTGGAAATACAGAAAACTTTCTAGCATTCAGAGAAGTACCTTGGAAGAGCATTTACGATCAAGGATTTAGAGGTTTTGGTATTTGCTCATTATTTACATAGTCATCCTTCCGTAGGTTACGAACTCCTGCAACATGTACTATTTACTCTGACAAAAGATATAAAAAGAATCCTCCCTTTAACAGACTTTGTTAGTTATTCATTGAATTGGGGTCTTAGGTTATTTATTGACCATTGTTTCGAAGTGATTGCTTGTTATTCAGAAGGAAGGTACACTTCTAATTTGTGTTCTGTATATTACAGCTGATGAGCTTAATTAAGAATCATTCAGAGCACAGATTTAACTTATGATTCACTGAAATTAGTAATTTACATAAAAATGGGTAATATGGTCATGTGTGTTTTAGAAGAAAACACATGAAGTCACGAGGTCACGCCTGTGCTGCTTCCAGACAAGTGACCATGCGACAACAAGTCTGCTGCTACTGTCTTTTTACTTACCAAAATACATTACATTCTGCACTGGAACCAGATTTTTCCTTACATGTGAATCTTTACTACACAATATTTACTTTTATACTCCATAATCAAGCATTGAAAAAGTAACTTTTGAATAAACATTTGTTGTGTCTCTCTCTAACACCTTCTTATTGTATCGACTGTGTCTTGCTAGAAGACCACTTCAACCGGCACACATCCTGGCTGTGCCTCTCTCCAAGAAGTCTTCAGTTTGTATAAACATCCTCTTACTGTATTGGCTGTGTTCTGGCGTCTCCAACGAGTTGCTTGTAAGCTACTGGTAGCTCTCCAACTACCTATCAGTAGCTCTCCTGTGTGCATCCCAGTCTGCTAAGTTGAAACATTTTGCTTGGTTAAATTAACATGTGTATGGCAAAACTGTTTATTGCAAGACGTATTTGATATTGAGTAATAAATCATGTGCGGAGACTTATTTCTAATATGATTACTTTTGCTGCAGGAGTACTGTGGCTGGCAGGCATTACCTACATATTGGCATTTTAAATTGATAAAGACTTTTTTACATTACTGCTGGTAACCCTGCTAATGTACGGAGGTGATCAGTGCTGGTAAACTTGAACATGGTGGGCACTAATGTAATCTTGTGTGGTGTGGTCACTGTTACAACACTAATAATATTAGTAGCAAGCTATGATTTTTGTTTATATAAATAGCTCTTATTGCACAAAACGTTGGAGACCCCTACTCTAGAGGAATTCTTCAATTTGTACAAACATCTTCCTTTTGTCTTGTCGAACACGTTTTGTGAAGACTATAATGACTATAATGATATTTGACACTACCACATTGATCCTAGTGATGAATCGTTTGGGTGCTATCATGGTTGTAATAACGTTCTGGGATTGAAATACAAAATTTCATAATTCATACCTAATGTGGATGGTCAATCAACTTGCATGGTATGCTCTGGTCCGTTTTTGATACTGCATTGTGTGTGGTACTTGACCACTTCCTGTTGTTTATCCCCTGGATAGCAAGGATACGGTCCTTTGTAGCACCCACCTACTGATGCTTCTGTATCACCAAACAGTGTATATTGTCCTTTACTGCTTCACTAGTCATGCGCTAGTCGGATGCACAGTTAGTCTAATCTTCTGCTTCCAAATGTAAAGCTATTATAAGTCTGGATATTCCTTTCCATATATTGCAGTGGCTTCCGTTGTATCTTGGAGTCTGCCAGCTCTGGTGTTCCATTTAGCATTTTGGAATATAAAGTGTAGGAGATTCCTTCAGTGACCGTTGAGTACAGGCTATTGGTGGACGGGAATACATTAAATAAAGCTTCTTTGTTTATATGTGCATTCAGAAACCAGTGCTAAAGTATTACACAAGCGACTACAGATCCCGCCCACTACGACCTCAACATGGCAGCAACGTTACTAAGGGTGTAAATTGATAACCATACGCTAGACTTTACAGGACAAATAAGGGCTATGTAGTGATGTTCATTAGTAGTTGTCACTAGGCTTGTATGAGCTGTCTGGGATTCCGTACGTGACACTCTAACTTCCTTAGTTGGAATGGAATGTGATCTAGAATGTAGGAGATGTGGAATAGGACAGGAGTTGAAGGACTCGCTTCTTTATGTTCCTGTGTCGGACATTTAATGGAATATATATACATATAAGACTGACACGAATAATGACCCGTCTTTACAGACTATAGCTTTGTGAATTTTGACAGCGCTCAATGGTCTTCAAGAAGATCGCTATCAGCTGGAGCGGCCATCTTAGGTGCAGTTGAAAGCTATACAGGTTATGTTGCATAAGCCTGGTCTTGTCTGCGCATTAGAATGTTTGGAGCTTGTGCTACGCCATCTCCAGAGTGTTTGACCCCTAATGCTTCTAATATACAGTGAAGACGCATGTGCAAAGGAGAGGGTGTTGCTACGTCTTCTACTATGGTAACTTTATTCTGTATAATGCAGGCAGTAGTATAGTCTAACGAGAGACACTTGCCAGGGGCTTGTCATAATACATTCATGTCTATCACCTATCACTGAAGAGAATTGCGATTCTCCTATTACCATGACCAGAGAATCTGGATTTCATTAAAGACACGGAGGCTAACATTATGCATTATTCTTTCAATGCAACTTCAAGCAGCCAGTTTAAAGTTAGACATCACAAAAGCAAAGATCTAGAATAGAATGCTCATGTGTTACAATGGCAACAAGGCAAGATATATCTGCCTCTTTTAAATGCAATGAAAGCAAAGTTCAACTATTATGAAAAAAGATAAACTTCTTCTTTAGAAACTGATGAATTCCAAAGGAACAACAAAGCATGATGCCGAGACTTGCTTGGAGGGAAGAGGAGGAAGTCTTTAAACTCCAGGAAAGATCCTGCATCTTGTGGAGGAACCATTTAAGTTGAATTATCTGAAAAAAGGTTTAATATTAAAACTTTGCACTAATAAGCCCTATGTAAAAGGGAGAACAAAGAGGATATTAAATAGTGCTTTAATAAAGCATAATACTTTGAAAAAACTGAGTGGGTTCCTCATTACACTTTTTTTTATTTTTTATTTATTTTTTAAATTCTAATCTTCAAACAAATGCAATAAAGTAAATTATTAACATGCTAGCTTAAGAGTCCACTCCCGGGAGGGAAGGGTTGGGATAATGTTGGCCTCTGTGTCTTTAATGAAATACAGATTCTCTGGTCATGGTAATAGGAGAATCGCAATTTCATTACAAGACCGGAGGCTACCATTATGCATGTTGGTAGTCTAGTAAAACTACATCAGACGTGTTCAACAGGTTTACAGTAATGTTTTGCAAAGGTATAGAAACTGGATCAGTCGGCCCCCTTAAGAATATCGTCTAACTTACCTCCTTTCCAAAAGGATTGGCTGGCCATAGCGCCTCTTAAAGAATGTGTTTGAAATCTCTGGAGGTCTATGCCTGCCAGTTGCATAGCTAGTTTAACCCATCTAGCAATAGAGGAAGAGGAGACAGGTTTGAAGGGTTTAACAAAGGAAATAAGAAGCTGGTTTACACCAGCGGTGCGATGTTTGTTCATCCTTGCATCACACTCCTTCATACAATCTACCTCACACAACGTTTTGCAAGAATCGAATCTTGGGTAAAAAAATCATGTCAGACATGGTTTTTGTTCTTTTGATAATTTAAAATCTGACACCGAAGGCATCATAAGATCTGTTAGTTATTTCCAGTGCTTTAACATCCGATACTCTCCGACAGGATATTAGGCATAGGAGAGAAGCTAGTTTAATAGAGAGTTTTTTAATTATCTAGCAGACTGTTTTTGGGCCAGTTACAAAATAGGTCAATTAATAATTTCATGTCCCATGGTGTTTCGTATTTAGGTTTAGGTGGTCTTTTAAACCTAATGCTTTTCATAATTCTACATATTATTGAGTTTTTCCCTATGGTTCTTCAATTTAAAAGGGAGTGACCTGCAGAAATGGCTGATCTATAGCAGTTAATTGATCTATAGTTAAGACCTCTTTCAAATTGTTCAACAAGAAAGTTTGTCTCCACAGAATCCAGGTTCCTTTCCAAGCACCAACGAACCCATCTTTTTCAGATGCCATTGTATCTATAGTGTGTACCGGGGGCCCATGATTCTTGGAGGCGAGAAGAAACCTGTGCCGAAAGCTCAGAGATTTCATTGGCTCTCCTGATACTTTCCAGGCAAGAAGGCTCAAAGTCCCTGTCACGTTGGCCGGAGAATTCTCTCCTCAGGATGACGCTGAAGATAATGGGGTCCACCTCCCATCCGTCCCCAGTCCGGAGAACGTGTAACACACACGGACTATGGAGACAGATGGGCGAGGGAAGGAAGGGAAGGAGCAGCTGGGAGAGGGATCTGGAACGAAACAAGCACACCGTCAGACCCCCGTTAATAGGGACCCACGTGTTGCCTCCCCCCTCCCGCTTTGCAGTGGTTTCTCACCTGTCACCTTCCAACCCGGGGTTTTGAGGGTTCTCTGGCCTGGCCTGCGTGTTGTTCAGTTGAGGTTCGCACTGACGAGTCACCGCAGAGCCAGGGCGGATTCGTGGGATCGAATCCGGAAGGGCAGAGGGACGCTGCCCACTGGGAGCAAAAGCCAGCACTTGAAGGTCAGTGCTTGATGCCCCCCAGAGCGCGTCCTGGATCAGGGTCACTCCTAAAAGAACGAGGAAATCGCCTCCCTGAAGGCTAAAGGAACAAACAGTACTCACAGTCGTGTAGTGCTGAAAAAAGGAACGGGCGCTGCTACTCTAAGCCCGGAACTCCATGGGCCGAGGAGCGCCCCAGTTCGCGCTTCCACTCTGGACCCGGTTCTCCGTGGGCAGAGGAGCGCACCAGTCCGCGCTACAACTCTGTACCCGGAACTCCGTGGGCAGAGGAGCGCGTGGAATGGACGAGGGAAGAAAACAGGAACGAGGAAGATGGTTCCGACGCTTACAAGCGTCGGGGCTCACTGACGAGGTTTTCACCTTCGCGCTACCACTCTGGACCCGGTAATCCTTGGGCAGAGGAGCGTTGATGGAGTTTTTCCTGGAGACTGGATACAAGGACGAGGGCAAGGCCGAGGATGCAGGGCTGGAACGTTGTTTCTGGAACAAGAGTGCGAACAGGACTGGCTGGAATCATCGGCACCGCTTGGTGTTTGTTGGCGGTTTTAACCGCTGTCGCGCTCGGCGCCGAACACGTGGGACGTGTTCTGCCGGGCGTTCTGGCAAACGTAGTTCCCCCGCGTGGCGGGGATGCGAGCGGTGTACTACCGGTTCTCGCCACCTGACAGTACACCCCCCTCCCCACCGAGTCAAGCGCCGCGAGGAGCCCCGGGCTTCCCGGGGCAGCGGCGGTGGAAGGCAGCCACCAGGCGGGGGGCGCGGATCGCCGATGCCGGCTCCCAGGAATGCTCCTCCGGCCCATACCCCTTCCACGCCAGGAGGTACCACACCCTGCCCCGCACCAGCTTGGAGTCCAGCACCTTCTCCACCACGTACTCCTGCTCATGCTGCACCCAAACCGGAGGAGGGACACGTTTCACAGGACACAATGAGGGTTTGAGCAACGAGACGTGGAACACGGGGTGTATGCGCATGTGAGGTGGGAGACGGAGCTGTACGGCCACAGGGTTGACGTGGCGAACCACCGTATAGGGGCCTATAAACTTGGGATTGAACACACTGGGTTTCTTGAAGGAAATGTGTTTTGTGGACAACCATACTTTATCCCCCTTACGGTACACGGGATTGGGCCTACGGTGCTTGTCGGCTTGCGCCTTGTACCTGTCCTTTGCTATGCGGAGGTTTTCGCGGGCCGTTGTGAGGGTCGAGCGTATCTGCGCGAGTCGGTGTTGGAGATCGGGCAGAGTGACGCCAGAGCGTGGGAGCAAAAAAGGGGTGAAACGAGGGTGAAACCCAGAGGAGAGGTAGAAGGGAGTGTGTTTTGTGGACGCATGAATGGTGCTATTATAAGCTATCTCGGCCACCCATAACCACTCCACCCAGGCTTCCGAGGCTTTGTTCACATAACAACGGAGGTACTGCTTCAGGGTTTGGTTGAGGCGTTCGGTTTGGCCGTCGGATTGGGGATGGAAGCTGGTGGACAGAGATGATTGAATCCCCAGCTCGGTGCACCAGACTTTCCAAAAGCGGGCTGTGAATTGGGACCCCCTGTCTGACACGATCTCCAACGGATGGCCGTGGAGCCGAACGATGTCCTTCAACATGAGTTTCGCCAAGGTCCCCACTGTGGGTATCTGCCTGCACGGGATGAAATGCCCCATTTTGGTGAGGTAATCGATGACGACCACAATAGCCGTGCCGTTCTGATCTTTTGGCAGTCCCACTATGAAATCGACGGAGATCTTTTCCCACGGAGTCATAGGGGTTGGTAGTGGACGCAGGAGACCTTGTTGCTTGCAGTGGTCGGTTTTCATCTGAGCGCAGACGGTGCAGTGCTTGACCCATCGTAGGACATCCGGTCGAACCGACGGCCACCAGAACTGTCGCAGTACTTTTTCCAGGGTCTTGGAGCCACCCATGTGACCGGCGCTGGGGGCGTCGTGGCACCAGCTGAATACGAGTTTTCGGAGGCGGAGAGTAGGGACCAGGACTCGGGATCCACACAAGGGGATGCCTTGCAACAAACGCCACTCCTTGTGGCTGCGCAACCAGGACGACCAGGCGAACGACTTGATACCCCGTTTCACTCCGTCGAGGAACGATCCGGTTTCCACTCTCCCCACCACGTTGTCGGGGGTAATGATGGCTCGTTCTGTGTCTGCCAAGGAGAGACAGGTCATACCCTGGCGAGATAAGGTATCCGCCTTTTGGTTCTGGGTTCCTGGTCGGAACGTGACGAGGAAGTGGTATTCCGCGAAAAAGAGCATCCACCGTTGTTGTCTGGGGGTGAGATGCCTAGCTGACCGCAGAAACTGGAGGTTGCGATGGTCGGTATATACCGTGACCTGGTGTTGTGCCCCCTTCAGCCAGTGCCTCCATTCCAGGAAGGCTTCCCGAATCGCTAGCAGTTCCTTCTCGGCGATCGTGTAGTTCTTTTCGGCGGGGTTGAGTTTCCTGGACAAGTAGGCCACTGGATGGAGGTGGCCAGTGTCTGGATGCCGCTGTGACAGAACCGCCCCGACTGCGATGTCCGAAGCGTCCGCCTCCACTACGAACGGGAGTTCAGGTTTGGCATGGCGTAGGACCGGAGCGGTGGTGAAAGCGGTCTTGAGCTGCTCGAACGCTCTCTGTGTCTCGGGTTGCCAGGAAAACGGAACGCCTTTGCGAGACAGTTTCGTAAGAGGTGCCACCAGTTGGGAGAAATGATGGATAAAGCGCCGGTAGAAGTTGGAGAAGCCGAGGAAGCTTTGTACTTCCTTGACGGTTGTAGGTGGCGGCCACTTCACCACTGCTTGCACCTTCCGATCCGACATGACTTGTCCGGCAGGAGTCAGGAGAACACCCAGGAACTCCACTGTCGTCACGTGAAATTCACACTTCGTGAGCTTGCAGTATAAACGGTGCGCGCGGAGGGCTTGCAAGACCTGTCTCACGTGGACGACGTGCTCCTTCGCGTTGGCCGAATAGATAAGGATGTCGTCGATGTAGACTATGACGGACTTATCCAGGTAGTCTCTTAAGGCCTCGTTGAGGAAAAACTGGAAGGCGGCAGGGGCGTTGCAGAGCCCAAAGGGCATCACGAGGTATTCGAATAACCCATACCGCGTCTTGAATGCCGTCTTCCATTCGTCCCCTTCTCTCATTCGAACCAGGTGGTATGCCCCACGGAGGTCCAGCTTGGTGTACAGGGCTGCCTGCCTGACCTGCTCGAGCAGCACCGGGATCAACGGCAAGGGGTATTGGTTCTTGACCGTCACTGCGTTGAGCGCGCGATAGTCAATGCAGCAACGCAACTCGCCGTTGGCCTTTGGAATGAAGAAGAGCGGAGAGGCTGCGGGTGATCGAGAGGGGCGAATGAAACCCAACGCGAGGTATGTGTCTAGATACTCTCGGAGGTGGCTAGTTTCGGGTCCCGTGAGAGCATAGACACGGCAACAGGGGATGGCAGCTCCAGGTTCCAGGTCGATGCGGCAGTCATATGCCCGATGGGGTGGCAGCTCTTCGGCCTTCCGTTTGTCGAAGACGTCCGCATAGGTGCTATACCAAGCCGGGAGCACTACGTCTTTCTCCGCCGCCGTGGCGATATGTTGCTGAGAGACCAACAGAGAGGGTGGAGGCGAGTCAGGCACCGTACAGTGTTGACGGCAAAAGGTGGAGCAAAAGGAAATGGTGTTCGCGGACCACTCTATGGTAGGTTTGTGTTTCCTTAACCAGGGTAGCCCCAAAATGAGTTTGCACCGGGGAGCTTTGATGATGTTTAAGGCCAACCATTCACCGTGGGTCTTCCCGATGGTCATCCAGAGGACTGGGGTGACATAACGGATGGGCCCCGAGTCCAACTCTTTCCCATCTACAGCATAGACGAGTTCAGGTGTGTGTTTGGGGAGAAGAGTAACCCCCAGCTTCTGGGCTTCGGTCTCGTCCAGAAAGCATCCTGTGGCCCCGGAATCAATCATGGCCCGAATGGTCCGAGTGGTATGGTCTATCACAACTTGAAGCGTGAGGAAGAAGTGGTCCGGCTCTGCCTCAGCATCGGCTTCTACCGAAGGGATGGAGTGGTAGCTTGAAGGCTTCCCTTCGAGGTCCTTCAAGCCAGAGCGTTTCCCGCCTCCGCTTCTCCCGTCACTGCCGCGGCTTGGCCTACGCGAGGCCTCCCTACCTTAGGACGGACGGGACATTCCCTGAGGTAATGGCCTTTCTTGCCGCAGTACAGACAGAGGCCCTGCTTCCGGCGGTAATCCTTCTCGCTCGAGGTGAGGGACGCTCTCACGGCCCCTATCTCCATGGGTTCGGGCCGGGTCGGCCCGTGATCCGGTGCTCGTGTCAGATCCGAGGACGGAGGGGGTCTTTCCTTTTTCCTATGGTCTCCTTTCCTTTCTCGGAGGCGGTATTCCAACCGCGAGGCAAGTTCCATCATCGCGACACAGGAGCGTGGTTGGGGATCTATTTGTGCTATGACGTCTTTCAAGTCTTCTGTCAGCCCCCGGTAAAATATGGCTGATTGTTTTGCTTCAGGCCAGTCAGTTTCCGCTACCAGCCTCCTGAAACTGTTGAGGTATCCGAGAAAATCGGAACTGCTCTGTTTGAGGTCGAGGAGATCGCGATCCGCGGAGAAGGTATCGGCTCTTCGGTCGAAGGTTTTCACGAACTCTTCGCGGAACGTATCCCAATCATAGAGCAGGGCGTCGTCTCTCCTGACGATAGGCACCGCCCATTGGGCCGCTTCTCCTGACAGGTACGAGATGAGGAAAGCTACCCTAGCCTGGTTAGTAGCGAACAGCTTGGGTTTACAATGGAAGTTGAGGAGGACCTGAGTCATGAAAACCTGTACTTTCTGCATATCCCCATGGAATCGTTCAGGAGGGGCCAGGGGAACATGCGCGGGCATCTCTACCACTACCTGGGGCGTGGAGGCTGGGCCAATACTCCCGGCATCAAAGGGATTCCGTTGGATACGGTCTATCCGGGAGTGGAGGGCAGCGGTTTCTTGACGTGAGGCGGCTAGTTCCCCCTGGACAAGAGCCAGGGCTGCCACCACGTCCTCTAAGGAGGTCATCCCCTATGACAGCGTGATCGGGAGGAGCGATAATTCGTGGGCCGATGATTCTGTCACGTTGGCCGGAGAATTCTCTCCTCAGGATGACGCTGAAGATAATGGGGTCCACCTCCCATCCGTCCCCAGTCCGGAGAACGTGTAACACACACGGACTATGGAGACAGATGGGCGAGGGAAGGAAGGGAAGGAGCAGCTGGGAGAGGGATCTGGAACGAAACAAGCACACCGTCAGACCCCCGTTAATAGGGACCCACGTGTTGCCTCCCCCCTCCCGCTTTGCAGTGGTTTCTCACCTGTCACCTTCCAACCCGGGGTTTTGAGGGTTCTCTGGCCTGGCCTGCGTGTTGTTCAGTTGAGGTTCGCACTGACGAGTCACCGCAGAGCCAGGGCGGATTCGTGGGATCGAATCCGGAAGGGCAGAGGGACGCTGCCCACTGGGAGCAAAAGCCAGCACTTGAAGGTCAGTGCTTGATGCCCCCCAGAGCGCGTCCTGGATCAGGGTCACTCCTAAAAGAACGAGGAAATCGCCTCCCTGAAGGCTAAAGGAACAAACAGTACTCACAGTCGTGTAGTGCTGAAAAAAGGAACGGGCGCTGCTACTCTAAGCCCGGAACTCCATGGGCCGAGGAGCGCCCCAGTTCGCGCTTCCACTCTGGACCCGGTTCTCCGTGGGCAGAGGAGCGCACCAGTCCGCGCTACAACTCTGTACCCGGAACTCCGTGGGCAGAGGAGCGCGTGGAATGGACGAGGGAAGAAAACAGGAACGAGGAAGATGGTTCCGACGCTTACAAGCGTCGGGGCTCACTGACGAGGTTTTCACCTTCGCGCTACCACTCTGGACCCGGTAATCCTTGGGCAGAGGAGCGTTGATGGAGTTTTTCCTGGAGACTGGATACAAGGACGAGGGCAAGGCCGAGGATGCAGGGCTGGAACGTTGTTTCTGGAACAAGAGTGCGAACAGGACTGGCTGGAATCATCGGCACCGCTTGGTGTTTGTTGGCGGTTTTAACCGCTGTCGCGCTCGGCGCCGAACACGTGGGACGTGTTCTGCCGGGCGTTCTGGGAAACGTAGTTCCCCCGCGTGGCGGGGATGCGAGCGGTGTACTACCGGTTCTCGCCACCTGACAGTCCCGCTCTGGAGTAGGGGGTGTTCCAAACCGTCTATGTCTCTTAGGAGGCCTGGTGAAGCAGGGAGTAGAAAGGGAATTTCGTAAGCTAATTCCAAGGTTGTTGGAAACCAAGGTTGGGACAGCCAGAAGGGTGTTATTAGTATTATTGAAATTTTTTTAATTCTCAACTTCTGAAGGACGCGCTGGATCATTGCATAGAGGGGAAATGCATATCCCCAAATTCCTTTCCAAGGTTGAAGAAAGGCATTCACTGCCAGAGCACCCGGGTCTAGCATCCAGCAGAAGTATTTGTGTAGTTGGGACGTCAGCCTGCTCGCAAAGAGGTCTACTTCTAAGGGACCACAAAGGTAATCTAGTCTTCTGAAAACTTTTGCGTTCAGTTTCCAGTCGGTGTGATCTACTAGGAATCTGGAATTCCAATCAGCGCAAACATTGTCTTTTCTTGGAAAGTATTCTGCTCTTAACAATATTTTGTGTTCCAGGCAGAACATCCATAGTTTTTTTGCTAGGTTGGAGAGGTCTTGCGACTTTGTGCCCCCTAGGCAATTTATGTAGGCTATGGCTGATATGTTGTCCATCTTGAGAATGACTGACCTGCCCTGAAGGGAAGGGATTGCTTGAAAGTCATTAGGGCATAGAGCCCAGCGGTCAACTCCCAAAAATGTATGTGGTGTGTACTCTCCAAATAGGACCAAAAGCCTCCCCTGTTCTGATTCGAAAAGCAAGCACCCCAGCCATGAAGGCTGGCGTCTGATTCCAGGACAAATTCCAGGGAAATGTCAAATATGGCTTTGCCTTTCCATGCGTCCAGATTTTCTAACCACCAGATCAGTTTTGTCTTGGCTTCTGTGTCTAGACAAATTTTGTCTCTGTACCATAGCCCAGATCGAAGGGCTCTGCCCTTCAGGCTTTGAAGGGCCCAATAGTGTAAAGCACCCAGGAAAATAGCTTGGATGGACAAGGAGATGAGGTCCAGGAGTCTGGCTGGTTCTCTTAAGGTTAATAGATCCTGTTTTAGAACATGACGTATCTCTTTTCGAATCTTGGTTATCTTTTTCGGGGAAGTAACAGCATAGACTTCATGGTGTCTACTGTGAAACCCAGGAACTCTAGAGACGTCGAGGGAAGTCATGATCGATTTTTCTCTGTTTATATTAAAACCTGCTCTCTCTATTAAGCTTACGGTAGTATTCAAGTCTTTCAGAATTTGAGAGTGGTCTTGAGACATGAGGAGAATGTCATCTAGATAAATTATAAGGCGGATACCTCTTTCTCTCAAGACTGAGGCGATGGCCCTCATAACTTTGTTGAAGCACTAGGGGCAGAGGATAGACCGAAGGGAAGAGCTTGGAACTGGTATAGGTGATTGTTCCAAGAAAATTGGAGGAATGACTGGGATTCTTGCACCATTGGAATTGTAAAGACGGCGTCCTTTAGGTCTAGTTTCACTAACCAGTCTTTTTCTAAAAGCTTGTCCCTGGGGAGATGGATACCTTCCATCTTGAAATGTCTGTAGATGAGAGATATGTTGAATTATCTGAGATTTATTTCCAGTCTCCACCCTTTGTCCTTCTTCTCCACCAGGAAAATATTGATCAGGAAATTCAGGTGTTCCCAGGGGACCTCTACAATTGCTTCTTTCTCCAACATAGAGTTCACTTCCTCTGCTACAATAGACCGTTGTTCTTGGGTCAGGTTTAACACTTTGTGTGTTGTAACTTGTTTGTGTTTTTCGATAAAATCTATTTTGAAACCCTGAACAGTCTCTAGAACCCAAGGATCTTGTGTAATGTATTTCCAGGTGTGTAAGAAATGTTTTAGGCGACCCCCCCACTTTCCCTGTTGAAAAGGAAGGATGAGATGAAATGGTACTTACTCGAAGTGTTGGAAGAGTTCTGACCTCTGTCTCTGAAGCCTCTTGAATGGAAGGGTCTTCCTCTCTGAGGGTAGAAGGAGGGATTGGTCTGGTAGGGACAACCAAAACCCTGTTGTCTGAAGAAGGGCCTTTGATAGGGACAGCCGGCAGAGCGACCCCTTCTGCCGGCCCTGGCAAAAACACTAGGGTTAAAAACTTTGTGCATTTTAGTTTGCGCCTTATCCAGTGCAGTGAATGTTGGCACGTATTTGCCTAGTCCCTTTATCATGTCCTCCCCGAAAAGAAGTCCGTTTGAGTTGACAGAAGGTTCCTTTTTGGCCATTTCACAAAGTTTAGGGTCAATTTTAGATAAGACAAGTTTCCTTAGTTCAGAATTAATTGTTGTGTTAGCGTTGCCGAGGAAGATTAGTGTCCTCTGGCTCCATCCCCTCAATAAGTCAATGTTTGGGGAAGAGCCATTAATGTGGCTCTCTTAAATTAAATCAATCATTCTGCACAAGGGACCTAGAATGTTGAGCATGTGAACTTGGTAAGTTTTGAAAGAGCGCTCCATCCCCTTCGTAGGGTCCCTTCCCAGTTTAAATAAGAACTTAATAGGTTCTTTGTCTACATTTGGAGTAAGACAAATCTTATCTTGTACCATGGGTCTTGGGCATTCAGCCTTTAGGATATTCTTTGTGTCTCTTTCAAGGGGGTTTCTTATCCATCTCTTGATAAACTTGGCCACGTGGTTCTGAGGCCACCATTGGGAGATCCTAGGATGTTGAATGTTATAGGGGGAGAACTTTTCCCCACCTAAGGGATCAGTGATTATTTCCTTAGAGGAAGAGGGGTGTTCATCCTCTGAAAGAGCAAAATCCGGGTCGTTCTCATCTGGATCCAGGTCGAGGATATATTCATCCAAAGGTTCAGTTGCTCCTTGATCAATAACAATTAAATGTGGGTCGTATGGAGCACTTGGATAAAGTGTGCCACTTGAGGCATCCGGATAGATTGTGTCGCTATGGACAGCTGATGTCTTTGGGTCTCGTAAAGTATGAGGCGCTTAGTCCTCCTTTAGGGTATGAGGTGCCTAAGCCTCCCAATAGGTTCGAGGTTCTTGGACCTCCCAGTGTGCTCAATGGGCTCTCCCTTTCTAAATTATTGGTTTTCCTTGACCTTTTTCCCCTGCATTTATTAAAATCTTCAATGTGCCCACCTTGGAGTGCAGTGGGTTTGTTAGTTTCAGGTAGGCGTCTTTTACCCGCAACAATTTGGTTGATGGTTTCTCTCATGCATGAGTGTATCTCTTTTTGTGTTAATTTTTTAATAAGCTCCTCATTAGGGTTGGGAGTAGGGGATGGAGCTTGGGAATCGTCTGATTCGACTTTGGACATTATAAGTGGTTGATCCCCAAGGGTTAAATCCTTAATAAGATGTTAACACCAAATTAACTCCCAGGTAAGGGACTTAAAAGTAGGTATGTAGGATTAATTATTATAAATAAGTGTCCCAATGCACTAAGAACACTTGGTTAACAAATATCCAAGGGTAAGACTGCCCTGGAATTGGATAAGACAAAAGATAATAACTTGGCCTGTTTAAAATTAGTCTGTAAATAAAAATTGGGGTCTAAAATGCTAAAAAAGCTGTCATAAAAGCAGAAGGAGACTCAGTTGATTGCTGGCGTCCCAACCGTCAAAAATAGGTTGAAGAGGGACAGTGCGAGCGATCAGATGTTTCTGTATGCATTGCTAAGCAACGTGATTGCAACTCTTGGTATTAGAGGCCTCACAGCGCCTCACTGACGTGCGCAGTGAGTGCGTATCGTGTCGCGCAGTGCCTGCCAAGGGTCTCTCTTCAAATGCAGGAGAGACCCCCTCGGTGCAGGGAAAGGCAAGTCCAAAGCGGAGTCGACAGTCCGGGACGAGCCCGGGAGAAAAGCAGAGCGAGCCGGAAGACTCTCAAGGCTATGACTGTATCGGTGCAGCCCACACTCCGTGAATTGGATTGCAAGAGAGGGCCGTGCCAGGGCTGCATCAAGGTTTACGCTTGTTAAGGGCTGTGATAATGCGGCGGGCCCGAATGAAATAAAAACGGGCAAGGAGAAACGGCGCAGCAGTCCGGAAAGGAAGCAGAAGGAGCAGTTGACACACTGAAAGCACCAAAGTACGAGGGAAAACAATGAAAATGCACCAAATAGTACAATGAAGACAGCAACGAGGTAAAGAAAGCGCAGTTATAGCATAAGGTAACAAAGTAATAAGCAATACAATTGTCCAACAAGAAGGTTGACAAGAGGCAGATCTATCTAGCCGTGTTGCCATTGTAACACATGAGATTGAGTAAGGGGCAAACCCAATATACCCTTGTGGGCTTGGGCAGATAAATTCGAAAGGGTAAACTTGCCAACAAGGGATTTTATTTAAAGCGAACAAATTTTTGAAAATTTCAGAGAACTAAATCAATGAGAGTGTTAAGATAAAGTAACACCACTGTGAAATCAATCAAATAATCTAAACATCAGTAATTAATAATAACAACACACACGGGGGTTCTTTCTGTGATTTAAACACAATGATCTTTATATTTACATCAAGGATAAAAAGGAGTACAGATGAAACATAGGTTTGAGCAATATTCCGTGAAAGTAGGGGACGAGATTAAGTCCACATTTCATCAAACAAACACATCTATTCCTACTTAGTTTGAACAGAGACAAAACTCTTTGTTGAGCAGATGGTCTACTGTACATAACAAATAAACTGGAAGTAGATGGTAAAGTCGACGTTTCGGTCTTGGGTGGTGTCAATCCGTCAGACCATCTTCAGGACAATAATTGCATAAACAAGACTCCTAAATAAACACAATGCAAATAGTTACATAAATGTAAACATAATTTGCGCTAACAAACTTATGTACATAGTCTAAAACATAAAATCCAACCCGTGTGCGAGAAGTGGAACTGTCAATGTTATTATCTAATGAATCTGGGCTATATCCAACACCTGTTGTTGGAAAAGCTGTTATCATCAATTTATATCAAAAGGTTGCTTTTTGAAACGAACAATTTTCATTTAAGAAGGAGAACGTGCTTACTTTGGAATGTTATTCGTGTTCTCACGTAACTTTGATTAAAATCGTGAAGGTATTTATACTGAAAATAAAGAAAAACGGAAACTTAGCATTTGTTTACAAAGTTACATTGTTGTGTCATAGAGAAAAGAAAATTTGTATCCTACCGGATAATCCTTGGCACCTTGAACTGCCAATTCGTTTTTACATAGGAGTTAATCCTGCCGTAATTTCACAGCTGTGTAATGAAGCGAAAAGAAGAATATCATGCGGTCACTATCCTGTACGTTGTACATATCATTGTTGTACCGTTTATGAATTAAACTTGCGGCTATGGTTCATTTATTGTATCTCTCATATTGAAATCCTAACATACTGATATGCGGTATCAAGGTAGCAGTGTTTGTTATTTTTAGAAATGTTTGCTAAATCCAACGTGAAGTTTACCGAGCGTGGATTTACCTTAATAGTTAAGCACCCAGCCCAGAAATGCTAAACACTGCAATTTTAAGGCTTGGTCTAAACGTAAATATATTACTGGTCTTCATTTAAATGGACCTTAAATCTTGAAATCATCACGGCTTAGTGAGTTATATCAAAATGCAATCAACATTCCCAAGACTGATTTGCAGCGTTGGTCATTTTTATAAAGCGACCACCAACTTACGAAAAACGGCACTCTAAGACAAAGGTATTGCGACTAATCCCCGCATTTAGCCAATTGAACTGAAAGGTCATGGGGTTGATGTAACTCATATGTTTACAGCAGTCGATTCGAATCGCAAACAAGCCTGTGGCCAGCGCGTGTGCCATAATCTACTTACATTTCTGACGTTTGTATCCAAAATACGAACGGGGGTCCGCCTGAGTCAAACAGCCTAATTTTAATCTCCGCAATCGGGCGCTTTTAAAGGCTAACCGTGGCTAAGATTCGGCGCAGCTGAGGCCTGAGACGCATCGAGAGTCTCAGCATTAAACTGCGGCGGCCATCTTGGAGTATCCTAAACACACTGGTTTGCTATGTTGTTGCTACAGAGTTATTGCTATATCATGCCGATTAATAAAACAACTTTGGATATTAGAAATGGATTATTGAAAATTATGCATCACTGAAATTAAAGATGGGGAATGAACCTGTTCGTGGTTTTATGATTTAAAGAAAAATTCGAGTCTCTCTGGATCAGAGTATGTAATTAGAGATGGTATTTTCGATTTAGCGCCTTCGAGCAGAAGAAACTGCTCGATGTTCTAAGTCATTTTAAATTACTTGACATCTAAACAGTGCCATTCACCATAGTCTGTATTTACATAATGAAAAACGGTGAATGTATGTCAACATTGCTAAAAGACATTTGTCATCCCGTGTATTTATCAAATCGCATGTGTATTTTGAACAGGTCGTGTATTTACATAAGTGAAGATTGAACGAGGTATCTTAAACAATGTATTGAATATCCTGCCTATATACATTCTATTTAAACGGGATTACTTCAACAACAAATCCCTATCTGAGCGACTTCGTCAGTTTCTAATAGATTATACGTTAAACATTTGCATCGACATTCCAAGAATCCTTACCGATCATACATTGGAACATGAGGTGAGTGTTGATTATAAACATCGCCATCACATGAGAATCAAATAATGAACAATATATATATGCAAGAAAGGACATATTGACATTATCACTTTAAGCACGTAATCAGTTAAACATAGTAGACTAAATGCAAAATTTAACAACAGAGGTCTGTGAGATGCAAATCTACAGAGGCGTATTTGAGACCTCACTGAACTAAGAAGGCCAGTGTGAATCTAGGTCAGAGATCCTCAAACTGAGGAAACATAAATGATCAACTACTCTTAAGTTAGATATCAGCAATGCAGTTTGAGTACTATTCTGACATCAACGACTGAGGCAAGCCAGAGAGTGCCATTCAGTGGCTGAGTTCAGACCTTGTTTAATGTTATCAGTGCGACAAATCCAACGATTCTCCCTCAAGGTCAGTATGTGATCCACATTGGTCTGTCTTATCGTGGGTTTGACCACTTCGATAACCCACCAGAGCATTTCCTTCTCAGTATGCTTCAATTTAATATAGTGCTCGACTAGTGGTGCAGTCTCCACTTTGCATCTGATTCTCGATTGATGTTGTAGGATCCGTTTTTTCACCATTTGTGTGGTCTTACCTATGTACTTTAAGTTGCACGGGCATTGTATAGATAGAGAATTTTTTCCAGAAGCCCACACACACTAGATTCAATCTCACGCATGAGGAACATCAGGCTCTAAGAAATCTTCAATCTCTGTCAGAAACAATCATTAAACCAGCCGATAAAGGCGGTGGTATCGTCCTTTGGGACCTGACAGCTTACAATACCGAAATGACCAGACAGCTTTCAGTATCGACACATTACAAGAAGCTAAACCACAATCCCACTTCACGTATCGAGAAATCCATCAGTGAATTCAGTAAACAAGGCTTTGATGGTGGCTGGCTCAGCACCAAAGAAGCATCTTTCCTAATCAATAAATCTCCCACAGTACCGGTAATATATATCTTACCTAAGATACATAAAAATGTTGACATGCCTCCCGGGAGACCAATAGTCTCCGGTTGCAATTCCATTTTGAAACCTTTGGCTCAGTATGCAGACTTTTTCATCCGACCCTTCGCCACAGAAACACCTACCTACATTAGGGACACCACAGCAGTTATCAATGTGGTTGATAACCACGCTTTCGACCCACTCTCAGAACTTCTAGTCTCTATGGACATAGAGAGCTTATATACCAACATTCCACAAACAGAAGTTTTGGAGATTATCGAGAATCTACTTGAAGGTAGACCCAGACCGCATGTGGTCCCAACAGAATTCATCCTGGAATGCATTAGGATATCCCTGTGCGAAAACTTTTTTCTTTTTGAAAAAACTTTCTTTCAACAACTGAAGGGAGTCGCAATGGGTGCTGTTTATGCACCGGATATAGCCAATATCTATGTATCCGACTTTGAGAAGAAACATGTCCAAAACTCTACCAATCCGTACACAGCTAACATCTCATGCTGGTTACGGTATATAGATGACGTGTTCTTTATTTGGAAAGGCACCACAGAACTACTGCTTGAGTTCCATATCTGGATTAATTCTCGAAACCCCAATTTGAAGTTCACAATTGATTACAATAACCAACAAATGAACTTTCTGGACATTTCAATTAAAGTAGGTACAGAAAACACACTCTACACCACTTTATTTACGAAACCAACAGCCCGCAACACTCTCTTGAAATATGAAAGCCATCACCCTCAGTCACTTAAGGACGGCCTACCTTTTGGTCAATTTCTCCGTCTTCGGAGAAATTGCTCTAGGAGGGATGACTACTTTCTGGAAGCTAAGAAGCTCAAAGAAAAATTACACCAACGTGGTTACCCCAATAAATTACTGAAAAAATCACTAAAAAGGGCTTGGTATAACGACCGGAACGCTTTGCTAGAAGTAAAAGCCAAAAACAATGAACCTGAACTTGTCTGTGTCACCACATTTGGTACAGCCACTAACAGAATCAAAAAAATCGTGAAAAAACATTGGTCACTTTTGGCAGCATTACCTGAATTTACCAAGGAACCATTGTTTTCATTCAAGAGAGGTACCAACCTCAAAGATCGGCTTGTACATGCTTACAACACGTCAGACCATAATATAGTCAATGACATGCGACAGCTAGCACCAGTAATCGGTCACTATAAATGTGGCAATTGTGCATGATGCTCCTGTACAAGGACTATTAAATCTTTTGAATTCCATGGTGAGAGTCACAAGGCCAAATCTTTCTCAAATTGCAACACCAGTAACGTGGTTTATTGTATACAATGCCCGTGCAACTTAAAGTACATAGGTAAGACCACACAAATGGTGAAAAAACGGATCCTACAACATCAATCGAGAATCAGATGCAAAGTGGAGACTGCACCACTAGTCGAGCACTATATTAAATTGAAGCATACTGAGAAGGAAATGCTCTGGTGGGTTATCGAAGTGGTCAAACCCACGATAAGACAGACCAATGTGGATCACATACTGACCTTGAGGGAGAATCGTTGGATTTGTCGCACTGATAACATTAAACAAGGTCTGAACTCAGCCACTGAATGGCACTCTCTGGCTTGCCTCAGTCGTTGATGTCAGAATAGTACTCAAACTGCATTGCTGATATCTAACTTAAGAGTAGTTGATCATTTATGTTTCCTCAGTTTGAGGATCTCTGACCTAGATTCACACTGGCCTTCTTAGTTCAGTGAGGTCTCAAATACGCCTCTGTAGATTTGCATCTCACAGACCTCTGTTGTTAAATTTTGCATTTAGTCTACTATGTTTAACTGATTACGTGCTTAAAGTGATAATGTCAATATGTCCTTTCTTGCATATATATATTTTTCATTATTTGATTCTCATGTGATGGCGATGTTTATAATCAACACTCACCTCATGTTCCAATGTATGATCGGTAAGGATTCTTGGAATGTCGATGCAAATGTTTAACGTATAGGTGCCGATTACGATCCGGTAAAAACCGGGTACGAACCGTCGGTCGGAGCGTTTTCCCCGTCCGACTCGTACCCGGTCGTAAAACTTTACAAACATGGAATTACGATTCGCACGGAAACACCATTTCCGTACGAATCGTAAATAACACCGACCGACGAAAATATACATACGAATGTGATCCGGGAATGCTGCGACGTGACATCGGTACGCTTTCAGGCAGCGTTTCACGACCCAGGAATTACGATTTGAACCGACAGCAGTCCGGACGGCAATATTTTCACGGCACCCAAAAAGTGCCGCAAATGCGAAGTACGGCGCGAAACGACCAGAGTAGGTGGCCCGGTAAGCGCCATACCCCCCCCCAGCCCCCGCATGTACGCACCGTACCCCCCCCCAGCCCCCGCATGTACGCACCGTACCCCCCCAGCCCCCGTACGTACGCGCCGAACCCCCCTGTATGTACACCCGTGTACGTGTCGAACCCCCCCCGTGTACGTTCGAGTTGAACCCCCCCGTGTACGTTCGAGTCGAACCCCCCCGTGTACGTTCGAGTCGAACCCCCCCCGTGTACGTTCGAGTCGAACCCCCCGTGTACGTTCGAGTCGAACCCCCCCGTGTACGTTCGAGTCGAACCCCCCCGTGTACGTTCGAGTCGAACCCCCCCGTGTACGTTCGAGTCGAACCCCCCCGTGTACGCGCTGGGGGTACGCACCGTACATACACGGGTGGGGGTACGACTCGAACGTACACGGGGGGGTTCGACTCGAACGTACACGGGGGGGTTCGACTCGAACGTACACGGGGGGGTTCGACTCGAACGTACACGGGGGGTTCGACTCGAACGTACACGGGGGGGTTCGACTCGAACGTACACGGGGGGGGTTCGACTCGAACGTACACGGGGGGGTTCGACTCGAACGTACACGGGGGGGGTTCGACTCGAACGTACACGGGGGGGTTCGACACGTACACGGGTGTACATACAGGGGGGTTCGGCGCGTACGTACGGGGGCTGGGGGGGGTCCGCGCGTACGTACGGGGGCTGGGGGGGTCGGCGCGTACGTACGGGGGCTGGGGGGGGTCGGCGCGTATGCGGGCACGTCTCCATGGTTGCTATGGGAGTTCGGTGCGGACGGTGTTTTTTCCATCCGGTTGTGACCTCGGACGCACGGGATGGATCGTGATTCCTCGGTCGGACTTGACTTTTCACGTTTGTACGGTAAATCGTCCGAGGACGTGTCGGACACATTTTCCGACCCGAGGACGTGTGGGGAATGATTCCCAATGCGGTTCGTATGGACTTTTTACCATGCGAATCGTGATTGCCAGTTCGTACGGCACTTGTACGATTCGTACGGTAAAAAGACCGGATACGAGTCGCACGGGGAAATTTTTTACCGGATCGTAATCGGCACCATAATCTATTAGAAACTGACGAAGTCGCTCAGATAGGGATTTGTTGTTGAAGTAATCGTGTTTAAATAGAATGTATATAGGCAGGATATTCAATACATTGTTTAAGATACCTCGTTCAATCTTCACTTATGTAAATACACGACCTGTTCAAAATACACATGCGATTTGATAAATACACGGGTTGACAAATGTCTTTTAGCAATGTTGACATACATTCACCGTTTTTCATTATGTAAATACAGACCATGGTGAATGGCACTGTTTAGATGTCAAGTAATTTAAAATGACTTAGAACATCGAGCAGTTTCTTCTGCTCGAAGGCGCTAAATCGAAAATACCATCTCTAATTACATACTCTGATCCAGAGAGACTCGAATTTTTCTTTAAATCATAAAACCACGAACAGGTTCATTCCCCATCTTTAATTTCAGTGATGCATAATTTTCAATAATCCATTTCTAATATCCAAAGTTGTTTTATTAATCGGCATGATATAGCAATAACTCTGTAGCAACAACATAGCAAACCAGTGTGTTTAGGATACTCCAAGATGGCCGCCGCAGTTTAATGCTGAGACTCTCGATGCTTCTCAGGCCTCAGCTGCGCCGAATCTTTGCCACGGTTAGCCTTTAAAAGCGCCCGATTGCGGAGATTAAAATTAGGCTGTTTCGACTCAGGCGGACCCCCGTTCGTATTTTGGATACAAACGTCAGAAATGTAAGTAGATTATGGCACACGCGCTGGCCACAGGCTTGTTTGCGATTCGAATCGACTGCTGTAAACATATGAGTTACATCAACCCCATGACCTTTCAGTTCAATTGGCTAAATGCGGGGATTAGTCGCAATACCTTTGTCTTAGAGTGACGTTTTTCGTAAGTTGGTGGTCGCTTTATAAAAATGACCAACGCTGCAAATCAGTTTTGGGAATGTTGATTGCATTTTGATATAACTCACTAAGCCGTGATGATTTCAAGATTTAAGGTCCATTTAAATGAAGACCAGTAATATATTTACGTTTAGACCAAGCCTTAAAGTTGCAGTGTTTAGCATTTCTGGGCTGGGTGCTTAACTATTAAGGTAAATCCACGCTCGGTAAACTTCACGTTGGATTTAGCAAACATTTCTAAAAATAACAAACACTGCTACCTTGATACCGCATATCAGTATGTTAGGATTTCAATATGAGAGATACAATAAATGAACCATAGCCGCAAGTTTAATTCATAAACGGTACAACAATGATATGTACAACGTACAGGATAGTGACCGCATGATATTCTTCTTTTCGCTTCATTACACAGCTGCGAAATTACGGCTGGATTAACTCCTATGTAAAAACGAATTGGCAGTTCAAGGTGCCAAGGATCATCCGGTAGGATACAAATTTTCTTTTCTCTATGACACAACAATGTAACTTTGTAAACAAATGCTAAGTTTCCGTTTTTCTTTATTTTCAGTATAAATACCTTCACGATTTTAATCAAAGTTACGTGAGAACACGAATAACATTCCAAAGTAAGCACGTTCTCCTTCTTAAATGAAAATTGTTCGTTTCAAAAAGCAACCTTTTGATATAAATTGATGATAACAGCTTTTCCAACAACAGGTGTTGGATATAGCCCAGATTCATTAGATAATAACATTGACAGTTCCACTTCTCGCACACGGGTTGGATTTTATGTTTTAGACTATGTACATAAGTTTGTTAGCGCAAATTATGTTTACATTTATGTAACTATTTGCATTGTGTTTATTTAGGAGTCTTGTTTATGCAATTATTGTCCTGAAGATGGTCTGACGGATTGACACCACCCAAGACCGAAACGTCGACTTTACCATCTACTTCCAGTTTATTTGTTATGTACAGTAGACCATCTGCTCAACAAAGAGTTTTGTCTCTGTTCAAACTAAGTAGGAATAGATGTGTTTGTTTGATGAAATGTGGACTTAATCTCGTCCCCTACTTTCACGGAATATTGCTCAAACCTATGTTTCATCTGTACTCCTTTTTATCCTTGATGAAAATATAAAGATCATTGTGTTTAAATCACAGAAAGAACCCCAGTGTGTGTTGTTATTATTAATTACTGATGTTTAGATTATTTGATTGATTTCACAGTGGTGTTACTTTATCTTAACACTCTCATTGATTTAGTTCTCTGAAATTTTCAAAAATTTGTTCGCTTTAAATAAAATCCCTTGTTGGCAAGTTTACCCTTTCGATTGTAACACATGAGCATTCTATTCTAGATCTTTGCTTTTGTGTGATGTATAACTTTAAAGTGACTGCTTGAAGTTGCATTAAAAGAATAATGCATAATGGTAGCGTCTGGTCTTGTAATAAAATCCATTTCTCTAAATAAAACCATGATGGGAAATCCATGAGATGATGCTGGCCTGTTACTGGTTGATTTAAGGAAACACATTATGGAGACAGACAAACCTCAGGTGTTTACATTGTGCTTTCACTATCCTGGAACTGACCTTCCTGAGAAAGCCGATGGCCACAGACAATATTGGGTGACTGCTACATAATTCCCTGCCTTTATTTGGAACAAAATGAGATATGTATAAAGGTTCCAAAATAGATAGTGGGTGGTATGAACATTGTGGAGTTTTTCCAATTAGGTTTCACAGTTTTGGTTAGTTGTATATTCTTTATTGTGATCAACTCACCCATTGGTGCTTTCTTGTATTAGCCTATTACAATTTGGCCTTCGTTGGGCATTTCAAAATGCATAACGTTACACCTTTGCTGTTTTTTAGGTAATGCTGGGGAACCTCCCATCCGGTGGGCAAAATTGAAGAAAGTCTGTATAAACTATACAAAAATGTGCTCACATAACATGGCCATGGAATTCAAGTTGTCTCTGTTAATTCACTATTTGGAACCTGAGGGTCAAGAGGTTTTAGATAATTAACCTGATTTTGAGCAGACTAAGGCTAGAGCTTTAAATGTCTTTGATGTTTTGGGGAGAAAGCTGGATGTACACTTACAAAAGGTCAGCACAATACTAGAGATGTCTTACTTTGGGAAGAGAGTGAACAGTGTGGAGTAAACAGTAGAGGAGTACATCTACAGTTTGAAGAAAGTAAGAAATTGTTTTTTTAGTTGACAGTATGAGCCCTGGTCAAGCAACAACCACAATCTCTTGCAGGGTGAACCACAAAAAGTCACTAAATTAATCTGTGCTTAACCCTGGGTAGCTTGGCACAAAAAGCAGTCAGGCTTAACTTAGAGGCAATGTGTAAAGTAATTTATACAGCACACAAACATCAATAAAGTGAAAATACAAAACAAGAAAAAGACTATTTTAATAAATTATTTGACACCAAAACAACAAAACTCCAATCAGTATAACCAAAGTTATGAATTTTGGGAGTGTTAAGTGAAATCTAGTGCCTAAAAGATCAAAGCTCCAAGTGCAGACATCTAGTCGCTTTAAACTGGGCCAAAGTAGGGAGTTAAGGCCACCCGAGATGGTGTGTTTTTCGGATACAAGAAGCGGATTAGTCCTAGTCAGCGCTTACCTTCGAACTAAGAAAAATTTATGAAGAAAAATGTCTGGGACGGTAAAGATCACTGGAGCAAGGCTGCAGGATATGTCCGAGGAGGGAGATCCGTAGTCAGATAGCCTTGGGTCAAAGCTGTAGTGAAAATTTCTACATTCAGACTTAATCACTGAAATGGAAGTCGAAAAACTCCAGCAGGACGAAGCAGGAGGCTGTAGCCGAAGACAGTTCCATGAGGTCTGATACCCCTTTGCGGGAGAAGCCGCAAATTCAATCCGGCTGACGATGTACCTCAGGCGGATATGTAAGCAGGTTGGTCCCAGTCTCCTCCTGGGTCTCAGAGTAATTTTTGGTGAAATGTTGTCTTTAGTTTTGGAAATTGACCATCTGGGCACTTTTAGCACAACAGCAAAGAGTCCAGGACTGACGGGACATCTCTTGATCGTACAGGACTCACTCAGGGTGGGTCCAGGTGTGGCTTCAAGATGGTGGAGCCTGTTAAGTCCCTGAGGCACTGGACTGGAGGTCAGCAAACTAGCCCTTGGAATCACTTCTGGTAGTCCTGGACGCAGGTGTAGATGGAGGGCTCAACAGCAAGGCTGGCCTCTGAGGGTTCAAGGCAGGCTCCAGGTAGCAAAACAGTCCTTCGAGGTACAGCAGCAGTCTGGCAGAGTGCAGAGCAGGCAACATCAGCAGGCAGTCCATTTTGGAGTCCTTCTGCAGGTCCAGTAGTGAACTGAAGAATGGGCTTGAAGGTCCTATTTTTATATCCTCGTACCCTTCTTCTGGAAGGTGGGAGAAGCTTCTGGAAAGGTTCTTTGAAGTGCATGGAATTTCCAGACTCCCCTGCCCTGGCTCCAAGCTGTCTACAGTGACAATACAGAGCTGTTAAGCCCTTTCTGTTGAGGCAGGACACAAGCTATTCAGGTGTAAGTGGGACAGTGCTCAGCTCCGCCTCCCCTCATCCTGCCAGCAGATGACCCATTCAGGCACACCTAATCCCTCTATTGTGTGACTATCTAGGAGGAATTCACAAAGTCTGTCAGCTACACCCAGTCATGTGGCCCAATATAGTCTGCAGGCAAAGAAGATTTAAAGGCAGCAACACACCAACTTTATAAGAGTTAAAAAGCAAAAAGGAAGAGGTTGGGCATATTTTTGTAGCAAGGCTAGGCCACTATAAATTGATAAAACACCAAAAAAACACCAGTGCTAACACTACTTTTGGGAATTTCTTTTAGTTGTTTGGTCACGACACTTAATCAACATGACCACAGTTTTTTATTTACTAGTAATTTAAACAAATTCCAATCAATCTGTGTGATTAAAACTGCCATAAACATTGAAGCAGCAAAAGAAGATGGCATACACATTCAAAAGCATTTTTTTTAACACATAATACAAAACATACCTTATAAAACCAATGACTACAAAACGTTTAACACAGGGCAAGGAATGTCACGAAAACATAAAGGAACAACAATACATAAGCATGTCCCAGTTCAGGCATTTTCCAGAATCAACAAGCCTCAAATGACTGAAGCAATAGCGTGTAGGCTCACTTTTAAAAGTGTAACACACCAGGGGTATTGCCATACCACTTTATGAATAAGGACCTTCCAACAAAGTCCATCAAAGTACAAACAAGGGTTCCCTTAAAGCCAAATTATTTTTTGAAAACAAGGCCTCCCTGGTGGGTTTTTAATCGTTGACGCGTTTCGAACCCAAATCAATATGAGGGTTCTAATCAGGACATCGAACTGTAGGACATAATTTCTTGTAGGCCATCACAGTTGGCTGAGATCTTGGCAGTGAAGTACACAATCTTTGTTTAAAATTTGAACATATATTGAAGAGCAGCAGTGGCTATATTTGTTTTTCTTGTAATATGAATAAGAGCAGAGCAGTCCAGTTCCTTATTAAAAGGTTGTGTTTCGCGTTCAAAGTAGTCCTTCTTACAAGCCTCCTTCTTGCATCGTGATTGCAGCTAGCTCAGCTCTTATTTGTTTTACACTTTAAAAAGTGAGCCCACACTATTGGTTCCGTCATTGGAGGCTCGTTAGTTCTACAAAACACTTGAACAGGGACATACTCATGTATTGTTGTTCCTTTATGTGGCCGTGACATTCCTTGTCCTGTGTTAAACATTTTGTCGTCTTTGGTTTTGTAAGGTATTTATGTATTATGTGTTAAAAAATGCATTTGAATGTGAATGCCATCTTTTTGGACTGCTTTAATGCTTATGACAGTTTTATCACAGATTGATTGAAATTTGTGAAAGATTACTTGTGAATAAAAAACTGTGATCACGTTGATTAAGTGTCGTGACCAGACAACCAAAATAATTTCTTACGATTAGTGTCATTACTGCCATTTTTTGGTGTTTGTTCAGCTTTCTAAAGGTGGCTTTCCAAAATTATAATGAAAAATCTGACTTTACCATTGAAGTTGGTTTATTATTAGAATTTAATAGGTACCAAACAGGATATGTCTACCTCCTCTGAACTAGGAATTACAGCTTATTAAATGTAATAGGGAATCCCCAATGATATCCTATTGGAGAGGTAGACCTCACAGTAGTGAACAAAAGAATTTGTGAGTTTTTCATTTCTAGGACATATGCAACTTAAAAAGCTACCTAAGGTCTGCTTTAGGGTTGAAATATATGTAATAAAAGGGGAGTTTAAGGCTTGGCAAGGAGATTTAAATTCCACCCGACATGGCAATATGACACTGCATTCAGGCTGCAATGGTAGGCCTGGGACATGTTTTGGAGGGCTACTTAAGTGGGTGGCACAATAAGTGCTGTAGGCCCACTGGTAACATTTGATTTACAGGCCCTGGGTATATGGGACACCACTCTACAAGAGACTTATCAGTAAATTAAATATGGCAATCAGGTATATGTCAATCAAACCATGTTCAGGGGAGTGAGCACATGCACTTTAGTACTGGCTAGCAGTGGTAAAGTCCTAAGGCCAACAAAAACTAAATCAAGACAGAAATTTGAAGGAAAGTAGGCAAAAGGTTTGGGGAAGTCCACCCTGAGGCTGACAGGTCTAGCATGTGTCCCCCCCAGCTGAAAGTGGGGAGAACTACCCATCCTCCTGGGAGTTCTCATCACTAAAGTGGAAGAACCGGGAGAGGCCATCACCACTGGAGTGTTCTGTCCCATCTCTGTGTTCCACCGTAAAGTCCGTTACCTGTAGGGAGATAGACCGCCTCAACAATTTTGGATTCTCACCCCGTCTCAGAGATCAGTTTCTTCTAAAATTGTGTATTTGGGTGAAGAGTTGTGGAAAAAGAATGAGCTGCCTCTCTGAAACTGTGGCCAAGAGGGTGGAACATTCAGCTGCATGATCGGATGAGTTTAAGAGAAGTGGAGAGCAGAAAGGTGCAGAGGTAAAAGATAGATCCAAAATCAGTGTCAAAGATAAATAATGGAGGTTTAGGAAGATAGGACACATGCCCATTTGGATGGACTGTCATGCTCTCAAGTCTGTGTTTAATAACTGTGGCAAACATGAACCCTCTTTGAAGTGTTGTAGGTCTACTGAGTCAGAGAGGAAACCAAAGGATATGAGTGATGTGTGCGGTGAAGTTGTGCTACACTTGTGAAGAGGGTGAAAATCCATTTGAGAAGGTGATCATAGATGGGGAAACTATAGAAGGGATGTTTGACTCATGTTGGAGATTTACTATCATTTCTTCAGCAGTCTTCAGGAGAACTTTCTTCAACAGTTTTCAGCAGAACTTTTGATGATAGAGAAATGTTGAGGAAAATGGCTGAGGACTAGGTAGGGCAGAAATTAAGATGAAGTGCCTAATTGAGGCAACTTTAGAATACAGAGGGAGGATAACAGTTGTGAAGATTTACATTTCCTTGTAAAGTGACAGAATTCCCGGTTGGCTGCATCAAAAAATTTAGGCATTGATCTAGATCCCAATACAGTTTAATAGGTGTGTTTACGTGAAATGAAGGAGGTCTGTTTGGAGGCGAAAATAATTAAGAATGTTGATGGAAGAACTTGGTTGCCTAAGTCATACGTGCAGAAAATTAGATTGAAAAAAACATGCCAATACAGTGGTGTCACAGGTTAGGAGATTATCAGGTGAGATTCATGAGGCAGGGAGAAGTGAGTTAAAAGGTCATGAGTTAGGGCGCAATAGCCCTTGTAGCCGCAACTGTAGCCCCACTTGTAGCCGGAAAACCCAATGGTGGTATACACATTGCACACCTGTGCATTGATTTAAGGGCACTTAACAAAGACGTTGTAGAAAGGTATCCTTTATCTAATATTTCAGAAATGCTCACTTTACTAGCTGGTGCCTGGGTCTTCATCAGACTTGATTTGGCCTTGGCCTATCACCAAATACGTCTTCACAAAAAGTCGCAGGAACTTACTGCTTTCATCACTCCCATGGATGCATATATGTATTTGCATATGCCTTTTGGCCATGTCTCTGCACGCTCTGTTTTACAGAGGGCTGTTACAATCTTACTCGGTGACATGGAAGATGGAAGGCTTTTCTAGAATGATGTTCTTGTCTATGGGTACAATTGGCAAGAGCATTATGAGCGTGTAGGAAAGGTCTTTGAGAGATGAAAAGACAAAGGGTTTGACTCTTAGAATGGAGAAATGCAAATTCAATCAAGTGGCGATAAGCTGTTTGGGACATTCTATCTCTGTAGCTAGGGTAAAGACAAGAAGGAACTTGTTGAGACCATCGTTAATCTTCCTTCACCCAAGAATAAGGAAGTGCTGTACACTTTCTTGGATATATTTGACATTTTAGAGCAGCTTTGTGAATACATTAGCTGAAAATAAAAGTTCAGTGAGTTTATCGAAGATAAATGTTGATTTTGTTTGGAGTGAAGACTGTGAATCAGAATACAGATTAGGATTTGGTAACTGCACCCAAACTACAGGCTTTTGAACAGGGAAGGGTGCTGTCATGTAAAAGACACCAACTTGAAAAGTATTGGTTCTGTTTTAGTTTAGAAGTCTGGCAGTGAGGAAGATATTGTAGCTTTTGTCTTGAAGGTACTGAGGTGTGGAGTCAAACTACTCAGTGATTGTGTGTGTGTCCTGGTGGTGTGGGGGAAAGAGAACAGCCTATGGAAGAAGCTGTAACCAGTTGTGAAAGTTGTGTAAATATCGACCTCCTGGAAGCGAACAGTTTCAGCTGACAAAAGAAGCGCAAGACTGATCAGGAAACCTGCTTACCGGAGGGATCATGTGTGAACATGTTCTTTGCCCTGTATTTCCTGGTTGTAATTTAATTCTCTTCTCATTTTGTGATGTTGCTTTCATTCTCCATCTGTTTTCCATGTTTTTGTCCTCTCATTTCCTTTTGCCATGGCCATATTCCTTTTTGACTGATCTTTCTTTTCTTTCTTTCTCGTTCACTTCTTTACCTCTCCCTAATCCCCTCCCATTTGATACTAAATCTTCTCTAATTCCAAGTCGCCCCCCTCTGTCCCTTTCACATTTACTACTAAAATGTATACCTACATGTGCGGAGACGCTGCAGTTGTGCCAGAGATCTACTTACAGAAAAAGACTGGAGAGGCAGAGGTTTAAATTCCGCACATACGTTCGAGAATATAAATGTGTAGTATATTTGTAGTTGCTATTGTAGTACTACAAAATGCACTTTAAGAATAGGCCCGGTTAGGTATTCTTGCCAGCTGTGCTGTCAAACCCAGACCTATGAACTACTAATTGCTAACATCTACCCTACCTTAAACAGTTTGTTTTGAACACACACCATACAATTTCACTAACACTGACCTTTTTAAAACATACTAAACAGCCATTTGCTATTTCAATTCTTTTATACAAACACTATTATAAAAAAAGTACCTTCTGCTCCCTTTCCCATCCTTTACGTTAATCTTACGTAATATTTATAAATTCTTTTTTTCATCTCAGTTGTGTTTTCATAATGGAAGGAAGAGTTCAGAGAGATATACTGGCACATGCATCAACAATGCCATTTGCGATTCCTTAATAGCAAAAAATAAGGATTCGCTGATAAGGAATAGCAAAAGGATATGCATGTAGAAATCGCTTACAAAATAGCGATTTCTAAACATTCCTTAATTGCTACTTGAAAATTGCGAGTCGTAATTAAGGAATACCTCCCCATTGATTCCTATGGGCCTAGAGGCCCATAGGAATGAATGGGAGGACTTTCTCAATTTGCTAATCTCAATTAGAGAATCGCAAATTGCTCATGCTATTTCAAGGGTGCCAGGGGATCAAAAAGACACCCTGTTGCACCCCTGAAATCTGCATATGAATACATCTTGCACACACACATGCCCCAAGGGCTTGTGTGTGTGTAAAATGGAACTTTGAAAAATGCACTTTAGTGCATTTTTCAAAGTTTTTGCAAATGACCATGAATTCAACTTCATGGTAATTTGCTCCCCCTATTAGCGAAATCGCTAATTTTTAAACTTTCATGCATTGCATTTAAGGAATCTCAATTTGGGATTCCTTAAATGCAATCGCAATTTAAGGAATCGCTATTTAGAGATTCCTTAAATAGCGATTTTTGCATTTGGGATGATGCATCCCAAATGCAAAAATACCGGTCGCAAAGGGGCAGATTCTGCTAATCTGCCCGTTTGCGAGCAGTTTTCTCGTTGATGCATGTGGCCCTTACTGAGGTGTCGTAAGACAGCAAGTATTTTCAGCAGGCTGCACTGTCATCAAAGTAACAATATATTTTAACAGCCAGTTAGTTGTTGCTATGTGTTTGAAACTGTTATTATGTGTTGCTTCAGGTTAGTGTGCAGACAGGCCTATGTTGTTTTTGTGATTATACTGGATGATGATGACTAATGGGTGAAACGTTTCTAGTAAAGTCATCTGCGTTGGAGGAAGGGACACATAACAATTAAAGGTATGTAGAGAGCTTCCAGCTCTGGCCAGATCCGCACTTCCCAAGGCTGCATTGTAATCTCCATGTGGTTAAGAATTGTTGCTTTCCCAGTTACCAAATCCTCCAGAGTACTTATTGAAATGCAAAGAGGCAGATAGATGAACATGTTTGGATGAGGTAGCTAGTCAAACAATTCTTAACTTGGCCTGAAATCCCCCTTAACCACCAGGCAGACTTCCAGATGCTGATTTGTGTTTCTTTATATGTTCGTGTTAAGGGCAGACAGCGACCAAAATTGGGGTCAGTTAACTGTACAAATGTTTAGGGAACAAAATCATGCAAGTGTGGTATTTTCCAAATTTGGTAATTGCCATAGAGGGGCGAGGTTCCTCATATGGCCTATTGGTCAGCGTTGACTGGTGAGGAAATATATATATAATTAATCAGGTGCAATAATCCTGAGAGGTGCATATTAATCGAGGTCTGAAATCTGCCACCAAGGCAGGTAAACCCAAGAGACCTCTCAAAACAGTAAACCGTTCTTGAACTCATGCAGTATTCAATTTTCAAAATTGCTTCACCCATCACCCTGTGTTTCCAAAGTATCAGCTGCCGCTGTTTGTGACTCGGCAAGGAAGTCAAGCCTTCACAAATGGATCCATGCCAGATAACTAAAAGGTAGGACCGAGTGGCAATACCCACAGAACACTGAAGGTGCCTATCACTGTCCCTGCATTTTTCAGTCTCAAAAGCCACAATATCATCATATTCAGCTCTCTTGCATCATGTGCTTCAAAACCAGAGAGTGCATCCTAGAGCTTGTTCAGAAGAACCCCCGTAAAACACATGAAAAATGTCTGTGTTGACTGAAGAGCCCGTCAGAAAGACATTGCAGACCTGAGGAGCTGAAACCTCAAAGATCTCTCTCTAGCTCTGAACCTTTTCAACATGGGAACGTCATTGATTTTTTATTACTCATCGAATATCTTTAGGGGGAGATTGTCCAACCCACCCCTCTTGGGCTCAAGTAAATATAATTTAGCCCTCATGTAGTTAGGAGTCCGTCCTCACTGTTCTTTATGAGTTATTGTCAATTATTTGAATTTTAGCCGTATCTTGCATTGCGCGTTCCCTAGCAACTGGGATTTTGCAATGTTTAGTTTGTCATCTATGGTTTTGCATTGACTGCATGATGCTGTTCCTGGTCAAAGGGGCTGAAATTGCGTAGTAATTTCAGAGGGTTACGGACAGCTGAAAAACATGCATTGGCATGCTCCTCCATCTAAAGGGGGGAGTCAAACTGACATCAAGAGACTTCACTTTTCCTTTGAGTGGAATCATACTCCCAACACCATTGGCCTTATTCTGAGCGCTCTGTAAAGTAGGGTGCAAAAGGTGTCTAGTAAAATACCTGCACAATGTATTGGTTCAAATTTGGCTCGCACTTTTGTTTTGTTCAGTGGTGAACAAAATGTAAAAACATTATTTGCAATTGCGTATGAGCACACGACTGCACATTTGTTCTTGTGCTGTATCCTCCAAGAGAAAATTCCCCCTGCAAAACCTGGTACTGGCTACAATTTGTGCAAACCCAATGGGGCCTATTACAAACTGCATTGAGTAGTACGTGAATTAGTACTACATAGGTACTGCAAAAAGCCATTAAAAAACCTGCTGGCGGAGACCTCTGCCTCTCATATTGGGGAGACCCTCTGCACACGTAAATGTGGGAGGGACCAGGGTGAGTGGTAAGAAACTAATGAAGAATAATTGCTAAAAATATGGGTAGGATTTAGGAACATATAAGGAGGGGTTTAGGGAGGTACATGCTAATACAAACGCACATCGACAAAAGAGTAAGACTGTTGCTATTCATAAACCACGCTTCTAAAGGTACTACAGCCATAAGAAGGCCGGGCTTACAAGAGGATAGGTCTCAGTGGGTTGCAAATCCCTAGGAGGGTCAGGAACCAAAGGTAAACATAGTGCTTGTGATACTCAGGGAGACGTGGTTTGAGGTGTTGTGACTGCAAGTGTTGCTGTTCTACCTGTTCCAAGATGGCAGAGGTTCCCAGTGTAGGGGATAGTGGTCAGGCCAAGGCAAGATGGCATCCAGGTGTCCATTCTTGGTCAGGATTGGCGGAGCACTATTTAGGTGCTGCATTTTCTTTTCTTGTAACCACTTTATTTTCATTTTATTGTATAAAACAACGGTTCAACAGAAGTAAAACACAGCCATCAAGCATTTTGTAATATCGGTGTCACAGTACATTGCATTGTGGCTCACCGCCTGATCTTGTGCATCTTTTTTCCGTTACCCACGATGGAAGACTAAAGATCGGAGTCTAAGGTTATCCTGTTATTGCCAGCTGTGCACACAAGTTCCAGTACCGTCCCAGGATCCTGTCTGTCGCCCCTCTCACGTTTCATGAATGCTTTGGAGAGTAGCCTCACAGCCTCAGATTTTTACAATCGTGGTTAACCGCTCAAGGGTGTAGATAGACCACAGCTTTCCTGACCAAACATGGAGTGGCGGCACTCTGGCTTGTTTCGAGAACTGGACTAAGGCAGTCCTGATCAGGGGTTGAGTGATGTGGAGTAATCGTGGTCAAGGGGTATTCACTGCGTTCACTAACATCACCCAGTAATATCTCGGAGATGGAGATAAATAGAAAGGTTTATCATGACATGGTCAAATTGATCACTGAAACGAAAATTGCACGAGTAGTGCTTTTCAGGATTAGAGACTTAACGTTGGACACATACTTCTCAGCTGGTCCTTTATTTATTTCACCAACTATGGAGTAACTATTGGACATATCGACATATATTAGCTTTGAGAAAGTCCTTAGGACGAAACACGTGTCGGCTGCCTGTACATATATTATATATTGTTTCTAAAATAAAAATAAAAAAACATTTAAAGAAAATCCTGAAGCAACTTGTGAACTTCGATTAATTTACGTGAACAAACGGTGGAAGCCAGCCTCACTGGCTTGGATTATTATTAAGTGTGCCTCTGCAAGCTTGCGATATATTTGTGGACTCCAAAGGGGACTCTGTCTCATTGGTGTTTGTTTTGTCTTCCAAAGGCAGAGGAGGACATTTTGCATGAAGAGCACCTAAACATATTGAGTGATTGCGAATTATTGTTTCAGACGTACAAAACAGTGGATGCGCATGTTAAATCTGGCAGCTTCTGCTTGGGTTTCTTTGTGTAAAACATTTTCCAACATGTGTCTGGGCTCCCAAATATGTCATGGAGTCGTGCTGGGCTCAGGGACCAACGGGTAAGGAGTTTGTATGCGTTCTCCTTGTGTGCTGTGCAGATCGAGGACTTCATTGCTCATTGCAATATTTTCTGCTAACAATCATCCTCTATTGCCTGGTCTGAATCCCTTTCCCATAATGTGGCATATCTGTGGGTAGCCTTGGGGTCTGAGTCCGAGATCGCTCTTGGCAACCACATGATGTGATTTCGGTTGAGTTTTCCCTGGAAGATGGTTTCTAAGGGTGTTTTTGCCCGGCATATTTTATCATGGAAGACCCTGTGCCTGACCTAGTGTAATAGTTGAGTTTGTCTGTATCCGCCCCGACCCAATTGGAATTCTTCCTGGAGCTTGTCCTGTGATTTCAGGGCATTATCTGAAAATAGCTCGCCTAAGGTTGGGGACGATCTATTATTCCAGAGTTGGAAGCATGGATCAGTGACACCAGGGGGAAAATCAAGGTAGTAGATGATTGGTGACATGGGGAGGGGTACGCTGAGATGCTGGTTTTGCATGTGACTGGGAACCAGGTGTCTAGTAGGATCTGTGTGGTGGTGACCATGTGGTGTCTCCCCTTGTGAGCTCAGTATGGGAACCAAAGGAGATTACGGAGGGTGTTTCGAGAGAAGTGTTGTTCCACCTGTACCTGCCTTTAACATCAGGGTTATTGTTCCAATCCAGGGCAGGGCAAATTTGGGTAGCTTGGAGACAGGAGCACATCTTCAGAAAGCCTAAACCCCCAACTGTCGTGTGTCTGTAAAGGGTGGCTCTGGCGACCCTATGGGAGTGATTTTGCCACACAAATGAAAGCATTTGAGTTTGAATTTGTGCAGTGGTGGCCGATGGGAATCGAAGAAGGTGAGTTTGCGCAAAATATAGTAATCGTGGAAAGTTCATCTTGACAGTGGTCATTCGACCAAACCACGAAATCTCTAGCCTGACCCATCTATGCAGGTCTTTTTACAATACAAGCAACACCGGGCGGACATTGTGCTGGTAAAGATGCACGATGTAATTGGGGAGATATTTGCCAAAACATCTTAAGGGGCCCTGGGTCCAAGCGAAGACATTGTGTTCAAGGGCTGACCATGTGAGGGTAGGATTAGCTGAGACCTCCATGCCACAGGATTTGAAGTAGCATGAAACCCACAGCGATGGCAAGACTAGTTAGTTCTTGTTTTAGGGCAGGGTTAGAATGCATAGGACATCATTGGTGTAAAGTGCCAGCTTATGTTCCAGTGCACCCGCAGTAAAGCCCTTTTGTACGGATTGTGTTGTACTCACTGGACAAATGGCTCCATTGCAAGAGCGAAAATCAACGGGGAGAGAGAGGATCCCTGGCGGGTGCCCCTAGTGATGGGTAATGGTGGGGAGAATTCCCCATTAACCTTGATCTTCGCTACTATATGTAGATAGTTTGCCAGAATCAGCTGCTTCATTCAGGGACCCAAGGGGAGATTGTCTAAAATGTTGGTGATATATGGCCAGTTAACTCTACCAAAAGCCTACTCAGCAGTGAGTGATAGGAGAGTCACCAGGGAGAAAATCCACTACGCTAGTTCTTTTTGTGAAACTACCAGTCTACTGTTGTCTTTTGTGTGGCGATTGCATAAGAATCTGGTTTGTTATGGGGAGATGTGGTTGGGCCATACTGTGTGAAGGTAAGACACTTATATAAAGGTGAAAGACTGTTCAGTGGTTTTTAGGACAGCTATGGGGCTGCAATTGGTGAGGTCCTTGTCTGGTTTCAAGAGAAGTGTGATTTGCTATTCAAGCTTTGTGCCCGTTACTATACAGTGAGTTAGAATCTCGTTAAATATTTTACACAATGTGTGTGTAGCATTTATGCAGATTGGAGTAAAAGGTATAGTCCTTCTACCACTGGTGTTGTGTTCACCATATTTCTTCCATATCAAGGTCTGTTGTGGCCTGAAGCAGGGATCTTGGAGTCCTTTGACTAGTGTTGCAGGGGAGTGGAGGGTTGCCTGTCGTGGATAGGGTGAAGGATCGAGTTAAAGTCCCGCCCATATTTAAGCGCCCTTTTGGTGAAGTACGCTACTGTTGAGAAGAGATCTGCATAGAAAGTGTCCTTGTTGTTAGGGGCCTATATGAAAAATATTGTGAGGGGAAGATTGCCCAACCCACCCATGATCCCCACTCAGCGTCCTCTCATGTCCACTTGCTTGGAATCTAATGCAAAGGTAAGGCCGTTCATAGTAGGATGGCCGTGCCCCTCATTTTGGAAGTATTGGGTGCAGGGAACTGGGAAGGTAACTAATTCTTTAAAAATCTCATGACAGGAGATGGGTCTCCTGTAGGAGAGCTATGTCCACTGTTGTGTCTTGCTGGCTGATTGAGGCCTAGCTATGGGCACACAATAATATGCTGGACAGTGTGGCTATGTTAGTGGTTAGCCATTAACTAAACTACGTCCGGAGCCCCGGACTCTTTATTTCGTCTCTTACGCTGACCTGGTGTACGCCAGTCCAGCACACCATGATTATGTGCAGGGATTCCCAAGTGGTCTCTCCCCTCTACAACTGGGAGAGTTGGTCTCGCCCTTCCGTCGGCAACACTACATTCCTCCTTTACCAGGAACTAATACTAACTAAATAAAAGTTAAATTAAACGAAACTGGACAACATGGCACACTAGAAGTCCATAGACAAATGCCGACTACAACATAATGCTCATGGAACATTCTTACTTGGTTTCAGGACACCTCGGCATTGCTGGCTTGGCTGTTGTCTCAGATCAGCAGGGCATAAAGGGCCAGATGAATCAAGGTATTTTGCTTTCACAAACGGTGCGAATCGCAAAAATAGGACGTTTGCGAACGCAAAATGGCCTGATCCAATGTATGAAAGCTTTCGCAGTCGCAAAATTGGTAATCGCATAAAATGCGAATGCCATTTTTGCGAAACAAGATCTTTGCGAATTACAAATTACAAATTTGGGTGCCTCAATTTAGGGATTGCAAATTGTATTGCAAATTACGATTTCGCAGTTTGGAATTCGCAAACCAATGTATGAAACATTCGCAAATTGCAAATGATCCAAAAATCACAATTTTGCACTTTCAATTTACCACCAACTCAAGGCAGGTGGTAACCAGGTGCAAACTATTTGAACAGGCCCAGAGGGCCACAGAATCTTTCACAATGGCAGCGCTGTATGTCATAGCGAGGAGGATGCGGATTCAAGCAGCAGCACAGAGAAGGAGGAGGAGACGGGAACACATTTACGGATCGCGCATAACCCTGTTTCAGCAGACAGAGGAAGAAATCCATGACAAATATAGACTAGACTCAGGAACAATACTAGACCTGACAGCTGACCTACATCCAATACTGGAGCCTCAGACCCGCAGGACCCAAGCCATTCCAACACATGTGCGGGTCCTATGTTCACTGCACCTACTAGCATCAGGGAGCTTCCAGGGGGTGAGAGCTGCAGCAGGAGGGGTGTCCTAATGTTGCATTTTACACTTCCTGAATGCTTTCTTGGATGCAGTGGTACAGAAGATACATCATTACATCAGATTCCCCACTACACAGCAGGTATTGTAGCAGACCAAATTGGATTACTTCCAGATAGCACAATTTCCACATTTAATTAGGTGCATTGATGTAGCCATCTGTCCCCCCCCCAGAAAATGAGTATGTTTATAGGAACAGGAAATCCTTTAATTCACTCAACATCCAGGTCATATGTAATGCCTCACACATAATAACTGACATACTGGCCAAATATCCTGGCAGTACGCACAATTCCTTCATATTCAGACACAGTGGAATATACACACGTCTCACTGGGAGTGAATTTGGCGAAGGATACCTGCTAGGTAAATGCATGTTACTCACTCTGATAAACTCCTTAGATCTGTATAAATACGACAGTGATTACCATATGCCTTTTATCCTGTAGATGACAGTGCATATGCTGTGCGCTCTTTCATACTCACACCATACCTTAATCGAGCAACTCAGAGTGAAAGGAAATACAATGCTGCACACAAGTCTACACGCAATGTCATAGAGTGGACATTCGGCCTACTGAAGAGTAGGTTCTGCTATCTACACAAAAGTGGAGGTGCACTGCAGTATAGGCCAGAGATCTGTTGCAAAATTGTGGCCAATTGTGCCATGCTGCACAACCTAGCAACAACCAATGGCATACCATTGGACCTCACAGATTCAGAGTCTGATGAAGAGGAAGAACCAGGTCCACGTCACAGAGCAGTAGGTGGTGTAGGTGCTGCAGATGGCAGACAGAGACGTGATGAAATAACATGCAACTATTTCTAGGTGAGTAATGATGAGATAAAGCACCTCATGACTGTTGAACAACTCTGTTTTTATTCACCTTTACATCAGATACACTGTGTGCACACAGCCATTAACTCCTTACTCGTGTGTGGCTTTTGTAGGTCAACATGGCATATATACAAACCATGCACAACATTCAACACTTTTCCTCGTATGCCATGGGTTACCTCACCCATTTGCATGCCTCGGCCACACCGCTGACTATATCTTGCGCCCACGCACAGCACTAGAACAGTCAATGTTCACACTATCCTCCCTTGATGAGACCTTGGATGCTGTTCCTTGCCTTGCACTCCGCCGTCTGGGCTCAAACACCAGTGGAGTAATGCTACTGCGGCTGGAGGCCTCCTCTCTGTCCCCTGCACCCAGTATACCTGTGCCAGCTATGTTGGCTGTCTGTAGCTGTTCAACAGGGGAAACCGCCATTACAACGAGGCTGTAACCACGAAGTACCTTTACCACGCATGCATAACAACGCATGCACTGTTACTACGCATAGTCATTACCACGTATTTTTTACAATGTGTATGCGTTTACCACGCATGCGTTGCACAGGTGGTAATGGCTATGCGAGTAACTGACTGATGTTATCAGCGTCTTTGTGGTAAAGGCACTGATGTGGTGGCGTCATCAGAGGAAATGGAGAGCCTTCATGTTCAGCTTCCTCCTGACGATCTGTGCCATGGCTCGTCTGAGAAGAGGAGCCTCATCGTCCTGTAGAGGTAAGGTGACTTGGGCCTCGATATAGGGCTTTAGATTGTGGGTGTTTGTAGTTTTAAAAAATACCTGTGGGGCGATTTTGGGGCTCAGGGCAGGGGTCAGGTAATAATTAACAAGGGCACGGGAGGGGGGATTGGATGGGGTTAAGTCTTAAGGCTTAGTGCAGGAATCGGATCAGGTATTTTTAAAAAGGCCTTGGGGCAAAGTGGGAGAGGCGCGCTGGGATGTACTTTTAGGGATCAGGGCAGGGGTTGAGTATTTTAACAAGGGCTGGAAGCTGAGGGTGGCGGGGATAACGGAACCGGTTTAAGTGAGGGTGGGAGAGAAAACGTTTATCACGCATAGGGCTTTACCATAGATGCCTTTACAACAAACATTGTTGTTAAGGCATGCGTGGTAATAAAAGAAAAATGTGGTAAAAGTTATGTGTGGTACAGGTATCCGCGTTGTAACGCATGTGTGGTAAAGGCATGTGTGACAACAGAATGCGCTGTACCGTCATACAACCGTTCAATAGCAGTGGTGACCTGCACCAATCCCCTAGCAACATCATGGCTGCAGTGGACCATTTCCACCTGCATGGGCGCAGTGCGTCTGGACAGGACAGCTGTGGCATTGCACAGACAGTTAAATGTCTTTGTGTAACCATCAAAACGGCTAAATAGGCGTTGCTTTTCCCTGCATCTGGAGGCATGGTCCCTCTGCATGGTGGTACGGAGCTCTTTGATCGCTGCTGTCATGTCCTTTATACTGTCTGCATTAGCCCTATGACCCTTTGCCACTGTGTTGTTCAGCTCCCTGTTGCCGTTCTTATTGTCAGTCATGTTGTGATTCAGGCACACCAGCTGCCTTTGCATTGACCGCATGATTTTTAATTGCAGCCGCTGCACCTTCACCATAGTGCTCTCCAGCCCAGCAAAGACAGAGGATTCCTCTCCGTCAGCGGCACGGTGTGCCCTTGCTCTGCATCTTATGCGATTGGTGTTGCTAAGCTGCACGGCAGACTGATCACTTTGACACTGTGCCTGCTCTTCGGGCCTTGACTGTGGCTCATCCTGGATGTCTTCCCCTCCTAACTCCAACTCCTGTAGTGGAGCCACAGTGTACCTGCGTGGTCTTGGTGCAGGTGTTGTTGGTGTTGTGGTGTCTGACTCTACTTCCCCTGCCTGTTCCTGGTGCTCAGTTGACTCATCTATTGGTGTGTCTTCAACCTGTGGTGCAGGTTCATCTGTGAATACAAGAGAACTACTTATTGTGTGTCCTGCTTTCTATTATTTGTAAATTAAATGTACTTGAGTTTGTATACTTAAATGCTGTGTTTAACTTGGTCATTTACTGGTGTGTCTCAACTGCGGATATGTTTCTCTGTATCAATGCTTTTCTATCTTATGTGTCGGACTTCCTCTCCCATGATGCATTGCTGGGTGGTTACAAAATTGTGGACTTGAGGGGCAATCTTACTTGATCTTTGAGTCATTTCTAAGTGGGGTGTTTAGTGAGTAATGGGGCAGGGTTAATTTAGCATGCATCCTACCTTGTTTGGTGTTGGTTGTGGCTGAGGGCTGAGCTGTCGATGTCTGCTATGCCACTGATGGATTCTGGGTGTAGGGTGGACTCCACCAAGTCCTCAAGGGGGGTGGACGCCGGCTGTGTAGATGGTCCTCCGGGTGGACGCCGGCTGTGTAGATGATCCTCCACCTGTCTTCTTGGCATCGCCAAGCCTGCGTGCCACCTTCTCTTTTACCCTTGAGCGCAAGTCATACCAGCGCATGCGTGGATCTTCTATGGAGCGCTGTGTGACCCCTATGGCATTTACTTTGGCTTGGATGTCCAGCCAGATCTTCCTCTTCTCTAACTCTGGGATCTGTAAGGATTCTTTTCCAAAAAGTTGTTCATGGCTCTTCACCATTTCCTCAATGAGGACCTCCAATTCTTTCTCACTAAACTTTTGTTTTCTTTTGCGTCCTGCAGCCTCCTTTCCCTTCTCATGTGTAGCCATGATGTGTTTTTGTGCCTGTCTTTGCACTCCTGATGGTCTCTTGAGTGGTGTGCCCCTGCAGTAAGCCTCTTACACAGCCTCAGGCACTCAGAAACAGCATGGGCAGACACACTTCCTGCCAAGTCTCCTAATGTCATCAAAGTGCATCGGAATAGCAGATTCCCTAATTTGCGATTTCTTTAATTTGCACATTCGATTACAGAATCGCTAATTGGAAATTGATAATTACGATTGTGATCATTACCGATTCGCAATTGTTTTGCGATTTTTTTCCTGCATAGCGTTTTGCGATTCTCAAAAAGCTATCTGGTAAAAATCGCTATTTGGGAATCGCAAAATGCTTTTTTGATACATCCGGCCCAAAGTCTTTGTATTTCTGGGAAGACTTCGGGTGTGACCGCAAATCGTACCGACCATGGCTGCTTCGCATTGAGGGTATTGGTGATGACGCTGATGGATCACTGCTCCTTCCGGTCCTAGCATTCTCATCCCAGATGGCAGGAAGCTCCAGCTCATTTGGGAAGTGCCAAGGGATGGCGTCGCACGTAAGTCCCATGCTGCTGCGTTAGGGGATACATCGCGTTCTCCATAAGTACCTGGAGAGTTTGTTGTGACGGCCTCCCTTGGTGGACTAGACACTGGAAAGTCCTCAGTATTGTCCTCCTGGACTTTCTTGAATTGAGAGATGTTGCGGATGACACTCTCTTGGCCTCTTCGAGCAGTCACTTTAGTGCCTCTGACTTCTACTACTATCCACGGGTCTAGTTCAAACAGTAACCGAAATTTCCCTCTGGGGTGGCGGTCTTGCACCAACACACGGTCCCCCACTGAGGCGAGCATTCTTTAGTATGCCTGTTCCGGGAGGCTTCCTTGTTGTTACGGGCCCTTCGGGAGTCTGATTGATTTGGGTGGTTAGGTGCCTCTTCCCACACAGGGTGATGTGGGATGGTGTCTGTTACAGTTCCTCCAAAACACAACTTGCTCAGAGAAATACCAGTGGTGCAGTGCAGGATGAGCGGTATTCTCGTAAGAATTGGTACAAGGCTTTCTCCAGGTTGGAATTCTCAGCTAGGATCATTTTTAGTTGAGAGTTCTCATAAGGCGCTGCACTTCGCCATTGGCCTGAGGCCTCCGTGGGGTTATCCTGTGGTGTTTGACATTGTGGGACGCGAGGTAGTCTGTTAGTTCTGTGCTAGTGAATGGCGGGCCATTGTCTGTGCGAATCTCTCTGGAAAGTCTGTGGGTTGCCATGAGCTTTTCGAGCTTTGGGATAACTTCCGCTGCCGATGTTGGTATGAATTCTACTTCGAGATACTGTGAGAAATTGTCCACTGCGACTAGCATGTGTTTCCCTCTGGGTAGACTGCCAAAATCCAGACTCACCCTCTCCCACGGGGCGCCAGGAGCTGCTTCAGTGATGATTGGCATGGGTCTGTTTGGTGGAGCAGTCGCGAGGCATACGGGACAGTGCCTTACATAGCTTCTATTTTTTTGTCTAGGCCAGGAAACCAGACTTTACTCCGGAGTCTGTTTTTTGATTTGACTATTCCTTGGTGGGCTCAATGCGCTGAGAGAGCGGCTTTCTGTGTCAAGCTTTCCGGTAGAACGAGGCACGGGCCCCTGAGGAGGCAGCTGTCTGTGGTCACAGATAAGCTCTTGGCGAACCTGATGTAGGGCTTTCAGGATTGACTGAGCTGTCTCAGTACGGAGTGGCATTGGACTTTGCAGTGTCCTCCAATCACCTGAGGCAACTACTTGGATGGCGATCTGAAGGTAGTAATTTTTCTTTGTGGCTTCTACGACATCTTCGAGGGAGATCGGAAGCGATCTGGATCTTTCTACGATCATTCTCACATAGTCCTCTGTGGCCACTGCCTCTGCGGCCTCGGGTAGTGTGACGGGTCGAGCACACCTTGATAGGAAATATGCCGGGTTTCGGGTGCCAGGTCTGTAATGGACAGTGAATTGAAACTCTTGCAGCTGCAAAATCCATTTCTTGATCCTTGGGGAAGGGCGTGACGAGGATTAGAGGCTTGTGATCAGTGATGACAGCGAATGGGTGCTCATACAGGTATGTGTAGGAGTGTCGACAGCCCCACAGGATCGCAATCACTTCCTTCTCAATCTGTGAGTACCGCTGCTCTGTTGGTGTGAGCGTTCGGCTGGCATAGGCCACTGGAGCCCATTCTCCACACTCTTGCCGCTGCACTAGGATTGTGCCTAGGCCAGTGGGCCTGGCATTCACCATAAGCTGTGACGCTCTCTTGGGGTTGAAGTATACCAGTGTGGTGTCCACAAATAGAGCCGCTTTAGTTTGTTGGAATGACTCTTCTTACTCGGATTCCCATGTCCACGGACTGGTGGCTTTGGTCAGGTCCCTGAGCGGGCCGGTTAGGTCTGACAGGTTCTTGATGAACCGTCCGCAGATGGTTACCATGCCCAAGAAACTGCGAACTCCAGACAATGATGTTGGGGCTGGTGCTTCCTGTATGTCCTTCACCTTGTCAGGGTTGGGACCGATGCCTCTGTCAGAGAACCGATAGCCAAAGAAGCTGATGTCTTTCCGCAGGAAATCGCACTTCTCTCGGTGTAGTGCGAGCCCACTTTCTCTGAGGTGAGAGAAAACGGCTTGAAGGCGAAGTAGGTGTTCTTCCAATGTGGGAGCATATACCAGAATGTCATCATAGAAACAACTGCCTAAGGTGCAGAAAGCATGGGTTAGGTGCCACATTAACCCTATTTTTTTTTAACAATCTTTATTGCCATTTTAGATATTGCCCATCATAATATATCACATAGTACATATATAGGTAACCATGTTCCACTCTCTCCTTATCCAATTCAAATTCTAATGCATTTATAATATCTGTTATGCCTCTCTAAGCCTAAATGCAACTCCCACCTCCCCCCCACCCAACCTGTCATGTCCTGAGTCCAAATTGTCCTTCTTCTGAGGTCAACGTTCTTTGGCGGAATACACTACTTTGCTTATATCTTATTCCTCTCCATCCCCCATTTCTTTGGCACTCAGGGAATGTTGCATATTTTGCCCCCCCCCCCACCTCTCCTCGACGATATTTTAGGCCTGCTATCATTGCAGACCATGCCTTAGTATCTTCATCAAGTTTTTCATCCTTTCTGACTTTCTTCATTTTTTGTTTGATCTTTTTATTGTCATTTTGTATTATCCATTACAACCATATGTAATACAGGATTGTACTTTTTGCCAGGTACATTGACTGTTTAACAACGTTACAATCAACTGTAATCAAATTAAGCAACGCGATCCATAGATCAATACATCCAAAACAAAAAAGTAGTAGCGTATAAAGTGGGAATGAACTACCACATTCGTCTTCCCCCATTGCATGAACTCTATAATGTCCTCTATTCTTTACACCATTTACCATTCTGTCATTGCATTACCTCGAGTGTAATTCGTAGATCAATATTTGTATTTAACCAACAACTTAAACTTTTACAGGTTAAATCTGTAATCGAAGGCATCCCCCCATACATATACAGTGCGCATATATAAAGTGTCATGTACATTATTTCTCCCTGGTCAAGGTCTTATCACATTCCAATGAATTGACACTAGTTTTTCATTGGCCATCCCATCCTGGCATCATCCATTACCCAACCCTAACCATGACCCACCTCTGGCCCATCTTGCTGCGTAGCTGAAATATCAGATTCAAGATGTATCTTGAGCCGCAGTATCGTGAGGATTGTGCCCCAGCTTTCCAACAGCGAAACTTCCGCTGTCCCAGAGTGTCCTTTCTCCTAAAGACACACCTTCAGCTGCCACACAGTTCAGCCTAAAAATGCAGGAGGCTCTCCTGCCTTCCAACGTCACGTGATGAGTCTTTTAGCCACCACATAGCCTAGATCAATAAACTTGCTTGTGGCCCTATGTGTTTTACCCCGAGGAAACAGGCCCAATAAACATGATTCCCAAGAGGGCGGAAGTTGCCTATCAGTACAATCCTCCAGATGCTCAATCACCGTATCCCAGAATTGTTGAAGCTTATGGCAGGACCAGAGCATGTGTACAATGTCTGCATTCAAAAGAGTGCACCGAGCACAGTGAGAGTCTAATATATGGAAATATCGATTGATTTTTTCCGGGGTGAGATATGCGCGATGCACTATATAATATTGTATCAGTTGAAACCTCACATTCCGCTGTACTTGTGTAGGACTCTGTAATACCCTGTTCCATTCTACCTCTGTGAATGAACGATCAATGTTCTGTTCCCATTTCTCCCGCAGTGGGGTCAGGCCTATTGCGGTATGCTGCCACAGGGCATCCACAAACCATCGAATCAGGTGACTACCGTTCCCCATTACTTGAATGTATTGAATTATCATGTTTGTTTGAGGTTCTTGTGAAATGTCAACCCATTGGCCGCGTAGTACCCTGGTCCAGGAAGTGTGTAGACCAAAGTGTCCAGGGTGTATACCCCCTCTTGTACCAGTGTATTGAATGGTATCAGACTATCATCATTATATAAATCACCAAGTGTGTGTATTCCCGCCACCAAATTGTGGGGTGGTGTAACCTGTACCCTTGGGCAGCCCCACCAGGTGTAGCATCGGCGCATACCGCTTCACATGTATGGTAAGGAATAATGCCTTTAGGTAACATCTGTAAGCTATCTGTGGTAGCAGTGGAAACAGTTTATTGTCCCTGTGGCAGAGATGAAAAATAGAGAGGACTATGGGTATTGTCATAGGAATCCCCCCCCTCCGGTGTCCGATAATTGCCTACCTTCTGCCCACCGGGCCACCAAATATAGTTGGTACGCTATGTAATAATGTTCCAGGTTCGGCACCGACAACCCTCACCTGTCCCGTCGGGAGATACAACTTCATAAGTGCCACTCTGTACCAAGAGGCATTCTATATAAGTCCCCTTATCAGACTTTCCAATGGCTTAAAGAAGGAGGGTTGCAGGAATAACGGCAGATTTGTGAAATAATATAAATGGCGGGTAAGCACCACCATCTTAACCAAGGAGACCCTCCCAGCTACAGAGATTGCAAGCATTTTCCAGAAGATCACCTGTGGAGACAAAGCTGTGACTGCTCTGGTTAGATTGCCGTTCAAGCGATCTTGGTCGCTATGATGTATCCGGATACCCAGATATCGAAACACCGGAGGCTGCCACCCTACGACTATGTCACTTGTAGCAAACCTTTGGTCGGGTGTAGTAGGTTCGAATGGAAATAGACAGGATTTGACCCAATTGACTCTCAACCCCAAGAGGTGAGCAAATTGGTCAAGCAAGTTAGGTGTGATTTCGGGAATCTCACCCAGATCTCTTATATATAACATGAGATCATCCACGTATAAAGATATTGCATGATTCGAGTCACCCAATCGGAGGCCCCAATGTTGCGCGGATGCCCGAATAGCTAAAGCCAATGGTTCCTCGGCCAGAGCAAACAGCAGAGGGGAGAAAAGGCAGCCGTGCGAAGTACCTCTGCCTACTGGTATGGGACATGATAGCAATTGGCCCAGTCTCACTCTCACCACCGGCCCCTGATACAGCAGTCTTATCAGTGAATACAAAATATGGCCCCAGTCCATATCGAGGCAGCACATTAAAAATGTATGGTCATTCCACTGTGTCAAAAGCTTTTTCCAGATCCAGCACCATAAAACCAGACCTAGGCCGCGTAAGTGGAGCATATTTTATGATACCAAATAAGCGCCGTAGACTTAGGGAGGTAGACCGATCCGGGACAAAAGTGTTCTGATACTCATGGATCATCTGGGGCAGCACCTGCCAGTCTAGCAGCTAATATGTTAGCCAATACATTATAATCTACATTTAGCAGTGCCAGTGGGCGATATGAGCCTAGTCTAGTGGTGTCTCTGTCTGGTTTCAGAAAGGTGATCAAGGTGGCTTCACACGTTGAGGTCAACAGCTTGGACTCCTGTAGTGCTTCCTTTAACATCCGCAAAAGGTTGAGGGCTAATAGGTCTGCATAGGTTTCGTACATCTCAGATGGGAAGCCATGACACCCCTGGTACCTTCCCCGATGCTAGGTGTTAGACCTGTCAGCCCTTTGGGTGGTCCCTCCTCATCATTATTTATTTTGTCCCACTTTTGCCTCAAACCCTGTTTGAATTTTTCCTTTTTGGGAACCACCAGACTTTTTCGTGTTGCTGCAGATTCAGGGAGCCATTTTAGCTACCCCTGAAACTTCTGTCTGAGGGCCTGGAGCACAAGATGGTGGCCACCTGTGACATCACCAGCATCCACTGGAACCTACCAGCACCTTCCAGAACATTCCAGGAGATTCCAGAACTCTGTGACAGTTGGAGACCGTTTAGAATGTTGGGAGGATAAGAGAGGCAGTTGGCAGTTGGAGCTGGCAGTTGGCACCTGACTGGTGAAGAGAGAGGAGCACAACAGTGAAGGAGGAAGGAGTGAAGCAGCAGGGGTGGAAACTTGTGCCTGGAGTGGGGTCCATAAACCCACCCTTGATACTTGTCCCTACTGATGGATCCCAGCCTATAGCCCTGTGTGGGAAGAAGACAGAAGAAACTTATCCTAAGGACCTGGACAGCAGGAACAGGCCTTAGAACCAAGAAAACAGCAAGATTCTGACCTGAGAACTGGTTTCCCTGGAGTCCGGCGTCGAGTAGCCTGAAGACCTGGAGCCCGAGGTGGAGAAGCGGCGCTGACTGAAGTAGCAGACGTCGTACCCGGAGCCGCCTGAGGTCGTGAGAGGGCGCCGACGGAGGTCGTGAGGAATACCAGAGGTCGAGGAGGAAGTGAACCGAGGTCGAGCGAGCGGCGTCATCGGAGGAGTGAAGTCCGCCCTCCGGAGTCGTCGGAGACCGAGGTAGAGGAGCACCGGAGGTCGGGAGTGAGGATCGCACTCCGGAGTCGCCCGGAACCTGTGTGGAGGAGCACCGGAGGTCGGGGGTGAGGATCGCACCCCGGAGTCGCCGGAAGTCGACATCGAGGCCAGGCCGGCCGACGTCATCGGAGCCGAGAGCGCCATCGGACCGGAGCCGCCCGAAGTCGACATCGTGAAGAGACTGCCCGACGCCGTCGAATCGGAGGTCGAGATCGAACCGAGGCCACCGACATCGGACCGGAACCGCCTGCCGGCGTCGTCAAAGAACTGACATTGTGCCGAGGCCGCCGAGACCGAACCGGAACCGCCTCACGGCGTCGACACGACTCCAGCGGCGTCGGAACATCAGAAAAAGGGCAGTAAGTGGAGTAGAGGGCGCCTAAGGCCCTGTGGAGACCTGAGAGACTGCTCTAAGGGGCTAGGGAGGTGCTGAAACCAACCTGACTGTGCAAGGGGTGAACTGGGACTAACCTAGAGAGGTTGTGTGGAGAGAGAAAGCCAGGGCACTGGTATTCCCCCCTTTGATCTACCTCAGTTTAGGCCTCAGCCTTGTCCCAGCCAGGGAGTAGCCCCCCTCAAGCCTTCCACAACCCTACAAGCTGTGCCTGGGCCAAATCAGCCCATAAGAGTTGAAGTGTCATCTGATTATATGAGGGTTGCTGTATACTTTTAATTATTTATTGGGGGTACTGTATTTATTGAGTTTTTACCTATTTATTGCTTCACTATATTTATAGGTCCACAGGACTTGATGGTGTACAATATTTATTGGTACAGTATTTATTGCCTCAAAGTATTTAATTGTCTGTATATATTGCACTTGTATTTATGCCCTGTTATTTATGATCACCCCTATTTATTTAATCAAACAGCCAATATTTATTTGACCTGCACTAATTGAAATTTGTATATTGTGATTGACCTATTTATTTTTCCAATCAGCAACTAAGAGAAAAAGATAAAGAAAGAATATTTTCATAATTTTTACGGTGTAGAGTCGTTTTTGGAACGGATGCACGCATGGTTCTTGTATGGGTATATTGTATGCTTAGCACTGCGCCTGTTTCCTGACCACTCGAGCCAAGCTACCACAGTGTGTTCGGGGAGTCCACCACCACCCTGCGGAGTGGGAGTGGGCGTTTCCAACATAAATTGGTGTTCAGTGGTGGGATAGAGCTGTGCCTACATATACTCAACAATAACTGTGGGTAGTCCATAGGCCTACACCGGGAGTTTTCTCAAGAGCGGCCTTCCTAATTGTGGGTTTTTGTTTTTTCCAAATTTACTCTGGTGGTGGGAGGAGGTATTACTAAAGGTACCACCCTACATTGTTACTGCACAAAACCTGTCCTCTAACCTGAGTGGGCAAGATGGAGTTTGTACTAGAGAATCTAGAAACGTACACTGTGGCCCAACTCAGGGAGTTTTGCCAGCGGGAGGGGGTGTACTGTCCCCCAGGAGCAAAGAAGGGTGCACTCCAAACCAGCTTAAGGGCTTGGGGGGAGGCACGCCGAGAAAGCAAGGCTGAGGAGGAAGACAGAGATGGAGAGCCTGACCCCGAGGGGGCTGAGATGTACCAACCTGAGGTGGGGAACCTGTCAGCAGGGCCCAGGACACTTTCTAGGAAGGGCAGCACTGTCTCTAGCGGGGGCTTATCCAGCGTGGAGTTAGCAGATCGGAGAGAGAAAAGACAGCTCACATGGGATTTAGCAAAGCTGGAGAAGGAGAAGGAGGAACAGAGGTTGGCTCATGAGACGGAGAAAGAGAGGATGGCTCATGAGATAAGACTGAAAGAGATAGAGCTTCAGATCCTAAGAATTGGAGCACCAACTGTTCCTAATGGTGGCAGCCAAATCCAAGAGTCCACCAGGGAACCCAAACCTTACCTGCCAAAGGACATAGTAGCTAGCTATGGGGCGGGTGACGACATCGCCAAGTGGCTAGCAGCCTATGAGGTCTCGTTGAGGGCCCATGGGGTTCCGGTGAAGTACTGGGGAGGGGGATTGTATAAGTACATGCCTCCAGCTGGTAGGGATGCTTTATTGGGCCTCGAAGAGGATGAGCAGACCCACTACCCCACCATGAAACTGGCGCTCATCAGAAAGTTTGGACTAACACCTGAAAAGTACAGACAGAAGTTCAGGGGTAGTCACAAACTGGGCACACAGAATTGGGTGGACTTCCTGGACTATGCAAAGAAGGCACTGGAAGGTTGGATTCAGGGCAGTGAAGTAAGGAACTACGAGGAGCTGTTTGACCTAGTACTGAAGGAACACCTACTCGAGAAATGTTTCCCTGAACTGCGGCAACACCTGGTGGATAGCAAGCTGACCAGCCCCCGGAAGCTTGCTGAGGAGGCGGACATTTGGGCCAGTACCCGGGTGTCCACAAGGGGGACTGGAGGGGATACTCAAAAGGCCGGACAGGGCGCCCCCCAGAAGAAAGAGGGAGGGGAAAAGAAAAAGGAGTTCTCCAAAGGCCCCCAAAATAACTTCCAAGGGAAGGGAACAGGATTCACCTCTAAGGCTAACCCACCCAGAAACCCTAATCCTGGCCAGAGTCAGCAGCCAAGGGTTGTCCATTGCTACGAGTGTGGTGGCGTTGGACACTATAAAGGAGACCCGAAGTGTCAGAAACGATCACCCCCTCCCACTGGAGGAAAGCCCCCCGGAGTAGCTAGTGTAGTGCTCGGGGAGGAGATGCCCTTAACTAAGGGAAGGGAGTGGGCGGGTGTCACTTTAGTGTCCCTGGGAGAACGGGAGATGGTTCCTAAGATCCAGGTGCCCGCAAATACCGCAAAGTATGGGCAGTGGATCACCATCAACGGCCAAAGAGGGGAGGCTCTGAGAGACACAGGAGCCAGTATGACTATGGTGCGTAGCCAGCTGGTGTCTCCAGAGCAGGTAATTCCCGATGTACTCCACCCAGCCGCGATGGCTGACGGCAGAACAGGTCACTATCCAGTGGCCGAGGTTCCCTTTGAATGGGGGGGGGTTGCAGGTTCACTTCGAGTTGCCGTAAGCCCTGCCGTGCCAGTCGATTGTCTGCTGGGCAATGACATGGAGCACAACGCTTGGAAGGAGGTGGAATACCGGACTCACACCGAGATGCTGGGTACACCTGACTGGGCCTGTGTTAGCACAAGGTCCGAGACTACCCGAAGAGGGAGTTCATTCCGGCTGGAGCCTGGAACAAAGGCCCAGCCAGCTGCCAGTCAAGGGAAGAACCGAGGACAGGAGGAGCCTGCCTCGGCGTCTCCACCCCGTAGGACGGATAGGCCACCGGAGGTGGTGGGCCAGGAGTCTGCGGAGGGGGACGTTACCAACCTGGAGGACTTACCCATCCCGGCCGAGTGGCACGTGGAGGGAGGCCCGTCCAGGGAGGAATTCTGCCAGGGCCAGAGGGAGTGCCCTACCCTTGAGGGGCTGAGGCGACAGGCCGAAGCCCAGGCAGCAGGGAACGTTGAAGGGAACTACAGTGTTTACTGGGAGGATGGCCTCCTCTACAGTGAACCCAAGGCACCCCTACATGGATCGTCACGAGCCTTGGTAGTTCCTCAACGTTATCGAGCCTTCCTTTTGGAGTTGGCTCACGAGATACCATTGGCAGGACACCTGGGGCAAGACAAGACCTTCGCCCGTCTTGTCCCACACTTTTATTGGCCTCAGATGAAAGTGTCGTCCGATACCTACTGCCGGACATGTGTGTCTTGCCAAGCCAGTGGGAAAACAGGGGTGAAGCTGAAAGCTCCCCTGGAACCACTTCCTGTCGTTAGCACCCCCTTTGAAAGGGTGGGCATCGACATTGTGGGTCCATTAGATCCACCGACTACAGCTGGTCACAGGTTTATCCTGGTTCTGGTGGATCATGCCACACGGTACCCAGAGGCAATACCTCTGAGGACCATAACAGCACCTGTTGTGGCTAGGGCCCTGATGGGAATCTTTACCCGAGTGGGTTTTCCCAAGGAAGTTGTGTCCGACAGGGGGACCAACTTCATGTCAGCATATATGCGGGCAATGTGGAAGGAGTGTGGAGTGACCTACCGGTTCACAACTCCTTACCACCCCCAGACCAATGGTCTGGTGGAGAGGTTTAATAAAACCTTGAAGGGCATGATCAGAAGTCTGCCTGAAAGCCTGCGGAGGAAATGGGACGTCCTCCTACCCTGTTTACTTTTTTCCTACAGGGAAGTGCCACAGAAGGGAGTGGGCTTCAGCCCCTTCGAGCTTCTGTATGGGCACCCTGTACGTGGACCTCTTAACCTGGTGAGAGACGGATGGGAAAGAACTCCCAGAAAGCTCCCCCAGGATGTGGTGAGCTACATGCTGGCCTTCCGGAGCCAAATGGCTAAGTTGTGGAAGCAAGCTTCTGACAACTTGGAAGCCAGCCAAGCAGTGATGAAGGCGTGGTATGACCACAACGCTCACCCGGTGGAGTTGGAGCCTGGCCAGAAGGTGTGGGTGATCGAACCAGGAGAGCTTAGTGCCCTCCAGGATCGCTGGTCAGGACCCTTTGAGGTGTTGGAGAAGAAGGGAAAGGCTACCTACTTGGTGGACCTGAAGACCCCTCGTCAGCCCCTGCGGGTGCTGCATGCCAACCGCCTCAAACCCCACCACGAGAGGCCCGAAGTCATCTTGATGATGGTGACTGACGGAGGAGAGGACGTGGAAAGCGAGCCTCTCCCTGATCTGTTTGCGTCTCAGGAAAAGGATGGGTCGGTGGAGGGAGTGATTCTCTCCCCATCTCTAACTCCTGAACAGCAGGAGGACTGTCGCCAGGCCCTGGGGCAGTACTCTACGTTGTTCTCCCTTGTCCCGGGTAGGACTCACCTGTGCGTCCATGACGTGGACACAGGAGACAGCCCACCTGTGAAGTCCAAGATCTACCGGATGTCAGACAAGGTGAAGGCCAGCATTCATAGTGAAGTCACTAAGATGCTGGAGCTAGGAGTGATTGAACCTTCTAGCAGCCCCTGGTCCAGTCCGGTGGTGTTAGTACCGAAAGCTGCACCACCGGGTGCCCAACCAGAACTGAGGTTCTGTGTGGACTACCGGGGACTGAATTCAGTGACAAAAACTGATGCTCATCCGATCCCTAGGGCGGATGAATTGATTGACCGGCTGGGAGCTGCCCAATATCTAAGTACCTTTGACCTTACTTCGGGGTACTGGCAGATCTCTTTGACTGATGGAGCAAGGGAAAGGTCAGCCTTCTCCACGCCCAATGGCCACTACCAGTTCTGTGTGATGCCCTTTGGGCTCAAGAACGCACCTGCCACGTTTCAGCGCCTGGTAAACCAGATCCTCACCGGAATGGAGAGTTTCTCTGCTGCTTATCTGGATGACATAGCCGTCTTCAGTAACAGCTGGGAGGATCACTTGCGTCACCTGCAAGCTGTTCTCCAGGCCCTGAGACAAGCTGGATTGACGATCAAGGCCAGCAAGTGCCAGATCGGGCAGGGGTCGGTAGTGTACCTTGGACACTTGGTGGGTAGGGGAACGGTGCAACCCCTCCAGGCGAAGATCGAGGCCATCATGGCCTGGGAACCCCCCAAGACACAGACTGAGGTCCGAGCATTTTTGGGCCTCACGGGATACTATCGCCGCTTCGTGAAGGGGTACGGTACCATCGTAGCCCCTCTCACGGAGCTCACGTCCAAGAAACAACCTCGACGGGTAGTCTGGACGGAGGCTTGTCAGCAAGCCTTTGAGAGATTGAAGAAAGCCATGTGCGAGGCCCCGGTCTTAAGGGCCCCAGACTTTTCCAAGAAGTTCATTGTCCAGACAGATGCATCAGAACATGGCATTGGGGCAGTGTTATCGCAACTCAACGAAGAGGGTCTGGATCAACCCGTGGTCTTCCTATCCAGGAGACTACTTCCCAGGGAACAGAAGTGGAGTGCAATAGAGCGTGAAGCCTTTGCAGTGGTATGGGCTCTGAAGAAGTTGCGGCCATACCTGTTTGGCTCGCACTTCCTAGTTCAGACCGACCACCGACCCCTTCGTTGGCTGATGCAAATGAAGGGGGAGAATCCCAAGTTGTTGAGGTGGTCTATTTCCCTACAGGGGATGGACTTTCAGGTGGAACATCGGCCTGGAGTGGACCACGCCAATGCAGACGGTCTCTCAAGGTATTTCCGCCTTAGTGATGAGAACTCCCAAGGGGTTGGGTAGCTCTCCCCACTTTCAGCTGGGGGGGACGCGTGTTAGACCTGTCAGCCCTTTGGGTGGTCCCTCCTCATCATTATTTATTTTGTCCCACTTTTGCCTCAAACCCTGTTTGAATTTTTCCTTTTTGGGAACCACCAGACTTTTTCGTGTTGCTGCAGATTCAGGGAGCCATTTTAGCTACCCCTGAAACTTCTGTCTGAGGGCCTGGAGCACAAGATGGTGGCCACCTGTGACATCACCAGCATCCACTGGAACCTACCAGCACCTTCCAGAACATTCCAGGAGATTCCAGAACTCTGTGACAGTTGGAGACCGTTTAGAATGTTGGGAGGATAAGAGAGGCAGTTGGCAGTTGGAGCTGGCAGTTGGCACCTGACTGGTGAAGAGAGAGGAGCACAACAGTGAAGGAGGAAGGAGTGAAGCAGCAGGGGTGGAAACTTGTGCCTGGAGTGGGGTCCATAAACCCACCCTTGATACTTGTCCCTACTGATGGATCCCAGCCTATAGCCCTGTGTGGGAAGAAGACAGAAGAAACTTATCATAAGGACCTGGACAGCAGGAACAGGCCTTAGAACCAAGAAAACAGCAAGATTCTGACCTGAGAACTGGTTTCCCTGGAGTCCGGCGTCGAGTAGCCTGAAGACCTGGAGCCCGAGGTGGAGAAGCGGCGCTGACTGAAGTAGCAGACGTCGTACCCGGAGCCGCCTGAGGTCGTGAGAGGGCGCCGACGGAGGTCGTGAGGAATACCAGAGGTCGAGGAGGAAGTGAACCGAGGTCGAGCGAGCGGCGTCATCGGAGGAGTGAAGTCCGCCCTCCGGAGTCGTCGGAGACCGAGGTAGAGGAGCACCGGAGGTCGGGAGTGAGGATCGCACTCCGGAGTCGCCCGGAACCTGTGTGGAGGAGCACCGGAGGTCGGGGGTGAGGATCGCACCCCGGAGTCGCCGGAAGTCGACATCGAGGCCAGGCCGGCCGACGTCATCGGAGCCGAGAGCGCCATCGGACCGGAGCCGCCCGAAGTCGACATCGTGAAGAGACTGCCCGACGCCGTCGAATCGGAGGTCGAGATCGAACCGAGGCCACCGACATCGGACCGGAACCGCCTGCCGGCGTCGTCAAAGAACTGACATTGTGCCGAGGCCGCCGAGACCGAACCGGAACCGCCTCACGGCGTCGACACGACTCCAGCGGCGTCGGAACATCAGAAAAAGGGCAGTAAGTGGAGTAGAGGGCGCCTAAGGCCCTGTGGAGACCTGAGAGACTGCTCTAAGGGGCTAGGGAGGTGCTGAAACCAACCTGACTGTGCAAGGGGTGAACTGGGACTAACCTAGAGAGGTTGTGTGGAGAGAGAAAGCCAGGGCACTGGTATTCCCCCCTTTGATCTACCTCAGTTTAGGCCTCAGCCTTGTCCCAGCCAGGGAGTAGCCCCCCTCAAGCCTTCCACAACCCTACAAGCTGTGCCTGGGCCAAATCAGCCCATAAGAGTTGAAGTGTCATCTGATTATATGAGGGTTGCTGTATACTTTTAATTATTTATTGGGGGTACTGTATTTATTGAGTTTTTACCTATTTATTGCTTCACTATATTTATAGGTCCACAGGACTTGATGGTGTACAATATTTATTGGTACAGTATTTATTGCCTCAAAGTATTTAATTGTCTGTATATATTGCACTTGTATTTATGCCCTGTTATTTATGATCACCCCTATTTATTTAATCAAACAGCCAATATTTATTTGACCTGCACTAATTGAAATTTGTATATTGTGATTGACCTATTTATTTTTCCAATCAGCAACTAAGAGAAAAAGATAAAGAAAGAATATTTTCATAATTTTTACGGTGTAGAGTCGTTTTTGGAACGGATGCACGCATGGTTCTTGTATGGGTATATTGTATGCTTAGCACTGCGCCTGTTTCCTGACCACTCGAGCCAAGCTACCACAGTGTGTTCGGGGAGTCCACCACCACCCTGCGGAGTGGGAGTGGGCGTTTCCAACACTAGGGCTTTAATTGCACCTTGAATCTCCTAAACTGTTATCGGCGCGTTGAGGTCAGGGCGCTGATCTGGAGTGAGCTGTGGGAAGGGGAGCTCATCCAGGAAACTGGTCATATCCTCTTCCGTTGCTACTGTGGTGGATTGATACAGCAAGGTGAAATGGGAGACTAAATCATCGTGTATCTCATGTTGGGTGTAGTGTATTTCCCCTTCGAAGGAGTGAAGCGCAATGATAGGCCCGCGCGATTGGTCCTGCTTTATCAGCCACGCAAGCATGGTGTATAATAATTCTGAATTGTGGTGTGCTGCAAAGTTAATACTGTGCAGTCGTTTTAATAGCGTGGTGTGTTGTTCCCTCACCTCTAATAGGTCTGGTGTACAGGCAGGGTTCAAGATGCACCCACAGCCTGTCCTTCTACTTGGCCTTTTACGTGTCTGTATTATTTGGGTGCCGATTGTGCTCTTCATGCTTATTGGCTCCCGCAGGCCTCCGTCGTCATCCCCCTAAATGTGCCATGGAGGGCCCTTCCATACTTCCATACTTTGTGTATCCTGCGTGTTCCCCACAGCAATGGCTCTCCAGTTCACCGGGACCGGGAAGGGAGATCGGCTAAGGCAGGTAAGGAGGAAGAGGAACCCTCTAATTGTGCAGCCAATGCGCTCCACTTCTCCCAGCAGCAGCACCAGTTCCGTCTCCGAGTTTGCCTGTTCGCGCTTTCCGGCCATGTGCCTGCCAGGGAGGGCGCTTAAGTGTCCCGGACCCCTCACTGCTGTCCACCGGCTCCAGGAGAGGACTCCCACTGGGCCTCGATCAGCTTGCAGGTGTTGTAAGGGGAAAGGCACAGGGGAACCGCCCAGGCCTTCGCGGGCCTTCAGCCCATCCCAGTCGCCTCCCCCGTCTCACCGATGGCCAAGTCTCCCACTCCTCGCCGATCAGTCGCTCACTCATAGTCTCGTGTCTCTGCCGCTGAATTCAGCCCCGCACAGCGCAACTCCGACAGCAGAGAGCCGTGTCTTGACCTCCCCGGCAAGGTAACGCCGACTCCACGGCCTGGCTCCGACAGCCTCGCAGCATGGCCCGGCGGTGCCTGATGACGCTGCCCCCGCGATTCTTCCTGGGTCCTCGCACTCAGAATATCACCCCAACTGGTAGGGGAGATTGGAAGATGTAGATGCAGCTCCGTTCGGGTGATTATTTGCGGATAATCCGGGCGGTTGGCGGAGCGAGTTTAGTCCGCGTCCACCATCTTGCGCGCTCAAGCCACGCACCCCCCTTTCTGACTTTCTTCATACGAATTAACTCAGCTATTAACATTGACCCTATACCATACGCTTCATAGTAGTTCACATTAACAATATGTTGTAAATGAAAGATAGCCTCTTGGTAGGCAGGGTTCAGGTAGATTAATAAATTGTAGGTTTAGTGAAAAGAATGACCAATTAGTTAAGGTTACAAGTTACTTAAGGGAAACCCCACCAGGAGCAGCATCCTCCGTGCTCAGCCTACTCTGTCTAACTGTCAACCAGTCTCCAGTCGCACACCAACATTCGATGACACCACACACTGGCTGAGCAGAGCAGGGAACAATGAAGACATGCACAAAATCCATCCAAAGCTTAGCAGGTTATACCATACCTCTTCCCTTAGAAAATAATAAGATGCATAAGGAAAGATAAAATAGAAAATTATACAATTGATAAATCCTATAAATTATTCAACCCTATAAATTATTCAGACAGGTCCAAATCATAACCTTACCACACACAAATATGTGGCTGTGGAGTCAATAATAGTCACACATAATACTATATAGAAGGATGGTTCCTCAACCACTCAAGGAGGAATCAAAGATGGACCACAGTTCAACATGAATGGTTCCTCAACCACTGAAGAAGGAATCAAAAATGGACTATGATGATCAGGTTTCCAGCATTGTACTCTCCCAACACAATCCACTATTCAAGACCAGATACAACATCTAAAAAATGCCAAACTGAAAAGTGCTATCCGTAAATGTGAAAGGTCTAAACCACTGGGTCGTAGCCACGGGGGCATTTGAGAGCTGGGCCAGCCTATAATAATCTTTGCCCCCCCCCCAAATTACGGAGGCAGCTGGCACAGTATAGAGGTGCCAGATTTCAGAAGGTGACTCAGCAATAACAAATGCGTTCAAATTTTGTTTTTATCTTGTTATATTTCGTGTGGTATTCAAGACAGGTTAAATGTCATGATTTGTTTTCTGACATATAGCTGCTTATTCTTTTAATGGAGTTGGTGTTTACTTTTCTTCCTTTGACGGTAAAGTGAGAAGATTTTGTAAAGTTAATTATGTGACCATATATTTGTGGTACAGACAGGGAGGGCCCACTGAAATTATGCAGCATTGGAAAGCTAGGTTATGCAGCAAAATTGACAAAATTGTGTGGCAAGATAACACAAATTATGAGGCATAATCCATCACATTTTGTGATAGTATCACTTCATTATTTTGTCATTTTTTCACATTTTAGCACTATCTTGGCAAAGGTTTCACTTCATTAGTACCAGTTACACATCCAAATACAAATGTAAATAACTAGAAGGTGACCAGCCAACCTTTGCAAAGGACTGGCCACTACACTGCAGCACCCTTTGCAGCATTTTAGTAACTTTTGATAATTTGATAATTTTTTAAATGATACACAAAACACCACATCCACAGAATCACATCATTCATGTTGCCTTGTGTACAGGGACTTTGCAAAGAAATACTTTAGAATGTCTATTTGTTTCTAATTCACAAACAATTTAAATACCTGTAAATGAACTGTACAAATATTTCAACATATACCAGTAGTTATGAAAGAACAGTGGCGGCTCCTCCGCTATGGCGGAGGAGTGTCGCCTCACTGCTTTTAAGCAGTACAAAGAAGAAGCATAAAATGATAATAACTAGGAGCCCGATGTAGGTGGCTAAATACCGGTCGGAAACCCCAAATTTCGGTAAATGTCAGGGTTACCAACCGGTATTTAGCCATTCCTAATATAGATGATTATTCGGTAAATACCGAATCGGTATTTACCGAATCTGTATTTACAGATTCGGTATTTACCGAATCGGTATATGCAATGTAGAAAGCACATAAAAGAGTGCTTATGTGCTTTAAGAATTTGTTAATTACCACCAACTTCAAGTTGGTGGTAATTAACAAATTCCTTTAAAAATGCACTTTAGGAGGAGGAGCCTAGCGCGCAACCAAGATGGACGCGTAGGCACAGGGCTCTCCGGACCCTTGCCGCTCCTTGCAACTTATCCTGACATTATCCTGGATTTGTGAACGGATTCTGGAAGATGAACCTTGGCTGAATCCATAACTCTTTTCAGAACGTAAATCGGACCTGGGAGACCTGAAATATAGCGTCTTGCATTTTGGAGGCCCACCTGGAAGCTGTGCCCGGTGCTTTGGTGAACTGTGGGGCCGGGGAGTAGTTGAACAACAACGGCATCGGAGCCTTGCCAATGACCGCGCCCCCCACTTTCAGTTTCGCTTTTGCACTTCTGCATGGCCTGATTGAGGAGCTACTTCACGCGGCTGGGGCGTCCTCCGGCCTTTGTACTGGACTTATTTGTGCCTTTTTCTCCACTCTTCCGAGCGGGCTCTTGGACAGTCTGTGTCGGATCTGCTGGCACCCCTTTGCTATCGGTCCTGGCGGACCCCTCCAGTGAGCATCGCTTAACATGGCGGGCAAGGGGGATCCCGAGAAACGGAGGACCAAGACATCCCACCGTGGGGGACCAGTCCAGAGTAACATCATGGATCATTATACCCAGGGCAAAGGATCCCCCGGGCCAGCAAGTGCCGCCGTGGAGGACTCTGGTGGTGGCCCGTCCGTGCCCATGGAATTGTCGCTGCAAGACGTTATGGGCGCCATCAACGGCATAAGGGAGACCATCGCCCGGCAGTACGAGGCTCTGGCCCGTAAAATTGACACGGTTGCCATTGATGTTACGTTGATTCGGGCGGATCTCTCTAAGACTAACGAGAGGGTTCAATCGCTGGACTTGAGGACATCCACTCTTGTCACGGATGTATCAGACCTCCAGGCAACTCTTGGCGATCTAAAGTCGGCAAACGACACGATGTCCCGCCGGCTGGAGGATTTCGAAGGTCGGGCACGACGCAATAATATCCGCGTCATAGGTGTGCCGGAGACTCTCGACAATCGTCCGGTGGACCTCATGGTCGAAGATCTCGTCCTCAATCATCTTGCTCCTTCAGGCCTGAGTAAGTTCTTCGCCGTGGAGCGTGCCCATCGTGTCCCGGGCGGTAGGCCTCGACCAGGAGCTCCCCCGAGGCCTATTATTGCAAAACTTTTTCATTACAGAGACCGGGATGCGATCCTGCAGGCCTCGAGGGTGCACGGCCCAGTTAACTATGAGAATGCCTCCGTTAACTTCTTTCCGGACTTCACCCAACTCGTTCAGAAACAGAGAATGGGCTTTCAGGGGGTGAAGCGCCGTCTTCGAGATTTGGAACTTAAATACTCTATGCTTTTCCCTGCCAGGCTTCGTGTGGAATATGAAGATCGGACTATCTTTTTTGAACGCCCTGACACTGTGAGTGACTGGTTAGACTCCCTGCCGGACCGGGGCGAACGATCTGGGCGTACTGTCGGTGCTGAGGGCGGAGGGCCTCCGCAGGAAGGATTCTTGGTCCTCTACTTTGACATTTCCTTCTGCGCCCAGCCAGGTTCTACTTCAATTGTATATTTTGTCTATTAATGTTCTGTTTGGATGTGGGCGGGGACAGGTCCCTTTCCTCCTCTAGGGTCTTTTTGTAGCATGGGATTGTTAGGGCGACAGGCACACTGCAAGTTGGGGGAGCTGTATAGTCCGCAGGGGTGCAGGGTGGGGGGAGTTGCAATGGCGTGGGGGTGGGAGGGGGACAGTGGTTGTTGGGTTGTGTGTTTTTTCTTTTCAAGGCGGTGTCTTTGTTTCCTTTCAGATTTAGGTGTCTGGCTGCGTGCCCGGGGACTCCAGCTTCTTGTGTTGGGATGGGGGGGGGACGGGTTGAAACTTATGTCTTGGAACGTCAACGGATTGGGGGACCGTATCAAACGTGGGGTTGTGTTGCAATATTTGCGCCGATTGGCCCCTGATGTGGTATTTCTTCAAGAGACGCACTTGGTGGGCAATGTATGTCATGCCATGAACAGGGGGGGCTACCGGATGGTAGCACATTCTGGCTTCACCACTGGATCCAGAGGGGTGGGCATCTTGCTGCGATCTTCCCTCCCGCTTGAGATTGACAAAGTTACTCTTGATGATAGAGGGCGCTATGCGTCCTTGACTGGACGGTGGGAGGGTCAGACTCTTTCATTGGTCTCGGTCTATGTTCCCCCGGGCCTCCAGACCTCCACTTTCTCTGATGTGGGTCGTATGTTACTTGAACTTCCTGATAGTCTCTTGCTTGTGGGTGGGGATTTTAATTCCGTGATTTCTGGCGAGTTGGATCGTTACCCTCCCAGAGCCCTCTCTGCCGCCCAGGCGTGGCTCGGCGGGTTCTTGGACACTTTTGGCCTAGTGGACTGCTGGAGGTTGATACATCCGACACAGAGTCAGTACACATTCCACTCCGGGGCTCACGGGAGTCTCTCCAGACTAGATTATTTTCTTATGCCAGCGGCCCAGACCACCCGGGTCCGGGAAGTTAAGCACCTGGCCCGGGGCATTTCCGATCATTCCCCATTGTGGCTCCTCTTCGATACCGGGATGCGATCCGCCGGGCGGGTCGCCCCCATTAACCCCTGGTACCTGCGTGACCCCAAGATCCGCAAGGGTCTCATTAAGTCGCTTGACCAGTATTTTCTTGAGAATGAGGGGTCCGTCTTGTCCTCAGTGTCCTTGTGGGAGGCTTTCAAAACGGTTCTCCGAGGACACGCCCTATCCCTGATCGTGGAGGCCAAGAAAGCTAAGAACGGGGAGGTGGTTGCGTTGGAGGCTGAGATATCGGGGTTGGAGGCTGCCTTGGAGACGGCTGTCACTCAGGACGGGCTCCATGCTCTCAGCCTGAAGCAATTCGAATATAAGTCCCTTGTTACGGAGGCTGCTCGGACAATGTATAGGGAACAGCAGGGTAGGCTGTATGATGCTGGGGATAAGGCGGGTAAATTGATTGCTTGGCTTGATAAGAAGGAGAGAGTGAATCGAGTGGTCCCCGTGCTTCAGACGTCGGAGGGAGTGAGTGTGACTGACCCTGGTGAGATTGTGGAGTGTTTCGCTGATTACTTCCGTGCTGTGTACTCCCCGGTGTCTGATAGGGATGAGGCTGACTCCCGTCTCTTGTTGAAGGATATTGCTTTGCCCTGCCTGTCGGTGGATGAGCGTGAGCAGTTAGACGCCCCGTTGTCGGTCGACGAGATTGCTACCGCGATTCGTTCCCTTCGCTCGGGCAAGGCTATGGGCCCCAACGGACTCCCTATTGAACTTTACAAACTGCAACCGGATAAAATTGCGCCATTTCTCCGTCGTATGTTTTCGGAGTCGCTTGAACTTGGTTCTCTCCCTGCTGACCAACGTTTGGCCACTATAGTCGTGATTCCCAAGGACGGTAAGCCCCGGGACCGTTGCACCTCGTACAGGCCTATTTCTTTGTTGAACGCCGAGCCGAAAATCCTTGCCAAGGTTCTTGCTAATCGCCTGCTTACTGTTATCTGTGACCTGGTGCATCCGGACCAATCCGGTTTTATCCCGCACCGGAATACGGCCCTTAACTTGCGGCGCCTACATGGCGTACTTGCAAGGGCGGAATATCTCTCAGAGCCGGCCATCTTGGTTTCCTTGGACGCCACGATGGCCTTTGATACGATAGAATGGCCGTATCTTTGGGCCGCCCTGGCAAAGTTTGGATTCGGTGCGGGATTTATTAGTTGGGTTAAACTCTTATACGCTGCTCCGTTGGCTCAGGTTGTCGTTAATGGGAGGGTTTCCCGGCCCTTCGTTCTTGGGAGGGGCACTAGGCAGGGGTGTCCGTTGTCTCCCCTGCTCTTCGCTCTGGCTTTGGAACCGCTCGCTGCTTGGCTTCGTTGGGAACCGTCGATAAGAGGGATCCAGTGGGCCCCTGGATCGAGGATCGAGTTTCGTTGTACGCGGATGACATTCTTTTGTACCTCACCTCACCACGTCAGTCACTCAATGTGCTCTTTGACATCCTCACTTCCTTCGGCAAGAACTCTGGTTTGATTATTAACTGGTCCAAATCTTGTGTCTATGCTATATCCGGTGGCTTTCCTCTCTTGCCTTCTCATTTTCCTATTAAGGCGTCCCACGCCGGCTTTACGTACCTGGGGGTGTACGTCTCATTGGACCCGGCGGTCCGCTACGAGCATAATCTCCTCTCTCCACTTCGGAGATTGAGGTTAGACGTGGCCCGTTGGCGTAAGCTTCCCTTGTCTCCCCTCGGTCGTGCGGCGCTTTTTAAAATGATGTCTCTTCCCCGATTCCTTTACGCACTTCAGAACTCCTTTGATATTATTCCGGCGGCCTACTTCTGGGAAGTGGAGAGCTTACAGAGGAGGCTTGTTTGGGATGGTCGTGCACGTATTGCTCTTGCAAAACTGACTCTCCCCTGGTATGACGGGGGCATTGCGCTCCCGGACATCAGGAGGTACTATTGGGCCTCCCAGCTATCTGCTATTAACCATGCAACGTACGCACCTGGTCCGAATCCGGCTTTCGAAATGGATAGATTTTTGTTGCCTAGCGGCAACTTTAACAGACCGCTTTACTCTCGATCGGCTGCGAGGAACTTAACCGGTCCCACTAAGATTGCTGTGCGCGTGTGGAGGGCTGCGAATGTGGCCATGGGCTGGAATGAGCGTTTGACGGGTGCGACCCCTTTGTTTGCGTCTGAAAGATTGGGAAGCCTCTGGACGACGAAGGGCTTTGAGCGTTGGGACACGATTGGCATCAGTAGAATAGGTGACCTCTGGGTGAAGGGTGCGGTTAAATCCTTTGCTGCGCTGCAGAGTGAGTACGAATTGAGTGAGCGGGAGTTCTTTCGGTACGTCCAGGTTCGTCACGCCTTGCTCTCGGCCTTCGGGGCTGGGACTGCAGTCCCTGTGTCTTCGCCACTCGAGGACCGCATACTCGACGGTCACTTGCCCGACAGTACTATTTCCCTTATCTATAAAAAACTAATAAACGTTCGGGCGGATCTCCTCGTGCGCCTTCGGGAGGCGTGGACCGGGGATGGTGTGGAATTGGACGATGAGGATTGGCAGTCTGCGCTGTCCTCCCCTAAGGAAGTGGCCATACCCGCGCGTCTCCGTCTTGTCCAGCTTAAAATTCTCCACCGTGTCTACGTGACGGGCCCTCGTTTAGTTTTGATGGGTTTTTCTGAGGACGGGCTCTGTAGGCGCGGCTGTGGGCTCAGCGCCACTTTTCTCCATGTTCTCTGGGAGTGCTGTGAGGTTGCGGAGTATTGGCGCCGGGTGCATGCTGTCATGGAATGCGTCACTGGGGTCGCTTTGTTGCCCGAGGCTCGCCGATGTTTGTTGAACGTATGGGAGCCTAATGACTATAATGCGGCTCAGACTCGGTGGGCGGCCCTTGGGAACATGATTGCTAAGAGGGACATCGCACAGCGTTGGGGTTCCCGACGGCCTCCCACCGTGTCAGTATGGAAGGAGAGCATGGATTGGTGCATGTGCAGAGAGAAGGCTGTGTATGTGTCTCGGGGTAAGCCGGGGGCGTGGGGTAGAATCTGGGGTCAGTGGAACGCGTACCGAGGGAACATCTGCACGCCCCCCCTCGTGGACACATCTGATGCTGCCTTGTCCCCCTGATCCTGAGGTTCCCGGACTATTACATTCTACCTGTAGACGGTTGTGGCTCTCCCGTCGCCCCCACCTCCCTCTTGCTCATCCTCATTGTCCACCTGAGGGTGGAGTATGTATTGTGTAGGTCCCCGGATGTGGTTAGACGCCCCTTTTTGATGGTTTCCGCCTTGCTTTTTGGTGTTATTTTATTTTTTCTTTGTTTGTATTTCTAAAAATTCGGCTGGGCCCCAAGGGGCCTGTTGCTGCCTTGATGTTGTTGACCATGTATATATTAGCGGCCGGCCCTGGTGGTTGTAGGCCCATGTTTGTATTGATTTTTATGTACAATAAAGGTTTTCGCAAAAAAAAAAAAAAAAAAAAAAAGAAACGATGAGGGTGCCCTAAAAAAAAAAAAAAAAAAAATGCACTTTAAATTTCTTTTTTTAAGTGCCATATGGCACACATCAATGCCCTTAGGGCATGTATGAGCGCCACATGTGCACACAGGCACATTTCAGGAGTGCAACAGGGTGTCCTTTGGACACCCTGGCACCCTTGAAATACCTCCCGGTATTACCGATTCGGTAATACCGAATCGCTAATACAGAATGGCTTTATATTCATTCCTATGGGCCTCCAAGCCCATAGGAATGAATGGGTAGGTATTCCTTATTACCGAATCGGTATTACCGATTCGGTAATAAGGAATATTAAGGAATCGGTATTTTTTTACCGATTCATTAGCTACATAAGAAATACCGATTTCTTAATACCGAATCGGTAAAATTCGGTATTAAAAATTCGGTATTTATGGATTATCTACATCTGGCCCCAAGTTCTCATTTTATGCTTCATGCTTCTTTGCGGGTGGGCGGGGCTGCTCTTCTCTCGGAGCAGGGCAGGGGAGATGGGGTTGCCCACTCCTAACTGCTCAATGACTGTTGGGTCGTCCCTCTCGGGACACCCAAATCAGTCATACACACTTTCCTCGTTCTCCATGCAGGCTGCATTACAGCCTGCGTGGAGAACAAGCCTAGGCCCTGGTTGAGCGTCGACTCAGGACGTTCACACCAATCACAACGCTGCATTACTGCTTGTGACTGGTCAGGAGAGCCTGGGTGCCTACCAATCACAACGCTGCATTGTAGCTTTGTGATTGGTCAGTTGAGCCTGGCTGACCTTCCATCGGAGATGGAGGAGAGCAGGAGCAGAGACGCGGGACCCAGCGCAAATGTACGGTTATTTATTTTTGTAATGTTTTGTTTTACATGCGCAACCCCCCCACCCCCAAGTGAACCCCCCCCGCACGTGACCCACCCATGCCGTCACCCGTGAGCCATGCCACCCGCCACTGTGAAAGGACAAATTAAGCACATTTTATATAATAATTCTGAATTGTGATGAAAATAAAGATTTAATAGGATTAAAACAAATCTTGGTGATGCTCAAATGGTAAGTATTGTATTGCACATTTTTATAGTGCTTACTACTCCAATGTGCAGCACTGAAGTGTTTACCTACATGGGCAGCAATCTATGCTATATAGGGTGGTGAGTGGTTGGAGGGCTGTTGTCTTTGTTTTGTGATCGTATGTGGGAAATTCAGGGGTGTGGAATTTAATAAAATATCTACTTGTCCATGGGGCAGGTTACTTCATAATTCTACTTGTCCTGGAACAAAATCCACTTGCCCCTTTGGTGCCATGTAGTGCAGTGACAAATTATGGCAGCAATCTTATTATATAGGAGCTCTGATCTAACCTCTCTGATTATGCCAGGGCCCATACCATAGTAGTGTTTGAATACTTGCAATCCCCTTATGTTGCCATGTTTCCCCAGATCTACATACTGGGGCTGAAGGTAGTGAAGCAATAGTTCCAGGGTTAGAATGCCATTTTGAGTCTGTGCAAACCTACTAACTAGCATGTTTTAAGGGTTTTCAACAACTCTTCTCTAATCTTTTCCCATACTGAGAAATTTTGGAAATGTACTGCTGACAATGGCAGGCGTAAACCTTCATCCAGAGTTGGGAAAAAAGTGGTTGGAGGGAAAGTGAATTTGCATGAGCAAATCTATATATACATATTTGCTCATGCTAAAATGCAGTTCACAAATATTTTCTAGGAGTTCTATTTATTGTCCTACCTCTGTAAATTCTTCGGAATTCATGAAAGTCGTATAGCTGCACTTTCAATCAAGGACATATAGCCTGGGTGCACTTTTGAGACTTTCTTTAATAACCGGGCCTCTAATTTGGTCTGGCATTGACTGTGACCTTTTATGTTTATTTATTAAAATTCGGTCTCTCTCTGTGTATCAGCTGGCTTCACTGTGAGTGACAGCATTCTGCTCTTTCACAAGGATCATATCGGCACACAAAGTAGTTTTGTTCAGTGCCAGTAACTACTGTGGCAGTGTGTGCCTTTGGAGACCAAAAAACTATTTTTGCTTTTGCAAATGTTTGTTATGATAGTGAGGGCCCGGCAGCTCCCACACCAATAAGGTTTTACAAAAACCATGCCAAAACAAATCACACATTGACAAAACTAAAAAGCTGACCACCAATTTCAAACCTACTGGCTTTGCCAAGGCTTGTTTATTTTTGTTTACCATAATCTTATTGAAACTGGTTACACTGATTTTCCATTATGAATATTTTTGAGAAATACTTGCATGCATCAACAAGTTACTAAACAATGCTGCAAGGAAATGGTACTTGAACCTTTACAGTAGTTTAGCAACATGTTTTTTTCCTGCTTTAATTTTTTTTAATGAACATTTTATTTTGAAAGCAAAGAATCATCAATTTTGCTTTCAAGCGTTTGCAAATATTTGCATCAAATAAGAGAGCATTCTGGGAGCATTATCCGTAGCCTCATATTGCTAAACTTTGAAAACGGGTGTATACATTTTTATACTGGAACCACTGTCAGTAGTGCAGTCGGAGATTACAACATTTACTTAGAGCGCGCACACTAATAATAAAGGCTTTCAATTAATGAGCCATAAATACAAGTTTAAACAGCATTAGAACATAGATAAAAAAGATTATCTTAACTGCAGACAGTGCCCTTCCTTGATCCATAATGTGGTACTGCAAACTGGCAGCCAAAGCGTTTGTGCTGAAGTGGGTTGGGTCTACTTGTCCCAAGGACAAAATACAGATGAAAACTTGATGCCCTTGAACCCAAAAAATATGTCCTGGGTGTTGGGCTATAGGAATTCCACATCCCTGGCGAAATGTTTCTATGTTGTGTGTGACGACCACCAAGGTGCGGTTATCGTGTTATGTTAGGACTGTGGTAGGTGATGAGATGTGAGTGATAGAGAAATGCAGTTTATGGTTTTTAGGTCTCGCCTGACCCAGCGCATGCGCTGGTCTGGCGAGACTTATTGAGAGGGCTCCAAAAAGTGCTACCAGGCCAGCCTAGAGCTACAGTGCACGGGCGCGGGCGCCACTTTTACCGCGATTACTTTCACTTTCACGTCCGCTTTGATGTTTGATCGCGATCACTTTGACTTTTGCGGCCGCAGGGCCACTTGGCATAGCCAATAGGTCTCGCTTTTGGGACCTTATAAGTGTTTAGTTATGCTGTTGCATGGCTAAACACTTATAAGGTCCCAAAGGCGAGACCTATTGGCTATGCCAATGCTTGTTTAACATGCCTTTAGCTTTGAACTGCTTTGCAGGTCCCTTTCTGGTATTTCCTGTGATTCTAGTCTGCTTAGCTGGTTACTCCGCTGGGATGTAGAATCATACATTTTGGGGCAGATTTACTTACATTTCACGCAACCCAAAAAGGCAACTTGCTGTTCTCTGCTGCGTGAAAGGCGGACAGCAGAGATCTGCCATATTTACAAAGATTTGGCACATTTCTGCTGTCTCCTAGTGCTGGCGCATTGTGCACTGTCTAGCCCCAAAGTGGGCACCCTTGTGCCATGGTGAAAGGATGCCTGCGTTAAGAGCAGGATTTAATTTGTGCAGGAACTGACATCAGCCTGCAAAACAATAATCCTTAGAGACATACTCCTCTTCATCTGCGTGCTGCAGAATGCTGATGAGGAGTGCTGATGCATTTGCTTTTAATGCATATCAGCCATGTCTACATTTGCTGGTTTAGTCATCGGAAAGTACAACCTTCTTGCTGAGAAGTCCAAGTTCTATTATGGAGGTGGTTTGGTGTTCTAGTAAACATTTAATTATGGCAGTATATTAACTGTTATATGACATGACGCTTGACTTTTAGCTGCAGCTAAAGTAATGCCATACAATCCAGCTGCAAGTAAATATTTTCCATTTCTAGTACTCACTGCAGGCTGCCATGCTTTTTACAATCACCACTCAGAAAAGTGCTTGCTCATCCAAGCAAAGGTAGCCACAAAGAGGGTCCTATCCAAGAAGTCTACTGCATGTGAAAGAGTACAGTGTGTCCATAATTTTGGAAGGGGAGGACTCTATGGGATCCAAATTGGAGGCACTGTATAAGCATCAAATAGAGAGCTTATCACAGAACAGGATCCTAGATGCAGACCATGAAACCACCACTCAGAGCATTAGAAGCAGTGCTGCTGCCTGCCAATCTGTGGCTCCATGAGAGATGGAGCTAGTGTCCTCAGTCAGGCCGCAGGCCTCGAATGAACCCATCCTAGGCTCACATAATCACCTATACTTTACCATGTTTATCTGTCTTGCTGGTCGATGTCCAACAAAGGTCTCCTTTTGTAAAGTTTTCTCACATCCTGTCTGTAACTATGAGTGGTGTATTCAAATGTCTGAACCAGCTTCGAGTCCATGCAGTTTTGTCTGGTTCTTTTGATAAAATGTAATTGAACTATCCATCTTTTATCACAACCATGTAGTGAAATTCATTGTGGGACCTTCCCAACTTCCCCAGCAAAATGACATTTAGATTCTATTTATTTTTCACCATTGTTGCATCCGTAAAATGTTTAAACACACTGTTCACCACTAATGTCTCAGAATGTTCTAAATGGATATGCTTCAAGCACTCTGTAAAGATATTTTAAATTAGTGGTGAGTTAAATTAAAACTCCACTTACAAAGTGGGTCGGAAATTTTAAACACATTGTATGAAACAGCTGAAGTTTCCTAAATGTACGTGAGGTAAGGTTTATCCTATCAGGCCTTCTAGGTTTGATGATTTTCTGATGCAGAATGTCCAAGGCAGGACATCTCTAGTAAAAAAGTTTTGAGTGTTGAGGCTGGACACCCACCACAGGCGGTAAGAGATCTTCGAACTTGATAAGTTTTGCATTGGTAAAGATTGAAAACTTTAGAAAATACACAAAGTTGCGACTCAGCGTACTTTACAACCTTCTTTGTTAAATTCCTAAGAGCTCTGGAAGGCACACAATGGCGTTGGCCAGTGACTGATTGATAGGCCCGCCTGCCCTGTGAGAGAATTGAGGTGTGGTTCCCCCTTCCCCTTCCCCCCACCCTCCCACCTAGGGAAGCTCAGTGCTGCATTACAGGCAGGACATTCAAGCTACAACCCTACACACCATTGCTGTCTGGGACGAGAAGGCATATGTGGACTGCCCCCCACACAGGTGGGACGTCGCACCTCCACTGCCACAGACTAAAATAGACCTGCAGGAGGGGAGATTGACTGGGCACGTGTAATCAGGAAGCCCAATAGATTGGCCGCAGAGGGTGCCCATTCAGGTTGTGGCACTTTATTTGAGTGCCCAAGAGTACTACAGGCACCGAGCATTGAACACTCAGGCAGCATGGTGTCACGGCAGAGACTGTGCTAAAACAAGAAGACTATTGAAGGAACCCCCCATCCCCCGACTGGCTACTGAAAAGGCTCCTTGATACATGCTAAAAGGCCTACTCAACCAGAATCTCTGGCACAAAATGGGGTACGCCAAAGGGAAACAGACGGATCAAGGCCCCTCTAGGGGGTTGCATACCAGCGCAATGAAAGGTTCTTCCCCATAACCGGGGACGACATTATATCCCTCCCCCTCTGATAAGCTGGACGTCATCCTAAAGGAAATCAGGGAGACCCAAATGGTATTGGAGCAACAGCTGGGCACCCTCACTACAGATATGAATCTCTTGAGGGCCGATCACAAGAAATTATCCTAAAAAGTCAATCTACACTCAATGGAGCTATCTGAAATTACGCCCTGGCGCATGGAACAAACGGAGGCGGTTACCAAACTTCAGCACCTGGTTGAGGGACTGCAAAATCGGGCATAAGATACTGAAGGGCGTGCACAGATTAATTGGTCTGCCTGAAAATAGAGAAGGAAATAACCCCACTCAATTTATTGAACAATCTGGCACCACGGTGGCCTCAGAAGGCTTGACTGGAATGTTTGGCGTCAAAAGGGCACACAGGATCCCCACAGGGGGCCGAAAACCTGGGGCATCGCTGAGACCAATTGTGGTCCGGATCCTCAATTATAAGGTCAGGGATACTCTGCTCCGTAAAGCACGCGAAAACTATATGAGAATGCAAGAATCTAGTTATTCCCAGATTACACTTTACAATTGCAGTGCCAAAGTGCCTCCTACCTGGGGGTCAAAAAGCTCCTGCAGCATCTCAACATGAAATATGCTCTCCTTTTCCTGGCCCACCTCAAAACCATTCATGAACGAGAGAGACACTTCCTTAGTGACCCTGAGATGGTGTGGTCCTGGATCAAGACCACTTTCCCTGAACTTGCAACCCCGGAGGAACACAGACGGCCACTGACACGTAACCCAAGGTGCAGGTGATGCAAACAATGCCGCACGAAGCGCTCACAGCTACATGAGGAGTCTCTGCCTACCCCGGAACAGAATCTGGAGAGTAGGAGGATGGCGCTCCAAACAGCGGCCACATTAAGATGCTCTAGGCACGCAAATAGGGCAGACTTGTCATCTGAAGGGGTACCACACACAGACTCTGACAGCAGCCTTGCACTCTTCCCATCAAAAACCACAAACAGCCCAAGAAATACTAGTCTCACACAACTACCTCACTGTGGACTGAGCACCCTGGCCTCCCATCCAGATATTTGATAGCCCAAGCTCACCACACACAATCACCACGTGTAAGCACTGGCAAATATGCAAGGCAGACAACAATCACTCTAAGGAACATATACATTTAATTTGGATGGACCCATTCCGCTCTCCCAAATATCTTATTTTCACTTGAGTTTGGGGGGTCTGGTCCCAGGCCCGGGGCCTTGCCAATATGGGACACGACTGCAAGGTGTACCAGTGAGCACAGATGGCCGCAGCAGATCAGGTAAGCCCTCAAGCGAATGCATGTATAGTTTCACAATGGTTGCCACTAAAGGCTTTTGTTTGGTCGAACACAGTTTTTAGGCTGGACCCGGAATTGGGGTGTTTGTTGTTCATGATTTTCTGGGTTCTAACGGGTGCACTTTCCCACTTCACACTGACGCAGCCCACCGGGCAATCACTAGGGAGGAATACTGTCCACGTCAATTATAACGTACATGACCTCAACAAACCATTATAACTTTACAACATAGAATGTAAGGGGGGTGAGCTCTGTTTATAAGAGGCACTGCATACATGCACAGTTATGCAGGCGTAAACCTCAGATAGTATTCTTACAAGAAATACACCTCAATGCAGCAGAAGCCTGTAAACTTCGTAAAAAATGGAGAGGACCATTATACAATAGTACGCCGGGGCCTATTCCCCGCAACACCCTGACATGCTACAAGGCTCCCAAGCGGCCCGCCTAACTCTAAAATGGCAGCCAGTGAGACGTCTGTTACTAGGGGAGGAGGACTGGACACTGGAGGGAAGGCACAGTCAAGGCTATATAGGAAAAATGGGAGAGAAAAGGCAACTTGACCTTAACATTCAAACCTGGGTCCCGAATCCTGACGTCCTCCCCTGGTTTCCTCCGGTGACTGCTTTATCTGCGGGCCTCCCTCCTATGGTGAACTTCTGCCTGTCTGGAACGGGAGTTCCCCCTCTCAGCTGTGACACATTTCAGCATTTAATTTGATAACAGTGGGGTTTTTTCTGGGACCCCCCCCCCGACAAAACGAACAGGCCCTGGAGACTTTTTTGGAAGCTGAAATATTCTGTGTAGAGCCCTCTCAGTACAGTGCCTGACCTCAAGATGTCGTTTGGACTTTGCTTGGACTGTGATCTCTTACCTCTCCAACTCCCCAGCTCTACTACGACATTCTCTGATTACACCTGACCACTATCCAGACAGCGGAGTCCGACCTTTATGGCCAATGCACGGTGGAGCTGCCTTGACAGCTATAGAGGAGATTGGCCCTGGTTAATCTTGCCGGCCGTCACCTACCCAGCCGGATATTGGACACAGTTTCTCCCGGTCTCCCTGTTATGTCTCCTTCCTCCCCCTCCCTTGACGAATTTCCTTAACATTGTTTTTTTAATTCTATGTTTGTCTATGCTCTTGTAACAAATGTTAACTTGTAACCTGCAACTCTCCAATCCTCATGTAAAGCGCTCTGATACCTCCAGGTCTAACCAGCACTATATAAAACTCATTAAATAAATACATTCTCTGTGTTTGCGAGGGGGCAGCGGCGTGGATAAGAGCAGGGGTCCCATTCGAGCTACTAGACCAGAGCATAGATATGGAAGGCAGATACGCACTGATACGCGGCAGGCTTAAAGGAATACACGTGGTGCTAGGTAGCATGTATGCCCCAAATACTGAACTAGATGTCTTTTTAACACGCCTCATTGCAGTAGTAGCAGACTGGTCAAATTACCCTTCAATATTGGGAGGAGATTGTAATGCAGTACTAGACATACACTTGGACCGCTCACATCCGCCACTTCCTGGGGCTGGGGGCTGCAACGCTACAACAAGCCAGGGCCTTAGCAACATGGGTACACGGTTGGTCACTGGTAGATGCATGGCGCAGCAAGAACGATGGTTTGCGCGAATACTCATTCTACTCAACGACACATACACTGCATACCCGCATAGATTGCATTCTATGCTCCCCCACACTACTGCCCAAAGTAATCCACACTACCTACTTAAGTAAAATGCTATCAGATCATAACTCATTGGAACTCACACTACCCCGGTTGACAAGTACCTACACCAGTCCCGACGTGGAAAATGAATTCCTTACTACTCGAACATCACGTCTTCCAGGCACACATAACTACCACTATTGAAACATATTTTTCGACTAATACTAATACAGCCTCAACACCCTTGATAGAATGGGAGGCATTTAAAGTGGTAATGAGGGGAACTGTGATTAGATCAGTAGTGGGGGCAACACATACTATTCTCCGTGAACTAACTAGTGTGGAATTATGCTTAGGCTCTATGGAGAGGGATGCTGTAGGCACATATCGAATACGCAGGCCTACTGGAGCGTCTACAGGTGGTGGACTAACATACACATGCACAAAAATTACACACAGAGGTGGATAGAGCGGGAAGGTTGCTTGCCCGAATAATCTGCGATCCCCCCCGATGTTGCCTATACTTGACATCCGTACCCGACTACACGCTTACGCGAACACTCAACTTGAGATAAATGATACCTTCCGGGAATATTATGAAAACTTATATACAGCCCCGCAGACAATAAGCCTCCATGCAATACATGACTTCCTACAGGAGCTACAAAAACCTAGGTTAATCGAGGTGGACAAAGAGTCGCCTTTCCCATTTGGAGTATGCTTCGTTGATGCTGCCCTGTATTTTGAAGCCTGAGGACTCCAGGAAGTCCCCACAAGCTTCTGAATTAAGCTTAGCCCAGTTCCTCAGATGGGGGTTGATAACGGAATTGGTAGATTGGATATTATTCTTTCCTATTCCCCTATGACTTTGTAGTCGTATTCATTATTTTTTCCTTTTCATGGATGTTTTGGGTTTCTGATGCTGGTGTCCAATTCAGACAAGACTATTATAAACTTATTTTTTAAGTGTTTATTGATGAAGGGACAAGGGGGTTTAAACTTTATTTAATCTAGTTTCTGTAATTGGACTTTTTTCAGTGTAATATTTTTAGTGTAGTATATTTTAGCTACAGTTTTTGTGGTAGCCCTTATTGGCAAACATAATATTTATTTGTATTTTATATGTGTGTTCTATATTTTTAACATTGATTTACATTTTTGTGCTTTGTTTTACCCTATGGTTATAAGAGTTTATTCAGGTTTATATGTTTTTTCCTTTACAGGTTTTTATGTTTGGACTTCATACTTTATTGTTAAACTGAATATGTTTTTTTCAAGAAAGAACTGGTTATTGTTTGACAAAAACAATTCTTTACTTTTTAGCTTGTCATGGGGCCTTATTTTTTTTTTTAATGTTCAGGTTTTGGATAGACTTCCTGAATTATTGTACAAGGATTGGATGCTCTTTTTTGCTCATGTTTATTTTGGTGCATTTTATTTTTGGCTATTTTATCAATATTATTTCGGGATTCTCTTTTTGGGATAAGTTTTTTTGCGGTCGTCTTATTACTGACTAGGACTTCAGCTATGAAATTGTAAGTGCTCTTTTATTTTGTCCATTTTATTGGGTGGGCAATAATATTTTTAGCATACGTTTATATTTAGTTATTGTCTATATATATGTTTGTAGAATATTTTTATAGGTTGTAGAAAAGTGTTTATTTAAAATATTGCTGGTTATTTTGCATTAAATATGAATTTTTCAATATTTATTATAGTAAATTTTAATTATGAATCTGACCTTTAGTCTTTTGAAGTATTTTTTTTCTTTAGATTAGTATATTTAAGTTACTTTGACAATATTTAGAAATACAGATTAGTAAAGTATGAGTGTGCTTTAGGGAGGTGAAATGGTGTTGCTGTTTAGTGTGTTTTTTAAAATATGGTTCTTGCTATTGGGTCCAGATATGGTAGGCCTGGGTTGTTAGTGAAGAGTCTTACTTTGTATGCTAGGAATTCATGCATTTGTTTAGTTAATTTGGAGATTTTTGGTTTTAGTACGGTTATGGTTTGTTCCATTTTTGGCCCCAGGTAGATTGGTTCTTTTTAAAGTATTTTTAGGCATTGGTAGAGTGTAGGGTAAACTTCTTCCAAGTGTTCCTTGGACGTAATTGTGCACATACCACAGTTCAGCAGTGGGCAGAATAACTTGTAGAGAGATTGTGCGGGCTAACATATTCGCAAGTGTTACTGTCATGTATTGATATAATATTATTCAAAGTTGTATCCGCTACTGAGTTTTGTTTCAATGGGAATATGTTTGTTTTTTCAGCACAGCAAAAGGTTTGGACTGAAGCATAAGCATTGCCAAAGACAATATGCCCCGCCCTTGTAAACGTATGCCAATGTTTTTAACCATGCTCTACAGCATCCCCGATGCTACTATGCAGCACGACTATAGCAACACAGAAAGCCAGCGGGGTGGGGAGGGTGGAAACAGCATGTAGTGCAGTGGGGGAGGAGAGAAGCACAAATGTGAGCGAGCAATGTGGAGATGGGAGGGAGAAGCACACAGATTAGTAAGCAATGTGGGAGGAACACTTGGGTAAACGCATCACAAAGGGGGTGGGTGAGAAGCACACTACTGAGAGCATTGCGAGAGGCATGTGAAGTACCCGAGGGAGACAGCTGGAAAATGAATGCACTCCCATGGAGTGCTTTAGCAAAAAGAATAAACATTGGCATAGCCAATAGGTCTCGCCTTGGGGACCTTATAAGTGTTTAGCCATGCAACGGTTGATGTTGTTGCAACAAGGATATTGTGCTGCATAACTAAATACTTATAAGGTCCCAAAAGTGAGACCTATTGGCTGTGCCAATGCTTGTTATTTTTCTTCTATAGTTTTTCCTTGTATAGGATGCACCTGTAATTTAGAGAAATGAACATATAGCATAATTTTTATTATTTGTGATCCTTAACATACTTTTAGTTATTTATTAATTTTGTTAGATTTCATTTATTGTCAGACTTACTTAGTAGTATTTAGTGGTTCATTGAAGTGTTGCAGTTTTCATTTGTAGGGTTGCAATCCAGCAAACATAATTCTTTTATAGGAAGCAAGAGGACAAAGGAAACTCTTGCAATGTTGCAGCAACAGCCATGCCGTTAAGGCCTTCCTGCATATATGCAGATTAGGTTCTTGTCAAAGACAGAGAGGCAGGGAGTTCCCCTTTATTGCCACAGCCACTGAAAAGTCACATCCACCAAAGGTTTTGTGTTGGAAACTAGGAACTGCCAAATAAAATGTTTCCTTGGATCTTAAAAGATGCTTAGGTTGGTACAGATTAAATGAGAACTGAGGGGGTGCAGTGGAGGAAGAAGATCGCATTGCGCACTGGGCACATCAGTTAGAACACAGTGCGATCTTTCACGGGAGGCAATGCTAAGATGCTGGAGCCTTGGGATAAATTATCGCTTTGTTTGAGTATTAATATCAGTCAGACTGCATAGTTTTGTTTAAGTTGCAACTTGTGTATCAGCTAATCAGTTAGGCCAAAATCAATTTCGTTATAGTAGTCTAGGCAAGCTGAAATGAGCACATTTTAAACTTTTTACCAAATGTGAGAACAAAATTAAGTAAAATCTTTGGGGCATATGTATGAAACTCCCGTTTTGCGAATCTCAAATTGCGATATTTTGCGATTTGCAGTTTGAGATTCGCAAATCGGGATGTAAAAAATAAATAAAAAAAATCGCAAATGTTTTGCAATTTCTTAATAATCGCAAAAAAGTCTCAGAATCCTCATTTGCGATTTCTTAATTGCGAAATTCGCAAATTAAGAAATCGCAAAACGGGAATCTGCAATACAGGTGCAGCCTGATGACATCACAAACAGGAAGTTGGAGTGATTTCCTGCACCTGCTCACCTGAGCCACACCCAGAGGCTGTTTGGAGAGTGTGAGGAGGCATCCCAGGAGAGAGCAAACACCAATGGAGTCCAACAAGCAACATGAGGGCAAGGATGCAGAGAAGTGGAAGAGGAAACACAAGTTTTCTGACAAGGAGCAGGAGGTCCTCATAGAGGAGATGGTTTGCAGCCATGAGCTCCTGTTTGGTAAAAAGGCACTGCGTGTCCCAGAGGCAAGGAAACGCTAAATCTGGCTGGACATCCAACAGAAGGTGAATGCAGTGGGAGTGACCAATCGCACCATCGAGGAATTGCGCAAGCGATGGTATGATATGCGCCAGAGGTCGAAGGAGAGAGTGGCAGCCAGACTAAAGGATGCAAATAAGACTGGGGGAGGACCATCCACAGCAGCACAGCCAACACCCCACGAGGAGCTTGTGGAGTCCACTCTCCTGCCTGAGAGCGTCGGTGGTGTGGCTGACATTGACAGCTCCGACCCTGCATCCAGCAGCCAAGGTAAGATGCATGCAAAATCAATCTGCACGATCCCCATCCCATGCACACTTCCCCAAATGCGCTAAATATCCTCACAAAATGTCATTCCAGTCCAAGTATTACAGCACACCCAGCAATGCATCATGGAACTTGTAGTAATATGTCTGACAGTGTGTCCATGAGACATAGGAAATCTAATGCAACATGTGGGTTGGGGATAAGTGAATGATACAGTGTCAGAGGTTAGCTGATACAAACTGTAGGAACTTTATTGATTGCAAATTGCAGGCAAAGACAGAAACTCATGTAGTCCCCTTTACATCCACAGCACAATCCAGGGCACGTGACGACAGAGGGAGAGGAGCCTGCACATCCTGAGGACTCCAGTGATGATACGGAGCCCACCCCAATCCAGCGCAGGAAGCGCACACATGTGCCCCCACTGCCTCCATTTGAGGATGAAATACCGGCCACCGGGGAGGACAGTGACAGAAGAGAAGGGAGTCAGGGTGTGTCACACATGCCCAGTCAGGACACACCAAGGCCAAGGATTCAACCACAGGATACACGCAGGTCAAGGCCCAGGAGCAGCACTGCCACTGAAGCGGAAGAAACCGTATTTTCTGGGCTGGAACACAGCGCCTGCAAAGTAAATCTTGGAGGTCAATCAATAGGCAGCTATGCTGCTTTCACAAAGATCAGCAAAACATGGGGGAGGGCATCATGGCCATGGCAAGTGCCATCCGTGACCTGTGTGACACTCTGAGGCACAACCAAGCCGCCAGTGAGAGGGCTGCCCGACGTGCCAATGCACGCCTTCACACATATACTAAGGCCGTGAACCGCCTCTGCACCACCACAAGCACTCTGACACACAGAAGCGTCAGAATGCAGGTGGAAATGGCGCACTGCTGCCAGGACATAGCCAGAGGATTAGCACAGGTCACCAGTGCAGTGGGGCAGCTGCAGACGGCCAACTCAGGTGGCAGCGCTCTCATGGCCTCTGGCGAGAGTGAAGAAACCTCCAGTAGGAGCAGCATCACTCCTACATTGCCTGGAGAAAGACGGCGCAGTTCCAGACAGGGTGCAGGACCCAGGAACAACATGGAGGGCACTCAGCCTGGACGCCAAACACCACCAATGCGTCACCGAAGGAGGTGAACTGTCCGGTGACAATGAATACAAAAAGGGTGAAGTAACCCAACTATGCAGATTGCACAGTTACTTGTGCCGTACCTGCACTGTGTGCATAACATGTGCTGGGTACAGCTACACTTTTAATGATTGTGAAGTGTGAATAAACACTGCACACATTATAAAGATTTTTTGTCTCATGTCATCATTGCTCACCTATAAGTAGTTTTGTGTGATCTCAGTCCGTCTCTGGCGTCCAGCAGCTGCCCCGACTCCTGACGCGGGTCTGGCAGGGGGAGCAGGGCGATCGTCATCCGATGTGTCTGTATCGGTCACATCAATTGTGGTGCCTTTCCTCATAGCCATGTTATGTAGCATTGCACAGCTTGCCACGATTTTACAGCAGGTCTCAGGGCTGTATTGCAGTGCGCCTCCACTTTTATGCAGGCACCGGAAACGGCTCTTGAGGATTCCAAACGTACGCTCAATGACGCAGTGTGTAGATCTGTGTGCCCTGTTGTATCTCCTCTCACTTGCATTTGCTGGCTCCAGATACGGGGTCAGGATGAAGTCCCGCACTGCATAGGCACTGTCACCTGCAGGGATAGACACAATAGGTAAGTCAATGTCCCCACCCTCCAGTGATGTAGTGTATGTATGGATGTGTGCCATGTATTTACCTAGCAGGTATCCCTCCCCAAACTCTCCAGCACTCAGACGTCTGTGTATTCCACTGTGTCTAAAGATGAAAGAGTCATGTGTACTGCCGGGATATTTGGGTACAATGTCAGTGATGATATACTTTGCGTTGCACACAATCTGTATGTTCAGGGAATGGTAGCATTTACGGTTTCTGTAGACATATTCAGTTGCTGATGGGGGTGTGATGGCCACATGTGTCCCATCGATGCAGCCAATGACGTGGGGGAAACGTGCAATCTGGTAGAAGTCCAGTTTTGTTTGCTGTAAGGCCTGTTGGGTGTTTGGGAAGTATATGTGATGTGAGAGCCTCTGTAGCATTGCATCTAGAAAGGCATGAAAGAAGCGTGAAAGTGCACTCTGTGACACCCCACCAACCTCCGCTATTACCCGTTGAAAACTCCCTGACGCCAGGAGGTGCAGGGAGCACAGGACCTGCACATGTGTGGGAATTGTTTGTGTCCTGCGTGTAGGGTGTTCCAAGTAGGGTTTCATCTCCTCAATCAGGTCCATTATGGTCTGTGGGTGCAGCCTGTACTTGTCATAGATGTCCTCTTCAGTGTGCTGGAACAGAGTGATGCGCAACCTGAATATACGTTCCTGTCTCATTCTCCTCTGTGCAAGAGCACGAATACGCAGCCTCCTGGCTATCACAAACAGTGCTGCCATTGTGGTTGGTCCTGTTGCATTGTGGGGTGGTTTAAGTACCTTGCACCAGTTTACCACCTGAATGCAATTGGTGTTAATTGCGATTTCTTATGTTGCGAATTTCGTTAATTTGCAATTAGCGAGTTTTTCATACATTTGCTAGCGATTTCTTATTTTGCGATATCCTTATTGCGAATTTCGCTATTTGAGAATATCGCAATTTAAGGAATCGCAAACATAAGCGCAAAATTTGAGTTTCGCAGCCTAAGAAATCGCTAATTTAGCGATTTCTTAATTTTCACTAGGAATGTGTGTCATACATATGAAATTGCAAAAATTTTGTCGCAAACGCTGTTTTTTGCGATTCGCAGCATTTGCGACTAAATTTTGGTTTCATACATATGCCCCTTTGTTGCAAAATACACAGCTGGAAAAAACTATTTTTGATCACAGAGCTGACTCAGAAGCATTCACACCCCCAGAGATCTGTAGCACAATCTGGGTGTAATCAGTGTGGTGTAAGAAACTGCACCCTCCCCTCCAATGATGACCAGGACACAAGGGTGCATTGAAGGTAATTTATTCCTCCGTAGGGGAGAGCCGACAGGAGGTCTTCGTGCCGCGATCTGGAATGAACGCTCGCGTCACGTCACTCCCACAATCCTTTGCGGTGAGTCACGTGACACGGGAAGACTAGACCGCGACGCTACACATCTTCCCCCTTAACAACAAATAGCAACAATAACTGTAGCAGGGAGAGAGAGAGAGAGAAAGTGTTCACAACTGGAATTCGCTGAATCGTTTCGGAAGCTTCACTGTACGGCCCTTGCGGGTGTGCATGACGGATGCCCGGCTGCTTTGCTCTCATCCTCCACCGCCTCCGGCAGTCCCCGTACTCTCCTCCGGTTCTCTGGTTTGGGTATCGGAAGTCTCTTGCGGGGTGCCCGCAACATCGGTGTTCTGGCTGGGCAGGCCCCCTGTTCGTCGCTCGGCTGTCTGTCCTTCCGCATTTGCTGTGGTGCTGTTCTCGTTCCTGCTAGTAGCCTCCATGTCTTCACCCACTGGTTCTGTGGTCGGTGTTGCAGTCCCAGTGGTGCTGTTGCACTCTTCAAGATCGCTGTTGTTACTTTCCATGACCCACTGAAGGATTTTGTTGCACTTGGCCATTCTGGATTGTGACCACACCTTGCCGTTGCTCAACAACGCTGAACGTGTGTCTCGCTCCACTACCTGTAGGGGCTCACTGAATTTGCAGTCTCCTTTTTGTCCTGGATGACCCTTTTTGACTCGGACCCAGCCGCGCTCCGTAAGCGTGGCTTCACGCACGTTATGCCTCTTTATCATAGTGTGCCTTGTAGATACGTTGGGCCTTCTCAATGTTATTTCGGACGATGGACGGGGACAATTTGCTCTGGAGACGCATGTTCATCCAGGCTGCATTGTCTCTGGTAAAAGGTTCTTTGCCTCTCAGAATTTTAAACGGGCTATAGCCTGTGAGGGTGGGTGTGATACGGTACGCCCACACTGTGCTTTTGACTTCGGTCTTCCAGTTGTTCCCGGCACTGATGGCTGCCTGGACTGAGCCCATGATCATCCGGTTAAAGCGTTCCACTTGTCCGTTGCCAGCTGGGTGGTAGACAGGTATGTGTTTTGTCTGGATACCATTGCGACTGGTGAAGGCTGTCCACTTGGCTGATGTGAACTGGGGTCCGTTGTTGCTGGTGAAGGTTTTTAGTAATGCCTTCCCTCAGAAAGATGTTGGTGAGGAAGGCGATGACAGTGTTGGAGTCTACTGATTCGCAGATTTTAACCTCTGGCCACTTCAAGTATCGATCCACTAAGACAATGAGGTGTTTGGGTGTGCCCCAAGAATCCAGGATGGGGGGCTATGATGTCTATGGAGACCTCCTCCCAAGGGATGTTGGGATTGTTGAACTCCCCCATGGGTGGTCTCATGGTGGTGAGTGTTTTGTCAGCCCTGTTGCAATGCTCGCATGCTCTCACGAACCTCTCCACTTGGTTGTCCATGGCCAGCCACCAGTACATTAGTTTCATTCGTCTTTTCGCTTTGAGAATGCCCAGGTGGCCTTCGTGGTTGATGTGGATTATGCGGTTGAGTAGCTCCTAGGGGGGCACAACTCTGTTGCCTTGTCGTAGAAATATTGAGTCGTCACTGATGGAAAGTTTGTCGCGGCCCTCCCAGTATTTTCTGAAGTTGTCTTTTGTGTGCTTCTTCTCTGGCCAGCCGTGTGTAACATATAGTTTGATTTGTGATAGTTCGGTGTCCTGCGCATAGTCGTCTGCCCAGTCCTGGGCACTGATGGTGTGTTTGTGATCTGTCATAAAGGCAACGCTGTATTCGTCCCAGTCCGACTGCGTGACCGGTCCTTCCATTGCTGCTGCCCTGCTAAGAAAGTCTGTGACTCTGTTCTTTGGGCCAGGGATGTATTCCACATCGTACACGAAGTCCAAAAGATGCAGTGTCATCTTCGCGATGCGTGGTGTGGCTGTCACATTGCCGCTGGATGTGAGGACCTTGATTGGGGGTTTGTGGTCGCTGCGGAGCATGATTCTGGATCCCCACAGATATTGTCGGAATTTCTCCATCACCCAGATGGATGCTAGCATTTCTTTTTCGATCACGCTGTAGTTCGTTGATTTTGGGCAGCGGAAACTTGTCAACGATGATGTTTTTGGTGAGTTCGCGGAGGTCGATGCAAAGGCGTATCTTCCCACTCTGTTTGCGCGCCACCACCAAAGGCGCGAGCCATTCGGCGCACTCTGTTGGTTCAATGATGTCGTTGTCTTCCAGCCGTTTGAGCTCTAGCTGAACTGCCTCCCTGCAGTTGAACGGGATGTTCCTGACTTTGTGGAAGACGGGCACCGCTTCATCTTTAAGCATGATTTTGTGGGTGAACTTGGACATCTTCCCGATTTGGTTGCTGAAGACTGCTGGAAAGGTTGCTTTTAACGAGGCCGGCATGAATGGGTCTTCCATCGAAAGCACTTGCGTGTCTCCGCCTGGGTTGAGCTGTATGCCCAATTCTCCCTGGTCCGCCCATCCCAGGACTGAGGGGCCTTTCTGCGCGACGTACTACTTCGCGGCCATGTGCCTGCCCTTGAACTCGAAGAGGAGCCGCCGGTATCCCACCATGGGGATTCGTTCCCCTGTGTATGTGACTGGATGGATGTCGGTGGGGTGAAGGTGGTTCCCCACCACATCAGCAAAGTCTTTATCTCATATCTGTTTTTGGATGATGGTGTATGCGAACCGGAGTCCGCCACCATGACTATCTGGATGCCCCCAATCAACAGCGTGCATGATGGCTTCTTCTTGGCGATGCCGCCAATGCCCAGGATTTGGTCCTCGATGCAGAGTATGCAATCTTGGTCAGATTGGTCTGCTCCCTCTTGGTCGTCGGAGTCGTCTTGGACATATTTGACTGCGGCACTTCTGGGCCTCCGCCTGCAGACTTTGCCGAAGTGTCCTGTGACGCCGCAGAAGGAGCATTTGATGTGGAATGCTGGGCACTTCTTATCGTTTGCCATGTGGGATTGGCTGTCGCATCTGTAGCAGGTTCCTTGCTTGTCCATGGGAGCGCGGCTGGGCCCTTTGGATCTGGACGTGGATTGTCTGTTGGAGGCAGAGCCAGAATGGGGCGCAGGTTTTGCGGTCGGGGCTCTCCGATCTGACACTTTGCACACCACAGGCTGTTGGGGAGGTTCCTTCTTGGCGGCGAGTGCGCACCGTTTTGATAGTTCAGCTCTTTTGACATTGCGATGATCTCCGGGTGGTCGCTTCACCACTAACCCACAACTTCTCCTGGACACTGGAGTGGGTAGTGTGCATTATGATCTGGTCTCGGGTGAGGTCATCGTGTCGAGTGCCGAACTTGCAGTTGATGGCTAGCTTCTTGAGGACTGCCACGTAGTCCTCCACTGATTCCGACTAAGTCTGCTTCCGCTGGAAAAAATTATACCGGTCGATGGCTGTGCATATTACCGGATGATAATGGTTGTCCAGGTCTTCCAGGGCATGATGGAACACATCGCCGTCTGTAGATGCCCTGGTCTTCTTCACCATGTTCTCGTAGACGCGCAGGCCTTGCGGGCCCAGATTATGTAGGAGTATTTTCTTTCGCCGTTTGCTTGAGACGCCTCCTCGCCCTCATCTTCCAGAGCAGATAAGTAGTTCAGGAAGTACCCCTTCCAGTCGGCCCACTTCATGGCCCGCTTTCCTGGTTTGGGTAGGAAGGGTACTGGGTTAGTGAGTAAAAAGGTTTGTGCACACATGATGCAAGCAGCGTGGAAGGCGGAATGCCTTGATGTGGTGCCGAGGTGCTAAAGGACATTAGAGGTCCTGTAATGGTCGTGCCTGGTTAGGAGCAGGGAGCCCCAATGTCTTCTCGCCTGCATCGCTGTACTCCTGGGCAGGGAGCCCGTATGCCTTCTCGCCTGCAGCTCTGTGCTACAGAGTACTGCAGCCGTGTGGTGATGCCACGTGATCCTGTGGGCTGTGTACTCTTCGCTGTGGCAGCTGTGTGGCCGGGTCACTTGGCTTGCAGTACAGTTGTGGAGCTCCTGCTGCAAGGGCTTCTCATGGGCTACCCAGCCCCCTGGGAGCAGGCACAAGACTTGATGGTCGAGGGTCGGGTAGGGTGCGAGGCGCGCGCCGATGTATGTGCGGAGGGCCTCACGCGGTGTGACTTGGGGACCCCCCCTCGCTAATGTGCCTGGCAGGACGCAGCAAGCAGGTAACGCCACCACTGCGCGATCGCCGGCTCTTTCCTACCTTGACGGTGGCCTGGATGCGCTTCACGGTTCTGCAGCCTCGTCGCCACTGTGGTGTAAGAAACTGCACCCTCCCCTCTAATGATGACCAGGACACGAGGGTGCGTTGAAGGTAATTTATTCCTCCGTAGGGGAGAGCCGACAGGAGGTCTTCTGGCCGCGATCCGGAATGGCCGCTCGCGTCACGTCACTCTCACATTCCTTTGCAGTGAGTCACATGACGCGGGACGACTAGACCGCGACGCTACAATCAGCATAAAGAAACAAGTCAAAACCACAGGATTGAATCACATGTACAAATTAAACAAAAGAAGTGACTGTATAGGTCTCAGAGGGACAGCACTGTTGAATGTTCTGAAGTAAAAGGAAAAATGTATACTTTTCAAAGGTATCAGAGAGATCTAAAAGGTTCTAAAGGTTCAGGGTGGCCGGCACATTGCAGTCTGTGCAGGCAGGGCAGATCATCCAGTGCCAGCGTAATTGCGATCTCAGTGCCTAAGCCAGGTCAAAAACTCAGTTGGGAGAGATGTAAGACAGAATTAGCTGTAATAATTAATCTCCTATAGCTGCTGACAAAATGATCACTTAAACAGTGTAGGCAAGTATGGTAACTGTTATGAACTCAGGGGACTTACCAGAAGTCTTTGTTCTACAGAGGTACCATGAATAGACCAAAACTTTCTCCAGCTCTCCCAAAGGGCACTCCAGACCCACACAAAATCAATATGAATCACAAATACCCAAGGGGAATAGGGTAAGAGAGAAAAAAATAAATGCTGTAAGGCTTTCTTCACATCAGACAGATTGTTGTAAGCACAACTACTATCATAAGCTAGATTCTAATATCAATTTGTTTTAAAGCGAACTAATATCTGGTTTATAAACACCTCTTTCTCGGGTGCTCTCCTTAATTTCCTTATAGCATGTAAGTATTTCTATAAACGACAATTACCACAGTGATTACTTTTTTATGCTGATATCCTCTATAGAATGAATAGTACAAATGAATGTGTGTTAAAGAACCCACCCTACTTCTGAAGCGCTCTAGAAAACCAAAATGTCACAGAATCATATGGGGTGAGTTCACAGCACTCACAACCCAGTAAAGCTCACTGCTGAATGATAAGTCTTTGACTTTTTATAAAATAAATCCCAGTTCATCAGTGTTCATTTCATAGGGTGGAAAGAGTCAGAAGCAAATCCTTGCAAAAGAAAATGATTCCCAGTTCATTAGTAATCATTCCATAGAGTGAATAGAGTCATAAGCAAATCACTACAAAAAAGAACATTAAAGTTCAGGAAAGACAGTCATGGATGACAGTACACCCTCCTAGCAGATTACCAAGACCAGTAGTAGCAACAAGAGAAGCAGACATCCAAGGCAACATGAACAACAATGCGTGGCTTCAAAAACTCTAGGGTTTCCAAGACTCCAGTGGCAAGTTTGGGAAATTGATTTGATTCACTTAGTTTTTTCTGTTTATACTGTAGATTCAAGATGGCCACTACCATGAAATATCACGAGATGAGATTTCCAAGTCTCACAATATTTTGTTTTGGTTTCACTTTCACTTTGTGGCATTCTTGTTCCCAGCAACCACTATCTTGGATGAGGCATCACTGCAAACAAATTCCTGCAATGGAAGTATGTTAAGGAATGTTACCATAAGATTCCACTTCCTTTTAATACAGCCTGTGAGCCTACCTATGTATTCCCCTTTTACCTTAACCACAATCATGAAAGTAGCCCCCTCTTTATGGGTACTTCTTGGTCTTGGTTTTTCTGGGTGCATGTTATGGAATCTATTTATGGGTTGAGGTACATGAATATTTTCTGCATGTTCCCACAATCTTTCCTCAGCCCCATATACTACATAGGAGTCTTGAAAAATAGGTGACCTATCCAATTTCCCCTCTTTACTGGTTTCATTAAAGATACATGAAAGACTGAATGAATTTTCATGGTTTTGGAAATGCTAACTGCATAGCAACCGGACTGATAATTTCTCTTATTCAAGAAGGACAGCTGAATCTGTATTGGAATTTCCTTTTCCATGAAACCTTATATGCTTTGTGGATATCCAGACTTCATTCCCCACTTGACATTTTAGAGCCCTTTTTCTTCTTTTGTCTCCTTGTGTCTTTGAATATGTTTAGGCTTTTGTTAGATTTCCTGTTAGATCTTTGCATTTTTTTTCTACTTATTCTACTCTTTTTTCAACCGATGGGTTTATGGAATGTTGTTTTATAATATCTTTGATGAATTGTGGATGGACACTTGGAAGGATGAAGAAAGGAGTGGATCCAGTAGACAAGTGATTGGTGTTATTATTGCAGAATTTTGCAAGCTGTAAATAATTCACCCAAGATGAATGTCACAGTATCATAAGAGGAAAACTTAAAGCACTCACAACCTAGTAAAGTTTACAAAACACGCAGAATGTTCAGGCTTTGATTCCCAGTTCATTAATGTTCATACTATAGGGTGACTAGAGTTTCAAGCCAATCCTTGAAAAAGATTAGGAAAGTTTAGGAAAAGACAGTATTGGGTAAAAGTACACCCTCCTACCAGACTCCAAAGGCCAGGATTAGTAACAAGAGAAGCAGATATCCAATGACGCTCACCATCCTGTGATTCTGGGCAAATCACTTAATCTCCCCGTGCCTAACAAAAATGAATGTGTCCTCATGTAACACAAATGGTGCTATGGTTTTTTTTAACACACTTTATTGACGACTTTGACATTTCGTACAATACAATGAATATCCTACAGAGGCAGTCTTTTGTTTTTGTAGGAATTTACAGCATACATGTTACATGCAAATTCTATATGTTTCACTCTATGTGATATATAAAGCAAAGGGCAATGATCTCCAATGACATCGTTGGTACTAATACGTAGGAGTCCCAGTACAGAAATTGTCAGTATAAAGCCTTTATATTTCCAATTAACAAGAAGAACCTGTTCAACCGTGTCGCCCTCCCTCCCTAGCCCACCCAACCCCGACTCCTGGTCAGTCTTACTCCGGCTTCCATGTCAATCAATATAGGTCACTAGAGGTATAACACTCGGACTGTACTGTCCTTGGGTTAGAATGCATGGGTCTGGGAACCTACAGATGAGAAGTCACTGGGCGACATTGTGTGCTATATGGTTGGGATATCCTGTGGAGTTAATAAGTCAAGTGATTCTAGTTCAAGCAGCATAGCCTCCCAGTCCATCGAGATGGGTTGCTTCCTCAGCCCCCTCAAACTCTCTGCGAAGAGCTGCACCCTCTGCTCTTCCCCACTGAAGCATGTCAGCCTGCTAAGTGGATACCGCGGGACACCTGGGGGATTTCCACCTCATGGTGAGGGCTCTTACTGATAAAATGAGGGCCAGGTCTAAAAACTTTAACTGTACCTCTTGCACCTTTGTGCGTCTGCGGAGGCCTTTGAGGCAGTTCAGAGCATCGTCCGGGACCGGGATTTTTGTGACTTCGCTCAGAGAGTGGCGGACTCCCACCCAGTAGCCTCTAAGGCAGGGGCAGGACCATAGCATATGGAGGAAGTCCGCCTCATCTCCCTTAAAGCAGGGGCAGTAATGGGGGGAGTCTGGGAACATACGATGAATCTTCTTAGGGGTAAGGTATGCTCTATGAAGGACCATCGTCTGGATAAACTTCAGTTTCGCGTTACGTGACACTTTTTTGGGGTGTTCAAGCATACATTCCCAGGCCTTGTCAGTAATTTCTATATTAGAGTCCTCGGACCACTGCGCTCTAAGGGACGTGAGTGCGATTGCTGCATGTGTTCGGATACCTGTGCATAACCAACGGATCAGGTGCCCCCCATTTCCCATGTAGTATAAGAGGCGTACTAGGTTATGTTGTGGGGGGTCACTCCACTGTGGGGCCCAGGCGCTCCTAAAATAGTGTGACACTGTAGCGTGTAGTAAGTATAAGCGTGGTAATGCGCCCGTAGCCTGCAGAAAGGAGTCATGATCAAGCATGGTACCATCGCCGAAGAATGCACCGATGTCTTCCACCCCTGTGTCTGCCCAGTCCTGTATCCTGGCCTTCGTGAGTCTGCCTTGTGGTGTGGGAATACCCAGGAGGGGGATGTTCGTTGTGTAAGGGGTCGCTGGGGAGGTGTATGATAATGCCTTCCTCCAGCATTGTAGGGCAGTCTTCAGTAGGGGAGGGCTATCTGTAGGAATCTTGGCCCTAGGAAATAGTAGTGAGTGCAGCTCGCCCCGGTCTAATCTATGTGGCGTAAACCCAATCTCCTGCAGATTTCTCCCCGCAGTCCAGTACGATAGCCACTGGAGCTGACTGGCGTAGTAGTAGACCCTGAAGTCGGGAACTCCCAGGCCGCCACTTCGGGTCTCCAGCCGGAGCTTCCGTAGGCTCATTCGTCTGCGGCCTGTGCCCCAAATGAGGTTCACCAGTATAGTATTCAGTGTGTTAAAAATGGACAGTGGAAGAACCACGGGCAAGTTTACGAAATAATATAATAGGCGAGGCAGCATCACCATCTTCGAGATGGCGAATCTTCCCATAACTGATAACGGTAGAGATGACCAGAAGACCACACTGGCACGAAGGGCCGTTATAGTTCGCACTATGTTGCCTTCAATTTGATCCGTCTGCGTTCTGTATATGTGAATGCCTAAGTATTTAAAGGTGGTGTTGGCCACCGGTAGGGTGTAGTCGCCAAACTGCAGGTTATTTGGGTATGGTGTTTCCCGAAAGAAGTAGGCTGTAGATTTCCTGGGGTTTATAGCCAGACCCGAAAGGCGTTCAAAATTGACAAATACATCAGGAAGAGGGGTATTGTCAGCTTTCAGATGTCGTAAATACAAGAGTATGTCATCTGCATAAATGGATATTAGGTGACCTACACCATCAATGGGGATGCCAAGCTGGTCCGCCGAATCTCTAAGTGCTATAGCCAGGGGCTCCAGCGCGAGCACAAACAACAGGGGGATAGTGGGCGTCCCTACCTTGTACCCCTATGAATAGTATATTGATCTGAGATGTAACGGCCTGTGCGTGTTCTGTCTGTGGGGGATGTATATAATAAGCGAACCCATTTGAGATATGTGTCCGGGAACCCAAAACGTTGCAAAGTCGCAAACATAAAGTCCCAAGAGGAAATCAAAGGCCTGGTGCTATGCATCCCGCAGACTGGTAAGCATGCGGAGTAGCCTTCATTACATAGTGTAACCGTCTGGTATTAAGGGATGTGCTACGGTTCGGTAGGAACCCGCATTGGTCACTGTGTATGAGTGTATTAAGATATGGCTGTATACGATTAGCAAGGGCCTTATTTAAAATCTTATGTTCAGTGGCTAGCAGGGAAAGGGGTCTATAATTAGACAGCTTAAAGCCATCACTTCCCGGTTTGGTTATCGATGTGACCAGTGCTTGCATGGTGGAATGTGGTAGGTGACCAGTCTCAAAGGCAACTTTGTATATTGATTCCAGCGTGGGTACCATGGTCTCTAAGGTGCACATGCATCAACATTGTGAAAAGCGATTCCTTAATAGCGAAAAATAAGGAATCGGTATTAAGGAATCGCATTTCAGAATGCATCAACAGATTCGGTAAAAATGAGCGAATCCTTAAAATTCGCTAATATTTACCGAATCCACATTAGCGAGTAGAGCAAACACCGATTAGCAAAAAGCAAATCCGTTTTTTGCGAAATCGGCAATAGCGATTTCGGTAATAACGAAATCGGTATTAGCGAAATCGATAATTGCGAAATCGCAAAAAACGGGTCGCTCTGGGAACGGGCTTATGACATCACTACCAGGAAGTACAGCTGCCCCACCCTCATTCACTCGCCTGAGGAGCTCACAGGAGGAGGAACAGGACACAGCCTGAGGCTACAGAATCCTCACTGACCAGACTTCCACCCTACCCTCACCAGGATGGACAAGGATGCACCAGGCAGCGCTGAAACAGCCAGGAAGAGGAAGCGAAAGTTCTCAGACCGGGAACTGGAGCACCTGATCGAGGGGGTGAGCAGCAAACATGATAGGCTGTTTGGAAAGCTGTCTCTCAAGGTGCCAGAGGCAGAAAAACGACGCATATGGCTGCTCATCAGGGAGAGGGTCAATGCCGTGGGAGTGACGCCCCGCAGCATAGACGAACTAAAGAAGAGGTGGTACGGCCTCAGGAAGAGGGCCAAGGAGAGGATCACAGAAAGGGTCAGGGAGGAAGCTGGCACAGGAGGGGGACCATCCACAGTGCCTGCAAACACTGCCCTGGAGGAGCTAGTGGAGGGGACCATCGAGCCAGAGGCGGTCGTGGGAGTCACGCAGATGGACACCTCCGGCGCAGCCACAACTGAACAAGGTAAGATGCATGCCTGCGCCCATACTCTGCATATCGTATACCCATTCCCATCCCCACCAGCTCGATCACAGTGTACAGGCAGAAGTGCACCACACATCTTCCCTCATATCAGTAGTGCATCATGGGAGTCGTAGTCATGTCATCCCGGTGTGCAAGTATAGTCATAAAAGCAAAAATATTTCCCAACAGCAGTAGAAGCCAAACATAGACTCAAATATTGTAATTAATAGAAGGACATGTATGAAAATGTACAAACTGATGTCGTAATAATCCCACTAACCATGCACTGTTTCACACACAGATGCATCTCCTGGCGATTCAGATGACAGCGGCCGCCTCGTCATCTCGGAGACACCAGATGATTCTGATGGCGACACTCCGCAGGAGGGTCAATCCCCACCTCCACCAACAACCATACCACCACCACCACCTGCTGCGCCAACTGCAACCAAACCGCGAAGACGCAGGGCACAAGTCCCCTCCATGCAGGTGATGGATGCATGCCCGAGTCCTGCAACACCATCTCCCCAAAGTCCAACTGTTGTCACACCGCCAGCACCACCACCAGCACGTGGCCGAGTCACGCAGCGGCGCAGGTCCCTGCGCAGTACTTCGGATGTAGCCGACCAGGCAAGCTCCCCATATGGTGGCATCGAGGCACAGATGCTGCGTGTCCAGCGCCTGCAGGGGAGACACATGGGGACCATTAGCATACACATGTCGCGCCTTGCAAAGCAAATGTGTACCCTGACAGAGGCAGTGCGGGACATGACCACTGTAGTGGCAGAGGGGAATGGAAAACTGAGTGAGGACCTCCAGGATCTCACCCGTGCCATCAGAGCAGGGCATCACAGTGAGCGACGGAGGCACAGACAGAACTTGCTCCGTTCCACTGCATCTACCAAGGTCATCACTAGGCTGTGCAACAGCACTGCTGTATTGTCCCGACGCTCCCAGGGGCGTAACAAACGCCCCCGCAGCCCCCGCGGTGCGGGGGGGCCCCCAGTCTTCGGTTAGGTGAAGGGGGCCCCCTCAGCTCTTCGGTAAAGAGCTGGGAGAGAAATGCTTGCTCTAGAAAGCAGGTGCAGTCTGCAGCCTGCTCAGAGCTCCTCACGCTGACCCAGGGCAGGACTGAAGAGAAACAAAGTAACAAGTTACATTGTTTCTCTTCAGTCAGAGCCCGGCCGGAAAAAGGATGGGGCCCCGCACTCTTCAGAAACACCGGGGCTTTCAGGGAGAGAGGTTAGACTTGTAAAGAGCAGGACAGATAACATTCTGCGTTGTCGGTAAGTCTAGCAGTTTTAATTGTGAGTTTTCATTGTGAGCTCCTTCAAAAAACATGCTATGTTGTGGGTTGATAACAAATGCCTGATATGTTTTAAAATGCAGCATTTACATTTCTACAGATAGGTTATCTGGGACTTTAATTAGTCCCAGCTGTAAATATCCTCCTGTCGCTGACCCTTTTCTTTGTCTCACACCACTAACAAGTGCAGGATATGTTACCTCCTGCCAGGCCCGGTTCTAGAGGGTGGGGTGGGCCGGGTGGGCCAGGCCCACCCAAACATGAGCCATGGCCCTCCCAGTGAATCTGCCACCGATGTACAACTACAATAAAAACTGTGCAGATAACTGGTGATTTACGATCCTGCTGCAGAGTAACCATTTGTCTGTTGGTAGTTTTTAAGTGCTGATAAACTGAATTTTATGGGAATAGCTCAGTGGGTTGCTACCTCTGTCACAGATATCCTTGTGTTACTTGCAGTTCAGAAGTTACTATCCTAACATAGGACAGTGACCTATGAACTGTCTTTAAAGAGCTGCATACAAACTTCGCTTTTTTGTATTGTGATATAGTTAGAACTTCTCCATTCCTTCATTATTCTAATGTTGCCAAAAAGAGTTTGTTTGGGCAGTTATACATTTTAATCAGTAAAGCTGACCCCCAACCACTGGAGTACTCTTTAAATCCTGAGTTTGTGCTTCTCCAGTCCAAACCCCCGTAAAATATATTGCCCACCAGTATGGATGACGTGATTTCTACACCTTGTAATCCTCATTGGCTTATGTGACATTCCCCATACACTGATTTATTGTCTCTGTATAATGCGTGCTGTTATGTAAAGTACTGTGACACCCTACACTCATATGAGTAGCGCTGTACAACAAATGGAATGGATATGAGAGAGGGGCAATGGAGATATGAGGGGCACAAGTGGAGGGTGGCAGTGAGGGAATCCGAGGAAGAGGTCATGGGGTGGGGAGCTATGGAGAGATGAGGGGCGCTGGTGGAGGGTGGCAGTGAGGGAGTCAGAGGAGGAGGTCAACGGGGTGGGTGGAACTACAGAGAGATGAGGGGCACTAGTGGAGAGTGGCAGTGAGGGAAGCCGAGGAGGAGGTCCTGGAGTGAGGGTGGAGCTGCGGAAAGATGAGGGGCACTAGTGGAGGGTGGCATTGAGGGAAAACGAGGAAGAGGTAATGGGGTGGGGAGCTACAGTGAGATGAGGAGCACTGGTGGAGGGTGGCAGTGAGGGAGTCAGAGGAGGTGGTCACGGGGTGGGGGAACAGCAGAGAGATGAGGGGCACTAGTGGAGGGTGGCAGTGAGGGAATCCGAGGAGGAGGTCACAGGATGGAGGGGAACTACAGAGAGATGAGGGGTACTGGTGGAGGGCGGCAGTGAAGAAATCTGAGGAGGAGGTCATGGGGTGTGGGGGAACTACAGAGAGATGAGGGGCGCTGGTGGAGGGAGCAGTGAGGGAATCTGAGGAGGAGGTCATGGGGTGGGGGGGCTATGTAGAAATGAGGGGCACTAGTGGAGGTTGGCAGTGAGGGAAGCGGAGGAGGAGGTCATGAGGTGGGGGAACTACAGAGAGCTGAGGGGCACTAGTGGGGGGTGGCAGTGAGGGAATCCAAAGAGGTCACGGGTTGGGGGATCTACGGAGAGATGAGGGGTGCTGGTGGAGGGTGGCAGTGAAGGAATCTGAGGAGGAGGTTATGGGGGTGGGGGGAATTATGGAGAAATGAGGGGCACTGGTGGAGGGTGGCAGTGAGGGAATCTGAGAAGGAGGTCAGGGGTGGGGGGGAACTACAGAGAGATGAGGGGCACTGGTGGAGGGTGGCAGTGAGGTAATCCGAGGAGGAGGTCATGGGGCTCGGGGGGAATTACAGAGAGATGAGGGGCGCTGCGCTGGTTGAGGGAGCAGTGAGGGAATCTGAGGAGGAGGTCATGGGGTGGTGGGGCTACAGAGAAATGAGAGGCACTAGTGAAGGATGGCAGTGAGGGAAGCCAAGGAGGAGGTCATGGGGTGGGGGAACTATAGAGAGATGAGGGGCACTAGTGGAGGGTGGCAGTGAAGGAATCTGATGAGGGGGTCATGGGGGGGGGAACTACAGAGAGATGAGGGGCACTGGTGGAGGGTGGCAGGGAATCCGAGGAGGAGGTCATGGAGTGGGGGGAAATACGAAGCTATGAGGGGTGCTGGTGGAGGGTGGCAGTGAGGGAATCTGAGGAGGAGGTCATGGGGTGTGGGGGAGCTACAGAAAGATGGGGGACACTGGTGGAGGGTGGTAGTTAGGGAGTCTGAGGAGGTGGCCATGAGAGGGAGTGGCTATGGCGAGATGAAGGGTACTGTTGGAGGATGGTAGTTAAGCTATCTACAGAGAAAGAGGTCAAAAAAGAGGTCAAAAAGACGTTTGCACCAGCAATAAAGCCGGCCCTGTCATGGCCTTTCTGTTTTCATTTATTTAATTAACAGTCAGGTGATTAGGACAACTGTGGAGCATACTTTATCATGCATGCTAATTATTTTTACTGCTATATTCAATGTTTCAAGTTTGAAGGTGATTTTACTATTGTTTTTTACTGGGAATAGTGAAAGTGGAACTGAATGGTGGTTGATATGGGGCTAGGGCCCAAGGTCAGGTGTGAGATAAGGTGTGATGGAGAAGGGTGGTAGAAAAGTGGATAATCAAGCCTGTAAGAGAGTGCGCTACAGAGTCAGAGGTCAGGTGGAGGTAGTAATGAAGAGGGTTTCTCCCTGAAGGCTCGCACAGAGGGAGCCCGGGTAGTGTCACTTGCTTGATACTCCCACCTTAGAAACTTCCTCTTCCCATCAAAGGGACATTGCATGGAAGAAAAGCGCTTTTTGAGAGTGATAACATTTAGAAAGAGACTTTGAAAAGAGTGCGTTTTACTGTGCCTTGTAAGAGTAAGGAGAGATAAAGGAGGGCCCAGAAGCAGGCCTGGCTAGATATATAAGCGATAAATTGGGCCAGCAGTGGCCCACCCGAATGTACCCTTGGCCCACCCAAATAAAAATTCCTGGAGCCGGGCCTGCCTCCTGCCCCCAATTTTACCATTCCCCGTCCCACCCTTCGTGTTAGTTGGCACTAGCTTGGTTTTATTTTACCTTTGCCAATGCTTGATTACTTGCTTCACAAGCATTGGCTGCCGCTGCATGGCTCCCACGTGCTGGCCTCACACTTCGGAGCTGAGGAGACCCGTCCCCTGTTGCTGTAGACGCCTCGGTGCTGTTGCTCCACCCTGGTGTAGGCTGCCAGCTCCTCACCCTGCTCCTAAACCTATTACTCATCAGCTCACAGCCTCACATCTACCGGGGCACATGAGCTGAGCTACCGGGAGCCATTTGTGTTGGTCTTGGCGCTGTTCTGTGGTATTGCTTGCTGTGCTGGAAGGAGAGAGGGCTCCTTCCTGTCCACCTCTAAACAGGTGCCGGGGACTACAGAGAAAGGGGGCCGGGATTGACAACCCTTGTTGCATGTGACAATAAATGACCTAATATTACATTCTCTCTATAATGGTGAGTTCAAATCAGAACATGCCAAATGTGGCCCTCGGGGTAAACGCACTGCTACTGGGCGCCAGAGACACACAAAAATCACTATTCGGCTCCCGGGCATCGGCTAAGCTTTATCCAAACAGTTCTGAAGTGCTGCTCACGTGGCATTAAGAAGTCTTTTCTTGCACTTTTTCGTCGAACAGCACGTCACAGAGACCGGTCTGTGTGCAACCCATTAATAAAACAAATTGCACCTCTGCCAGTGGCATAGTGTTAACTTTTGTTGAAATAGTGCCAAGAAACACGCTTATGCTGTTTGTGAGCGCTATAAAACACATAAATTGTACCTATTTCAGCTGCACGCAAGTTACCAACTGAAGCGTGTTACAATAGCGCTTAATGGAAGGTCCTTGCTCTTCACCTGATGTGTACATAAAATGAAAAGCATGTCATGCTTTGTTAGCACTGGAGTCGTAGAAGAATATGGAAGGATTTGCTGTCTTCGTCTTTCTTTTCTCATCTTGGTCTCTTTCAATCTTACTTTCATTAATCTTGCACTTAATTTACTAACTTTTCCTACTTATGCCTACTGCTGATTTTTGTTTCTACTCATATGTTGCATACTTCCTCTTACTGTGCTACGTAACCTCTTAATTTTACCTTTCTCTTACACCTCATATTTGTTCCCACTCTTACGTTTTATTATTCCAACATACTCTTGTTTCCACTTACAATTTATTACGCCTATTTCCTCCTGCTCTTACTCATTTCTCCTCTTACTCCTATTACGTCTTCTAACTGCTATTCTTACTTTTGCTACCGTATTTACCAATGCCCTTATTACCATTAACTTAGTCCTACCTACTCCTACTTGCACTCTTACTCCTGCATACTCCTACTTGAACCTACCTTCCACTACTTTTACATCTAAGTACTTCAGCTCTTTTGCTTAGCCCTTCTTATGCCTATTCTTACTCATACTTGGGAGAGGAGTTGGCCTAACGGCTAGGGCGGTCGACCTCGAATCTGGGGAACTGGGTTCGAGTTTCAACAATGACGCTGAACATCCTGTGATTCTGGGCAAATCACTTAATCTACCTGTGCCTAACAAATATGAATGTGTCCTCATGTAACGCAACTGGTGCTCATGTAAAGCGCTATGATACCCGATACGGGTCAAGTTCGAGCTATATAAAACTCCATATAATAAATAAAAATTAAAAAAATGAACAGGATCTGCTCGGTCGCATTGGAAGGTAAACAAGCATTTGCAATGCAATTGGTCTCGCATTTGTGAGAGTTAGAGATATTGACATTGTAAAGGACAGTGTATTTTACCTATGTGTTTTCTGCTTGGAGTGGAGTGAATGTGTGTGGTGTCAAGTGGACATATGTGGTTTGGATTGGAATTGTTAGTTGTGGAATTGTATTGTGTGGATTGGATCTGTGTAGCGAAATAATGTAATTATGTGGATAGGAATTGTGTGGTATTGAGTGTACTGGAATTATGTGGAGTGGGATTGTGTCTCATGGAGTGGGATTGTGTGTCTTGGAATGAGATTATCTGGAATGGTATTTTGCGTTGTGGAGTAGTATGTAGTGGAGTTTACTTATGTGGTGTGCTGTTAAATATTATAGCATGATGTGGAATTTTGTGGTGTAGATTGGATGTATGTGGTGTGTTATGTAATTCGGTTGTTGGTTTGAATTATGTAGTTTGTTGTTGAATTATGTGGTGTGGAATGGAAATGTGTAGAGTTGAAATGTGTGACGTGGAAGTGTTCGCTGCTGGGTAAAAATTATGTTGAGTGGTATTATGAGGCATGGTGTGAAGTGTAGTTATGTGGAATGTTGCTACGTGACAGACTGGATTTATGTGGAGTGTATTTATGCAATATGGATGAGAGCATAATTATGTGGAGGTTAATTATGTGGTGCTGAGTGGTATTATGTGGAGTAATTATGTGTGATGAATTGTGTGGGGATGAATTGTGGAATTGTGACGTGTGGAATTATGTGGCATGGTGTGGTGTATAATTGTGCGGCGTGGAATTATGTAGCATTTTGCAGAGTTGTATTTTGTGGAGGGTAATTCTGTGTTTTGGAGTTGCGTGTAAATATGTTGTGTGACGTGTAATTATATAGGTTGAAGTGGAATTATGTGTACTTGAATTGTGTAGTGTGGAGTGTAATTATGTGGTTTGGAATGCTATTAAGTTGTGTGGAATGTTATTATGTGATGTGGAATTATGAGGTATGGAGTGAAGTAGAAATATATGTTTTTTCATATTTAGGATTGTAATTATGTGGTATGGAATGTAGGGTTAAATTATTTATAGTTGAATAGTGTGGCAGGGAATTATGAGAGGTTCAAATGTGCTGAGTTTGGTAGAATTAGGTAGCGTGGATTTGAGCAAGCTGTGCACGCTAAGGCTTTTATGTCATGGGGTATAAAGTTGACGATTGTCTATTTTTCTTTGTAAAAATAATTTGGGCTGTTTCTTTACCTTCCGGTACATTTCTGAACAATTTGTTAAGCTAAATTGTGATGTTTCTTTTTGTGCGTATGCAGGAAAGAACGAGTGTATGTGGAATGTTGCTACGTGGCATAGACTAGATTTATGTGGAGTGTATTTATGCAATATGGATGAGAGCATAATTATGTGGAGGTTAATTATGTGGTGCTGAGTGGTATTATGTGGAGTAATTATGTGTGATGAATTGTGTGGGGATGAATTGTGGAATTGTGAGACGTGTGGAATTATGTGGCATGGTGTGGTGTATAATTGTGCGGAGTGGAATTATGTAGCATGTTGCAGAGTTGTATTTTGTGGAGGGTAATTCTGTGTTTTAAAGTTGAGTGTAAATATGTTGTGTGACGTATAATTATATAGGTTGAAGTGGAATTATGTATACTTAATTTTGTTGTGTGGAGTGTAATTATGTGGTTTGGAGTGCTATTAAGTTGTGTGGAATGTTATTATGTGATGTGGACTTAAGTGGTATGGAGTGAAGTAGAAATATATGTTTTTTCATTTTTAGGATTGTAATTATGTGGTATGGAATGTAGGGTTAAATTATTTATAGTTGAATTGTGTGGCATGGAATTATGAGATGTTCAAATGTGCTCAGTTTGGTAGAATTAGTTAGCGTGGATTTGAGCAAGCTGTGCACGCTAAGGCTTTTATGTCATGGGGTATAAAGTTGACGATTGTCTATTTTTCTTTGTAAACATTATTTGGGCTGTTTCTTTACCTTTCGGTACATTTCTGAACAATTTGTTTAGCTAAATTGTAATGTTGCTTTGTGTGCGCATGCAGGGAAGAACGAGTGTATGCAAAAAATCATCCTATGTCTCAGTATTAACTTCCACACCTCTAAACAATAATCCCAATCCTAGAATGAGTTATCCGTTTGCTTTACAACAGTTAGTAAAACAAGGAAGTGCTTTGCGAGTCTGTAAGTAGCAAAGGTTTTAAAGGGACTTGTTTTTGTGCAAAGTATTGCTTTTCCCAGTTCAAGGAAGGGATAAAAAAATATCTTCAGATAATAATAGGGGTGACAGGATGGTGCGATAGCAGAATATTGATTTGGGTGGATCTGGCGAGGACTGCGGGCAGCAAGTGCTTGATACGCTATTTGCATAAGAAAATACTATATTTTTTTTTCGTTATCCTCCATTAGTTATTAGTAAGGAAGGGGGAAGAGAAGCGTTCACCAACAGCATTCGGTTAGTCTTAGGGACACAAAGAATGCTGTGGTCTGTGGTAGATGGCGCCCAGAAGGCATACGTATATGTATCAGGAGCTGCCAAAGAAAGGAAGTGGAAATGCGCTTTAGACGTTGCTGGTATTGATGGCTACTGTGCGGTTGCAGACTTCGCTGGGCTGACAGTTGGTGGGGAAATGCTACGTTGTCATTGTAGGTTTAATTCATGAATCGCTCATTCTCTCTGGTGTTTGTCCTTGGGGTACTTGTTGACTGGTGCTACATATGGGATCTGGTTTGCCTTTGACAGCAGGTATGGTTTAGTGGGGTACATAGTGTAAATTAATGTTGGCGTGAGGAAACAAAAATCTGACCCTTTGTACATTTGATATTATTGTGTGCATCATGCAGAGGATGAAAAGTAGCAGGAACGGCTTTGATGCCGTATAGGCTAGCAGGAAGAAATGTTTTGAGGTGGTCAGTTGCAGAGATTGTTCAACATTTTTAAAACTTCCATAGTGGCATTGGGGAGGCCAGCAGCTGAAAGGCTCTGTCTTTACTGGTAGGCAGTGGTTAGATGGTGACCGGTCATCAGTCTTTCTGTGGGTGATGGACAGGGGAGCAGTAGGCGGCGGTCACAGGTTTGCAGTGACATCCGAGGGGTGGTTTTAAAGGCGGGCAGAAAAGCATAATTGCGGGTTTCATAGGGGTGAGGGTAGAGTGTAATGGATGAGTTAGTAGCAGGCACGACGAAGTGATCTGAGTTTGGAGGTGGTTAACTGAGAGGGCTTCGCTTGAAGGTGGCTCATCAAGTAGGAGGATGTGTTTGGTGGGCCTTCTGGAGGCAGTGTTATGTAACTTTGCTGGAGGGCGCAGCAGCATTTACTGATGTATGTAAATCGCTCGATGAGAGGGCGGATGTGACCAATAGAGGAACCAGAATCCTTTTTTTATGGCTGGGGTGAGCCCCTGCAGTATGGCGGGTCGCTGGCCTGAGGGCTCTTGACTGGCGAGGAGAATGGGGGGCCCCCTCCATGTACTTTGCAGGGGGGCCCCCTCAAGTTTCGTTACGCCACTGGACGCTCCGTGTCACTGCATGTGGACCTGGGCCATTATTGTGGTGACGTCGCAGAGGCCCTAGGCCAGGTGACCACTGCAGTGGAACACTTGCAGAGCGGAACTTTCAGTGGCAGCACCTTGGGAGGGGAGGACGGCAGTGAGGCTGCCTCAAGTGTCAGCAGCGTATCCGTGGTGGAGACCAGCACCAGGAGGCGCAGTTCGCGCTGCTCTACAGCCACAGGGACAGGCCGTGGTGATGTGGAGGAGACAGGTGATAGGAGGCTGGGCGTTCGTGGCAAGCGCCACTAGACATACAGTACGCCATCCCTGACCTTGGTGGGTTAACCATGGTCAGCTCCAATTGTACAATTGCACACCCGTGACTACAACGGGCATGTTTAGTTCCTCATTGTGTGTGGGAGCTCTAAATCGCATTAATGTGTGCCCGCACATACATCAGTGCTCCTGTGCATTAAACAATAGCACCACAAATGATTTCGTCATGGATCATTCTTACCTGGATCAGAAATTATGTTGCGTGATGTATGTCCGCCTCCTTTGGCCCCCAGCTGTGTTGGGAACGTGTGCCTGTCGGTGTTGTGCGGGTGGTTGGTCATCCCGGTAGTCGTCATTCCTGTCCATCTCTATGGGTATCCCCCTTCTGGTTGCGATGTTGTGCAGCATGGCACATACTGCTACAATCCTGCAGCAGGTGTCTGGTTTGTATTGCAAGGCACCACCAGTCTTATGTAAGATTCTGAAGCGACTCTTCAGAATCCCAAAGGACCTCTCAATCACATTTCTGGTGCTTATGTGGGCCGCGTTGTAGCGTTGCTCCTGTGGTGTTGCTGGATTGATGTAGGGGGTGAGGATATATTCACGCAGGGCGTATGCACTGTCACCTACAGGATGGAACCAAAGGCTTAGCAACAGTTATGAATACACATGTGTGATGCTCATGTTTTGAAGAGGTATGTATACGTACCAAGCAGGAGTCCCTCTCCAAATTCTCCATTGAGTAGGCACCAGTGGATGCCACTGTGTCTGAATATGTAGGAATCATGTGTGCTCCCTGGAAATTGGGCCACTGGGTCCGTGATGATGTGCTTGGCATCGCACACGACCTGCACGTTGATGGAGTGGTAGGACTTCCGGTTGCGGAAAATGTACTCATTGGCTGAGGGTGGACAGATGGGTACATGCGTGCAGTCGATGCATCCTATGACATGGGGGAATTGGGCCACATGGTAGAATGCCTGTTTGGTGTGGTCCAACTGCTGTGGGGTTGTGGGGAAGCTGATGTGAGTATGTATCATTGTCAGCATGGCATCAATGAATTTGTTGAAGAAGCGTGAAAGTGCGCTTTGGGATACGCCTCCCGCTACGGCGATGACCCCCTGGAAAATTCCAGAGGCCAGTAGGTGCAGGCTGCATAGGACCTGGACGTGCACAGGAATTGCATTGGTCCGACGTGTCTGGTGCTGCAGTAGTGGTTCAAGGTCTGCAATTATGCGCATGATCATGGCACGATTGAGACGATACTTGTCATAAACCTCATCTTCATTTTGTCCTAGCAATGTGATGCGCACTCTGAAGACTCTCTCCTGGACCCTTCTCCTGCGCTGTCCTGCTGCATTAATTCGCATCCTCCTTGCAAGCACGTAGAGGGCTGCCATTTTGTGCAAGGGAACAGGGTCTCCTTGCCCTATTTGAATGGCTTACTGATTGGTAGCATCTGTGGCACATGTAGTATTTTTTTTGTAAAAAGTTTTTTTAAAATAAACTTTACCTCCAGGTTCTGTTTCCCCTTAATCTGCTCATGCTAAATAGCGATTTTGGGGATTTTCGGTATTTGCGATTGTTGATGCATTCATTAGCGATTAGTCATTTGCGATTGGCACTTGCCGGGCGCTATTAGTAATTTCGGTATTTGCGATTTTTGTTTAGCGATTTGTTATTTTGACGGGGCTTCTTTTAGCGATTCTTTATTTTAGCGGGGAATTATTTTGCGATTCTTTATTTTTTACCGATTTGTGTTGATGCATTGGGATTCGTCTTTTGCCACTCGCTAACGGGTGATTTTAGCGATTCGGTATTTTTGCGACTTCATTTTTGGTTGATGCATGTGCCAGTAAGTATGTATGGTAAAATTCAACTGGTAGTCTATTCATCCCAGGCGCTTCGTTACGATTCAGACCCTTAATAGCAGCTCGAATTTCTTGTTGAGTTATGGGGCAATCTATGTCTTTTTGTACGTCTTTGGGGATTACCGGAAAGGGGAGATCCTGTAAAAACTCTGCTATAGAGGGGCCCTCCACGGGGGTGGGTGGGGCGTGAAGCGCTCCAAGGTGATCATAATAGGCTGTTTTATTTCTCCTTGTGTATGGACTCTATGTCCCGTAGGTGTAAGGATTCTAGTTATGATTGGTGGATCTGGTCTATCCCTAACTATGCGGGCGAGCAGTGCACCGGACCTGTCCGCCTCCGTGTGTTTCCGTTGTAGGAATGCTCTATGGTCTATTGTCCGCAGTGTTTCTAGTATTTCCGCATGGTCTATATGGGCAGACTGCAATGCCTCTTTTTTTTCAGGGTCTGTCACCGCCTCTCGCTCAAATGTATCCATCCGTTGTTCGATGCTCAGTAAACGTTGGTGTGTCTCCTGCCTGGCTCCTACCAACTGCCCTATCGATGGCCCCCGTACCACCACTTTCAGGGCGTCCCATTCAATTAAATTAGAGGAGGCTGTGTTCCAATTTTCGGCTAAATAGTTAGTTATAGTGTTGGAAAGAGCTGTGCGAAATGGAGCATCTTCTAGCAATTGTGGATGTAACTTCCAGGTGGGCACTGGGGTTGGCACATTACCCCAGTTAAGTGTGAACTCTAGAGGGTTATGATCGGAGAAGGTTTTTGCTAGATATGTGGACTGGCAGACCTGAGTGATAATGAATCTAGAGCAGAGAAATCTATCAATTCTGGTATGGAGACTGTGTACTGAAGAATAAAATGAGTATTCTTTGTGGGTAGGGTGGAGGCATCGCCATGTGTCAGAGAGTGCCCATCCGTCAGCCCATGCAGTGAACTGGTCGGCCAATTTACTAGCATTCGTACCATGTAGGGGCGGATGTGACCTGTCTAGGGCAGTGTCCAATACAGCATTCCAGGGGATACCACCCCAGTGCACTAATGCTGCTCCTAGTCTATGCAGGAAGCGGTCCTGATCAAAGTTAGGGGCGTAAACGCTGCAGAGGACCACCAGGGAACCATCAAGCGTGCCTTTCAACAGGATATATCTCCCTTGGTCATCAACGGCGTTCCAGCTCAAGAAATGGAACTCCGTGGCGTATCCAAATGGTCGCTCCTCTGGCAAAAGCTGAATAATTAGTAGAGTAAATCTGTCCCCTCCATTTTTTGTGTTTCAGACTCGGTTAAATGGGATTCTTGGAGGAACGCTACATGTGTCTTACGCCTGAGGAGATATGCATGTATACGATGCCGTTTCTGAATCGCCCCCAGCCCACGTCCGTTCCATGTGATTAGGTTGTAAGACCCTAGAGTGGTAACAGTCCTGGGCATGTCACCGTGTATAGTGTGGAGCTCCAGCACACGTGAAGCCAGTAGCCCAAACTGGACCAGGAGTCCCCTTTCCCCAAAACATTAACAAAACTTGGCTCAGCGCCTGAACTATGCTGGACCAAACAATAGTGCACAAGCAGTACATAACAGATAACAGTGCATACGCTAGTAGGCAGGCGGCCGCCCCTAGTCATGGTCATGATCATAGTCATAGTGAGGTCTGGCAGCTCTACGGAACCCTGCCCTGGGGGGGTGTTATAATCAGACTTGTCAAGGACAGTATTCCCATCTTAAACAATCATTTGTAAGAGAATTCCAAAGTCCCCACAAAAACATAGTTCATATTTACAGAGATCAATCTATATCACTGTATCAAACAATTCGAGCCCTCCATATTAATAAACCGGCTATAGCAGAGTGATAATGTTCATATGTACAATTGTGAAAACAGGCTCTGAGATGTGGAGTCTGTGCTGGTTCAGTGACTAAATATCGAGGGACAAAATATCGACTATACAAAAAATCGACACTAAAATATCGAGGGACAGAATATCGACTCCCTATCTACAAACAGGTAAGCACTAAAATATTGATTCCAAAATATAGACTGTCAAAATATAGTTAGCCAAAATATCGAATTTTTTAAATGTATTAAAAATAATATAAAATTAATTAAATATTAAAAACAATTAAATAAAACATACATAATATAAAATAGCTTAAAATGTAAACATAATATAAGTAATTTAAAAAGTCGAGATTTTGTTGGATACTGAGAGCATAAAAATTACTATTCCCACTCCAGTGATTGCAACAGTAGGGAAAGCGTTGGATAGCGTAGGGGTAAAAATTACTATTCCCACTCCAGTGAGTGCAACAGTAGGGAAAACGTTGGATAGCGTAGGGGTAAAAATTACTATTCCCACTCCAGAGAGTGCAACAGTAGGGAAAGCGTTCGATAGCGTAGAGGTAAAAATTACTATTCCCACTCCAGTGAGTGCAACAGTAGGGAAAACGTTGGATAGCGTAGGGGTAAAAATTAATATTCCCACTCCAGAGAGTGTAACAGTAGGGAAAGCGTTGGATAGCGTAGGGGTAAAAATTACTATTCCCACTCCAGTGAGTGCAACAGTAGGGAAAACGTTGGATAGCGTAGGGGTAAAAATTACTATTCCCACTCCAGAGAGTGCAACAGTAGGGAAAACGTTGGATAGCGTAGGGGTAAAAATTACTATTCCCACTCCAGAGAGTGCAACAGTAGGGAAAGCGTTGGATAGCGTAGAGGTAAAAATTACTATTCCCACTCCAGTGAGTGCAACAGTAGGGAAAACGTTGGATAGCGTATGGGTAAAAATTACTTTTCCAACTCCAAACAGTGCAACAGTTGGGAAAGCGTTGGATAGCGTAGAGGTAAAAATTACTATTCCCACTCCAGAGTGCGCAAAAGTAGGGAAAGTAATGATTTAAATTAAATATAAGATGACATTAATTATCAATACTGATAAAAAGTTAATTAAAAATAATTACCAATTAATAACAATTAATTACCATTTAAAAATATTAATTATCAATTGATAAAAATGTAATACCAATTAATAATAATTAATTACCAATTACAAATTAATTATCAATTATCAATACACATAAATAAAAAAATTAATATTTACTTTATTACAATTAATTTACTTCCCACCCAATTCCCCTACAAACCCACAACCCGCTCCTATTAATAACAAATACAATTAACATAATTATCAATTAATCAATTAATATAAATTAATTACCAATTAATAAAAATAAATTACCAATTAATAATTAATTATCAATTAATTATCAAAACATATAAATATAATTAACATTTAATTAACCATAATTAAATTACTTCCCACCCTATTCCCCTATAAACCCACAACCCGCTACGGAATTAAATTACGCAATAATTAAATTACATAACATTCATTTGTTTAAATAAATTAAACATACATTACAACAATAATACATCATTTTAACACATATACTACCATACATAACACACACAAAAATTCGATATTATGGTATTCGATATTTTTAAGGTCTATATTTTGGTAATCGATATTTTGTACCCCAATTTCGATATTCTGACCTATCTATATTTTGTAGAGTCGATATTCTGTCCACTCTATATTTTAACTTCGATATTCTGGGCAGTCTATATTTTGGAATCGATATTTTGGGTGTTTACCGTCTGTGCTATCTATAGAAGCGGATACCAAAGGATAATTCTGGTGGCATTGTAGACTCGTCGTCAGTGTTCAGTTATCAATTATGTTGTCTGCTGCCCGGGGTGTAATCGTGGGGAAGAGAGTTATACTGTGTTCAGAGTCCGAATTCAGAGTGCTGTCCTCCGAATCCGTGGGGATTTTGTTTGAATCTTCACGGAATACACCGGCAACCGCAAGGGACCCCTTCTGGTCGCTACGTTGTTGGTCGCGCGATGGATCGGCGCTGCCTTTACTCTGGTTGGAGTTCTGGGATCGATGGGAGCCCCATTTAGGGAGTTTGCCCGAGTCCTGCGAAGAGAAGTCTGAGTGGCTGAGCTGACTAGAGCTAATGCACATAACTGCCATCCATTCCTTGGCATCTGCTGGGCTTTCAAAGAAGTGAGTCTTTTTTTTTTTTTTTTAAAAACCTTTATTTCCTCAAAAACCTGGACACAGCTATTCAGCCGACAACCCGGAGGTTCGGCAGCTTTAGGAGAACAGAACAAAGAAGCGTCCACATTGCAGTAAAGGAGCAGCGAAAAGGTTTCATTTTACATAAACACAAACCCACAACAAACCCCAGCATGGCAGAAACACTGAATGCCCATGGTGGTTGCCCCTCAGGGGAGACCGGACCCCAATCGTCTAACAGTCACAGTACTATGATAAGAGGAAAAAAGGGGGAAAAGCAGAGGCCCAAGAAGTCAATTAACAATCACATCTGTATACAGAGCTGGAAAGAATGTTAAGAAGAAAGTTGTTCCTCGGGGGGATCCAGATCAGGGGCAAGACATATTCCCCCTCTGTATTGGTTCCACCGCCCCCAGATGGCATGCCACTTCCGAGGGCGCCCTCTAGCGCAATATACTGTCTTTTCCCTGAGCATACTCCAGTCCATATTTTCCTTCCACGCAGTCAATGTGGGGGGCCCCATGGAGCCCCACAAGCGCGCGATGTCTCTCTTAGCTACCATGTTACCCAGAGTCACCCACTGGGTCTGTGCCTCATCGTGATCAGTGAGCCCCCAAACATTCAGGAGACAACACCGCGCCTCCGGCTGCATAACAATGCCCGTCACCTCCCCCATCACTGCATGGACTCTCCTCCAAAATTCCATGATGACACCACATTCCCAAATGATATGCAGGAAAGTACCCACCATACCACAGCCCCTCCTACATAAGCCTTCCTCAGAGAATCCCATATGAACCAGCCTTGGCCCCGTCACATAAACTCGATGCAGTATTTTGAGCTGCACCCTCCTCAGACGTGATGGGATCGCGACCTCCTTAGGAGAGGAAACAGCAGACTGCCAATCCTCGTCATCCAGCTCGAGTCCGTCCCTAGTCCACTGGTCCCGCAGCCCCAACAGCATATCCGCCCGAACATTTATCAATTTCTTGTAGATGAGAGAGATCGTGCTCTCTGGCATATGGCCATCAAGGATCCGGTCCTCCAAAGGAGAGGACTCAGGCACCTTCTCACCCTCTACGAGGACTGATCGCAGGGCATGACGCACCTGAGCGTAGCGAAAGAATTTGGTTGTCTCCAACTCATACTCCTTCTGCAACTCTTCAAAGGACTTCACCCTCCCCTTAATCAGCACATCTCCAACCCTGGAAATACCGATCAGGTCCCATTTATCAAAACCTTTCGTATGCCAAAGCCTACCCAATTTTTCAGATTCAAACAACGGGGTAGCAAGGGTGAGCCTATCCTTCCAGCCCAGCGAGTCAGTCGCCAGCTTCCACACACGCACCGCCACCCCAGTGGGCCCCGTGAGGGACGAGTCCAGGGACCGCGAATACAACGCTCTATGATAGTTGCCGCCGCGCAGCAACCATCTGTCCATGGCGTAACCGGGGCTGAGGGCCGGGCCATAGAAACCATGATTAATCGCGCTCAACTGGGTGGCCCAATAATAGCGTCGGATGTCCGGAAGCGCAATACCCCCATCATACCATGGGAGCGTCAACTTAGCAATCGCTATTCGCGGCCGCCCATCCCACAACAACGATCGTTGGAGGCTTTCGACCTCCCGAAAATAACTGGCCGGTACCCAATCTAGAGTATTCTGCAATGCGTAGAGGAACCGGGGAAGAGACATCATTTTGAACAAGGCAGCTCGCCCGACGAGGGAGAGCGGCAGCCTCCGCCAGCCCTCAACATCCCGCCGCAGACGCGCCAAGGGGGGGAGCAGGTTCCTCTCATATCGCAAAGTGGAGTCCGTGGAGATAAAAATCCCCAGGTACACGAATCCCTGCTGAGCGATCTGGATCGAACAAGTTCGCGGGACCGGTGGAACCTCGCCACTCAGAACATATAGATACGATTTACTCCAATTGATGACGAGACCCGAGTTCCTACCAAAAGACGTCAGAACGTCACAGACCACTATAAGCGAGTTCTTGGGCGAGGCAAGATATAACAGGATGTCATCGGCATATAGCGAGATGCGATCCTCGTGTTTGGGTGACCATCTAAGCCCACGTATATCCGGGTGCCAGCGTATCCACGCCGCCAGCGGCTCGAGGGCGAGGGCGAACAACAAAGGCGACAGGGGGCAACCCTGCCGAGTGCCCCTCCCCAGCTGAAACGGAGTCGACGCCCGCCCATTTACCACAACACTCGCGAGGGGACCCTCATACAGCAACCTCACCCAGCTCACAAAACCAGGGCCAAAGCCGAACTTGGCAAGCACAGCCCACAAATATGCCCATTCCACCGTATCAAAGGCCATCGTGGCATCGAGAGACGCCACAATAGCTGGTTCTCGCAGCGTGCTCGCCCTGGCAATCACACCATGAAGGCGCCGAAGGTTTAACGCAGTGTTACGGTGCGGAATAAACCCGGATTGATCCGGGTGGATCAAGTCTCCAAGCACCCTGACCAAGCGGGCCGCTAGGATTTTAGCCAGAATCTTCGGCTCAGCATTAAGGAGTGATATAGGCCTATATGAGGCACACTTATCTCGGGGTTTACCATCCTTGTGTATCACAACAATTGTCGCCAGTCGCTGATCCAACGGGAGGGTCCCACTCCCCCGCGCCTCCACAAACATGGCGCGCAGGTGAGGGGCAACCCTATCCGGAAACAGCTTATACAGGTCAATCGGCAAGCCATTAGGGCCCGAGGCCTTGCCCGAGTTCAGCGCGCGGATAGCACCCGCCACCTCATCGACCGTTATATCTCCATCAAGATCATCTCTATCTACGTCAGAAAGACAGGGCAAAGCGATATCACGCAGGAGGTCAAGCGAATCCTCGGGCGGCCTATCCGAAACTGAGGCATAAACCATACGGAAATAATCCGAGAAACGCTGTACTATCCTCTCAGGTTCTACAATCACCTCTTCCCCCTCTCCCGTCAGCTCCGGCACCACTCTATTAACCCGTTCTTTTTTGTCCAGCCAAGCTAGGAGTTTCCCGGCCTTGTCACCAACATCATACAAGCGGCCCTGCTGTTCCCTACTGAGGGTCTTAGCGGCATTCGTCACCAGGTCCTTATATTCAGCTTGCTTCAAGCTCAGTTCATGCAGTGAGGCCTCTGTAACCTCCCCCTCTAGCGCCCCCTCTAAAGCCGCGATCTCCTCCTCAACCTGCATAACCTCGCCATCTCTCCGCCGCTTGGCTGCCACTACCAAGGAGAGGGCCTCTCCTCTCAGCACGGTCTTAAATGCTTCCCACAACGACACGGCCGAGTCAACGGACCCTAGGTTGTCCTTAAAAAAGTTATCAACTGTCTTCAACAGCGCACTGCGCATCTTGGGGTCACGAAAGTACCAGGGGTTAATAGGAGCCACCCTGCCCCCTCCCTCGCGGCCGACATCCAGCCTGACCCACACTGGCGAATGATCCGATATGCCCCGCGCCATATGCCTGGCCTCAGACACCAAGGAGGCGTGCGCAGCCAGAGTGAGCAGGTAATCAATCCTAGAGAGGCTACCATGCGCCCCGGAGTGGAAGGTGTATTGGCTCTGTGTGGGGTGCCGGAGCCTCCAGCAGTCTACCAGGCCGAGTGTGTCTAGAAAGTCTGGAAGCCACTTCTGAGCCCCCCCAGTGTCTCTGGGCGGGTACCTATCCAGCAGCCCAGAGCCGACAGCATTGAAGTCACCCCCCACCACTAGCATACCCCCCGGGAGGTCCAACAAGGCCCTGCCCAGATCTGTAAACGTGGAGGCCTGCAGGGCTGGAGGGACATAAACCGAAACTAAAACCAAAGTTCTCCCTTCCCACCTCCCCGCCACCGCCACAAACCTCCCCCTATCATCAACAATGGTGGAGTTCACCTCAAATGGTAGCGAGGCTCTAACTAGGATGCCCACACCCCTGGAGCCGGAGGAGAATCCCGAATGAGCTATGAATTTATAACCTTTCCTATTAAGAGCATGGCACGTGTTACCTATAAGGTGTGTCTCCTGCAGTAGGGCAACATCCGGCAATGACCGTTTCAGGAACTGCAAGACTATCCCCCGCTTAATGCGATCCCCCAAACCATTAACATTCCAGCTAAGAACACTTAAACCCCTACCCCCCATCCCCACACACAGAGAGGCCCACCCCACACCCGAAGAGCCACCATGGAACAATCCTGACAATGATCACTACGCCTTGCAGAAACAAACCCCCCAACAACAAACCCAAAATCCCAACTGTCCCCCCCACCCTGCACCCCTGCTGCAGCTTACAAAGCCCCCCCAACTTGCAGTGTGCCTGTCGCCCTACCAAAACCAAAATCTACAAAAAGTACCCTAAGGGAGGAAAGAGCTCCCATCGTCCTCCCGCAACCCTCCGCATATACTGCACTCAGTTCAAGTCATTATCTAGAACCAAATCGAGTCCGTCCGGCTCCGAAGGCATCAACCTTGCCCATCCCGGCCACTGTCCCCGTCTGCGGCAGTGTCCTCGCCAGTCCGTCGTCGGGGCAAAGCGTCCAGCCATTCATCGGCCACGGCAGGCGACTCAAAGAAGAAAGTTTGGTCTTCGTACACCACACGTAGTCTGGCAGGGAAGAGCATGGCATACTTCAGATCCCTCTCCCGAAGCCGTCTCTTCACCCCCAGGAAACCCTGCCTTTGCCTCTGCACCAGCTGGGTGAAGTCAGGATAGAAACTCACCGACGCGTTCTGAAAAGGGACCGGGCCCGTCACCCGCGATGCTTGCAGGATAGCGTCCCGATCTCGGAAGTGGAAGAGCCGGGCGACAATCGGCCTCGGTGGAGCTCCCACCTTGGGCCTCCCACCCGGCACTCTATGCGCTCGCTCAACTGCGAAAAACTTCCCAAGACCCTTAGGCTGCAGATGGTTAAGCACCAAGTCCTCCACGAGCAGGTCTACAGAAGTCTCGTCCGAGGACTCCGGGACCCCGATAACGCGCACATTGTTGCGCCTGGCCCGGCTCTCAAAGTCCTCGAGCCTACGGGCGGAGAGATCACTCTCGGCCCGCAGCTTACGAACCTCAGTCTGTAGTTCCGAGACATCATCAGCGAGGCCCTTGGTCTTGAGATCCAGGGTTTTAACTCGCTCATTAGTTTTGCCCAAGTCCGCGCGGATCAGGTTAACGTCCACCAAGATGGTATCCACTTTGTGCGCCAGAGCATCAAACTGTCTCCCAATCGAAGTCTGCATCCCTTCGAGCGCGCCCATGACATCCTGCAACGAGAGCTCCGGGGCCAGGGGTGAGGCAGTCTTCTGTACATCCGGCGACTGGCTCGATCCACCCGGCGACCCCTTCTGCTGGGCATAGCGGTCCATATTATTGGCTTGAGTATAGGCTCCCCGCCTGGTAGCCTTGGGTTTCAGCCGATCCACCTCCGCTTTACCCGACATGTCTGGCACCAAGCAGTTCGGTACAAAAAAGACGGTCCTCTCTCGAGAAGAGGGATCAGGAGAGATCAGTTCTGCAATAGGCCTCCAGAGTAGGGCGCAGAGCGTCCAGAGGATAATAAAGCAGCCGAAAGCACTCCCGGGCCAGGGCAGACCAAGGGCGAGAAAGTGAAAGTAAAAGGACGGGGACCTCTGTCCGACAGTTCACACCTCGCCTGGCAGCTGTTGTTCAATTAGAGGTCGGGCATCCTGCCAACGCTAGCCCCTGGCATCCCTCGGAGATAGGCCCCAATCTTCCGCCATGCATAACTCCGGTTCCTGGTGGGCGATCCGACCTCGGGCAGCATCAATCGCCTCCATAACGAGTCATCTGCACGATGCCATGCATATAAACAGGATTAAAGACAGGATAGTCGACGGAGGGCGCGAGGGTCTCGGGAGCTCAAAGCTCACGCGGCCATCTTGGTCAAGCGCTAGGCTCCTCCCCGAAGTGAGTCTTTTTGTCGTAAATAACTTTCAGCCGGGCTGGATACAGAAGTGTATATTTGAGTTGTGCTTTCTAAAGTTTTTTCTTTACCGCTTGAACTGGTGCTATGTAAAGTGCTCTGATACCCGATACCTTTGGGTCAATTTCGCGCTAGATAAGACTCAGTGAACAAAAAAAACAAATAAAGAAGATTATTCAGTAACCTCATTTTTACTTTAACTATGTTAAATACAGATATGAAGGTCCTTTGTAAAATGTAGGCTGGCTTCCTTAGCCCTGTCGTGTGCGGGTTGGTTATGGCGATCAATGTGGGTTTATCCCTGGTCGTAACATAGGCATGAACCTGAAATGGCTGACACACTTTATACACGAGGTTGAAGGGTTGGATGAGGAGATGTCCTTGATGGCGGTGGATATGGAAAAGGCATTCAATATGGTTGATTGGGGGTACCTCTTGGAAGTTATGGGGGTTTTGGGTTTGGACCAAAGTTCAGTGCTTAGCTCTGGTTACTTTACGCGAGTCCAAGTGCAAGGGTTAGGGTGGAAATATACCTCTCTGACTCCTGGGATGGAGCACCCAACAGGGTTGCCTGTTGTCTCCATTGGCGTTGGCGTCTCTGGCAATCTCGGTTTGCTGGGAACTGGCTCAAATGGGCATAAAAGCAGGTGAAAACAGGCATATATATTATGTTCTTGTATAAAGACGATGTACTATTCTATCTAAGGGTGCCATATGCATCATTTGGAGACCTCCTGCATATTCTGGTTGATTTTGGTGCGGTTTTGGGTTTTTGTCTGAACAGGAGGAATTTGCTGTTGTCTCCAATAGTGGGCACTCGCACCTGACAGTCTGCCTGACCTGGGCCTCCGGTAGGAACTGGATAGAGTCCACTATTTGGGGATTATAGTAGCCCACTCGAAGAAAGCTCAAATGCAACATAATATCTGCCAAGTGTTGGACTCCCTTCAGTCCTCAGTGATGTTTTGGGATACCCTGTCGCTATCGATTATGGGCAGGATCGCTGTGTCTAAAATGGTGCTCCTGCTGCGTTGTTTATAATGCCATTCAGCACTCACTTTGTCCCCTTCCTGCATCGGAGTTCAGGAAATTGGACTCCCTGCTTACCTCATTGATTTGGGTGGGCAAATGTAGTAGGGTGGGTAGGGCCACTCTGATGCAGTGATATGAGGAGCGGAGATATGAGTAGCGGAGATATGAGGAGCGGAGATATGAGGAGTGGAGAAATGGAACCGCCGCGGTTAGAGTTCTACTATTTTGCAGCTATGCTGAAGCATGCGGCTAGATGGTTAGTGGAAGGCAGCAACTGGGAAAAGCAGTGGTTGGCAGGGACTGTGGGAGATGAGGACCTTTCAGTATTAATAATGGAGGGTTCAGGGGTAGCTGCGGACCGAACTTATGTAGTCAGACAGATGGCCAGAGTATAGCATTGAATGGAAAGTGTGGTGTTTTGCAGGGTACCCCTTCATAGGGGGCTGCCGCTATGGATACTCATCCCAATTCGTCGCATGGAGGCCAACATGACCTACCAAGCGTGGTAGGAGGGTGGTTGTGACAACTGGGGCGATCTCTATTCAGGTGAGAATCCTTTGAGGATTCCCAGTCGGAATTCAGAGTGGGCCCGGGCCACTTCTTACAATATGCAGTTCTGGCTGTGTTCGCTCTGCAGGCCTGGAATACCTTCCTCCTGGTGCACTGGCATCATGCACCCTGGGGGTCATGTTGTCCTTCGGAACAGGGAGGCATTTAGTATCTCTAATGTACAAGGTCATGGGGTGACGTTGCCCATGGACCATTGCAAGCTCGGGAGGCATAGGAAATGGACTTTGGGGTACCTTTGATGGACAAGGCATGGGAGCTGTTTACGGTCCATTTTAATTTCCTACCCCGCACTTATATGACACCACTTCAACTTACAAAAGTAATGACAGAGTGCACTTCAACTTAGCCACCTATACCTTGACAGGTCATCTTCTTGCCCCCGCTGCAATTTTGCAGATTTTATGCACTTGGCATGGGTTGCCCCCTGGTGTATGCGTATTGGACTCACGTAGTGGAGACTATTGTGCGCAACACAGCACTGCAGGGTGCTCTCACATCCCAGTTCTTCTTTTTGGATAATATGGTGAGACCTAACCGCAGGAAGATGGCTTACAAATTCCTTCAATTAGTGCATGTGTTGGCTAGGAGGGGCATTGTGATTGTGTGGATGGCACAAGTGGCCTTGTCGCTGGATCGTTGGGAGAAAGATGTGATGGAATGGACCCTTGCCTTAGGAGGTACACATGAGGAGTAGCAGAAAGGATGAGAGATTGTAGGACGATATGGAAATGTGGGTGGCACTGTGTGACCGCTTTCTGAACCCTGATAGAGATCTCAGTGACGAGGATGAGGAGTATGAGATTGAGAATGTGTATGTTGCTTGTGATCGAATGCCGGTATCGAGTTACCTGAGTGCAGCCCCTCTCCACTATTTCAAATGTTATGTTTCATATAGGTACCCTAATATAGGCCCAGGTAACATCGCACCAACATTACCTCCCCTACACTACACTGTAACAAGCCTTATTAGTATTGAACCTTTTACCTGGTTCTAGTCGTGAGTGCAAAAGGAGGGTTTCTCCTAAACAATAGAGTCATATAACTCCATCAATAGACTCACACAGAATGAATGAATATTCATAAGAGTTCTTAGAAACCAGGCTGGAGCTACACCACCTTCCTCCCCATATCTACATACATGGTTCATCCCATACGTCATCCTCAAACCCAACAATGGCTAATACAAGTAACAAGGGACAAAGTGACCTTAGATACTTTCGGTATATATACAGCACCTCTTGCTAGTGTTAGTTAGAGGGAACCAAGAATTCCAGACCATCACACTGACCAGGGACTCTAAGGCTCCTGCATGCAGACGCTCCAGCTGGCAGTGGTCTGAACATCCCTTGCGGGGTGTCCAACCCGAGACCAAGAAGGGCTCCGACATTCTCACACTTCAGGTAATGGGGTTCGACTAAATCCTAGTGGGATTCTTGGCTTCACACGTACTCACATGCTTGGTACACTTAGGTACATCTAGATAGGCATCGTAGGAGTACGTGCATTTTTATCATGCATTTTATATTCATGTATTTATTCATGCTTATTGCAAGATGGTAAAACTGTACAATCCTTTTATATTCACTGTACTACTAATCATATATCTCTGCTACTGTCTAATGGTTGTTGCAGCTCATATATTTTACACGAGAATAACAACTGTTAAATAAAACCTTATTAAAACGCCCAGTCTGTTTATTCTGTTCCCTGAGATAAAATAAATGAGCACGAGTGACTGAGCAAAAAGTAGCACGTTGTTTCAACGATCTTGAGGCATCAGGGTTGTCATGTTCTAAGGTTGCCAGAAATTAATCCCTCCCCGATAAGAGGAGGCACTATGGGCACTCTGAGCTAGCTAAAGGGCAAATAGGCTAACATTTCTCGGTGGGGGTGTACAGAACCAGTCTGCCACCAATCCCACAGTTTATGCTATCCAAACGCGCAGCTCCTGCATGGATACTGTAGGAACTACACGACATGGCGCCACCAACGTTGGTTTGGTACTTAGTTAACAGTAGAATCTGAGTAGTTCAGTCGTGCTAATTCTCAGAGACCCCTACTCACAAAACACCAGAGACATCTGGAGTGGGTGGACACAAACTCCTCCACAGCTGAGTAGGCAAAATATCCTATTTATTGGCTGCTCGTCAATCAAGCTTGAAGGACATAGTATTCCTAAATTGTGAATAACACCTTATCTTAGTTTCCTTGAACAAACTTCTTTGTTTAAAAAATGAATGAGACTGGGGCGAAAATAACGCAGTATTGGAGCGCCGCCTCTCAGCAGAAGATGATGAGGTGGATGGAATTCTCATTCCACCTAAATTCAGACGTACTATCACCCTGAAACTACTAGAACATGGTTTATCAGCAAGGGGCGGCTTAGTTGTCTTTGTGATTGAGGCACACAAATCAAAGAAAACAGAGGTATTCTATTTGTGGGTTACATTCCCAGAAGCAGATGCTAGAACACACACATTTCACTCTTACACAGTGGGAGATGCACCAGCGGAATATGGTCCTTGCGAGGACTCACGTACCAGGAAAGTTTTTACTGGTTTAAAGGTGCCCTACCCCACTTAAGACACAGAGTAAGATTAGGCCAGCTCGGAGGAGACGGGACAACATGGCCAATATTAGCGGCCTACACACCACATCCTGACATTGATACAATGCCACAACCAGAATTACTCATACAACACAAAGATATAATTGAAGTCTACAGAAACTTGACACAATTCGTCATGAGGACTTTTACAGTCCAACCAACAACAGTTGAAACAAATGGAACTCAATCTCAGGGTACAGCAATTAAAAACTCCACAAATATTACACGCGGTAATGGGCAAAATGCCCACGAAACGTGAACAAATACCATTCTGTGTAGCTCAGAAAATAACTCAGCTCGAGGCTGTATTCCCAAATACCACCACATTTGAAAAACACAGAATGTTAACAATCTGCTTGCCCATGGGTATAACACCACAGTTAGAGGATTGTACCACTTGGGGTTGCCATATATACCAGAACTCATGGTATTCATTAGCGGTGATTCCAGATGTATTAAGACAAATACAAAACGAGTACAGAGCAGAGCCTGCTCTGAACTTAGGGAGGAAGTTATTAAATAACTACGACCAGGTATCAGCCATAATACTAGCTAATATTAAAGAGGAAGCAGCGTCAGTGGCAATCCGCCAATGCCTAAGGGAGTTCAGTCCATTAGACCAACCACATGAACTACCCACAATAATCGAAACTGCATATGCAGAATTAGGCAGAGACAGTTTGGGTGGAAAAGCTTTAAAACCACAACTGATGGCCAGTCCTGAAAAGGACACTTCTAAGTAGATATCTGCTTCTTCTTCTAAAAAGAACTGAGATAATAAAAAACAACATAATTCTACAGAAAAAAGATCTCAATCCCGAGGTAGATCTCCTCCACAGGAGCACTCTGATAAGAGGTATAATGTCAGGAATAGGGATAACATTAGGAAACCTGATACTGAAACACGTGTTGCTTGCCATCATCGCACTGCCTACTAGAGGGGACTCCATGTCTCAGTGTGCTGTCTGCCCGGAGGGATGCACAGAGTCACACAACACACAGACACCCACACAGACACTCAGGCACCCATAGACATACTCAGACAACCAATCAATAACCCATATAGACACTCAGTTAGCTACTTCCCAACCCATGCAGCCGCTTACACACCAACTAACAGACTGATACAGACATTCACACAGTTTAGCCACTAAGCCATGCATTCAGAAAGACATGTTTAATCACTCACCTATACAGTCAGTCACGCACCTACTAAATCATCCATTCAGACACACATGAACCCACTCATTCTTCAATACACCTTGGCATTTAAATCTATAAAACATATTTAAACTTTACATAAACACACAGTCACTGAATGATGTCATCAGTGATGTCATTTTAGATGTCATCATCGATGTCATCAGTGATGTCACTGCGGTACAAAAGGGGGTGGTGATGGATGGAGCATCAGAACCAATCAAACACTCACACCCAGTCAACAGATCTGGGTTTGATCCATCACCGTTCTTTAGCCTACTCTGCCACCCCAGTTCAGACATGGCCATATGCAAATCAGTCTGACCCTGTGCCTCATGGGAACAGTCCAGCCCGAACTACCAAGCCATGCCTTCCCTGGACCGGAAACAAGCTTCCTAGGACCGGTTTCTGGCATTTCAGCCGTCTTCAGCCAGGCTTGCTTGAATCCAGTGGCAAAGTGAGCAAGGGACTCACATCTGAGCATACCCTGCCAACTTATGGCGAACAAAGCGGTACAAAAGGGGGTGGTGATGGACGGAGCATCAGAACCAATCAAACACTCACACCCAGTCAACAGACCTGGGTTTGATCCATCACCGTTCTTTAGCCCACTCTGCCACCCCAGTTCAGACATGGCCATATGCAAATCAGTCTGACCCTGTGCCTCATGGGAACAGTCCAGCCCGAACTACCAAGCCATGCCTTCCCTGGACCGGAAACAAGCTTCCTAGGACCGGTTTCTGGCATTTCAGCCGTCTTCAGCCAGGCTTGCTTGAATCCAGTGGCAAAGTGAGCAAGGGACTCACGTCTGAGCATACCCTGCCAACTTATGGCGAACAAAGCGGTACAAAAGGGGGTGGTGATGGACGGAGCATCAGAACCAATCAAACACTCACACCCAGTCAACAGATCTGGGTTTGATCCATCACCGTTCTTTAGCCCACTCTGCCACCCCAGTTCAGACATGGCCATATGCAAATCAGTCTGACCCTGTGCCTCATGGGAACAGTCCAGCCCGAACTACCAAGCCATGCCTTCCCTGGACCGGAAACAAGCTTCCTAGGACCGGTTTCTGGCATTTCAGCCGTCTTCTGCCAGGCTTGCTTGAATCCAGTGGCAAAGTGAGCAAGGGACTCACGTCTGAGCATACCCTGCCAACTTATGGCGAACAAAGCGGTACAAAAGGGGGTGGTGATGGACGGAGCATCAGAACCAATCAAACACTCACACCCAGTCAACAGATCTGGGTTTGATCCATCACCGTTCTTTAGCCCACTCTGCCACCCCAGTTCAGACATGGCCATATGCAAATCAGTCTGACCCTGTGCCTCATGGGAACAGTCCAGCCCGAACTACCAAGCCATGCCTTCCCTGGACCGGAAACAAGCTTCCTAGTACCGGTTAAAGGCATTTCAGCCGTCTTCAGCCAGGCTTGCTTGAATCCAGTGGCAAAGTGAGCAAGGGACTCACGTCTGAGCATACCCTGCCAACTTATGGCGAACAAAGCGGTACAAAAGGGGGTGGTGATGGACGGAGCATCAGAACCAATCAAACACTCACACCCAGTCAACAGATCTGGGTTTGATCCATCACCGTTCTTTAGCCCACTCTGCCACCCCAGTTCAGACATGGCCATATGCAAATCAGTCTCACCCTGTGCCTCATGGGAACAGTCCAGCCCGAACTACCAAGCCATGCCTTCCCTGGACCGGAAACAAGCTTCCTAGGACCGGTTTCTGGCATTTCAGCCGTCTTCAGCCAGGCTTGCTTGAATCCAGTGGCAAAGTGAGCAAGGGACTCACGTCTGAGCATACCCTGCCAACTTATGGCGAACAAAGCGGTACAAAAGGGGTTGGTGATGGACGGAGCATCAGAACCAATCAAACACTCACACCCAGTCAACAGATCTGGGTTTGATCCATCACCGTTCTTTAGCCCACTCTGCCACCCCAGTTCAGACATGGCCATATGCAAATCAGTCTGACCCTGTGCCTCATGGGAACAGTCCAGCCCGAACTACCAAGCCATGCCTTCCCAGGACCGGAAACAAGCTTCCTAGGACCGGTTTCTGGCATTTCAGCCGTCTTCAGCCAGGCTTGCTTGAATCCAGTGGCAAAGTGAGCAAGGGACTCACGTCTGAGCATACCCTGCCAACTTATGGCGAACAAAGCGGTACAAAAGGGGGTGGTGATGGACGGAGCATCAGAACCAATCAAACACTCACACCCAGTCAACAGATCTGGGTTTGATCCATCACCGTTCTTTAGCCCACTCTGCCACCCCAGTTCAGACATGGCCATATGCAAATCAGTCTGACCCTGTGCCTAGGATGCTTGTTTCCAGTCCAGGGAGGACCTGGCGTGGCAGTTCGGGCTGGACTGTTCCCATGAGGCACAGGGTCAAGACTGATTTGCATATGGCTGGGTTCAAACTGGAATGGCATGGTGAGCAAAAAAACGATGGATTTAGGCCCAGATCTCTGTACTGGGGTGAATGTATGACATTGTTCTGCATTCTGTCCATCAATTGTTGTTTTTGCATCAGTGATGTCACTGACCATGTCATGAATGATGTAATATATGACGTCATCAGCAGTGCATTGCGGGGGCGAAGTTCTCTGGTTTTGTACGAGTGAAATGTCCAACTAACTATAATGTCCTTGAAACCTGTGTTTTTTTCAGTGAATATATATATATATATATATATATATATATTCACTGAAAAAACCATAGGTTTCACACATGTTATAGTTAGCGGAAATTTTCCTGATAAAAAACCAATGAAATTCCCCCGTTATAGTTAGTGCAGGCAACTGTAACTCACGCGACCGCAATCCTCTGCTGATGCTAATACTGTATTTAGACACTTATTTGCCCATGTCTTCTTCCATACATTTTTAGCTATACATATATTACAAATATTTTTTTTTCATAAAGACACATATGTCATCAGCAGAGGATTGCGGTCGCGTGAGTTATAGTTGCCTGCACTAACTATAACGGGGGAATTTCATTGGTTTTTTATCAGTAAAATTTCCGCTAACTATAACATGTGTGAAACCTATGGTTTTTTCAGTGAATTTGCAAGGTTTTTTAAATGCTAATTCCTAACTATAAAGTGTGTGAAACCTATGGTTTTTTCAGTGAATTTGTACGGTTTTTTAAATGCTAAGTAACTTTACGCCATTCGTGGCGTGCGCGCCCACTTAACGCAGTTCGTTCCGTGCGTGCACGGTGAGCTTCGCGCACCGTGCGCGCACAGTGGGCACGCGGTGCGCTTCGCGCACCGCGCGCCCACTTTACGCAGTTAGTGCCGTGCACGCACAGTGGGCACGCGGTGCGCTACGCGCACCGCGTGCCCACGTTACGCTAGATGGGCCATGTACGCACGATGCGCTTCGCGCACCGTGCGCACATGGAGGACATATGATGCACTTCGTTTTGAAAGCTAATATTTTAATTTTTCGTATATGTTATAAGCCATGCACAAATGGTGCCCTTCGGGCACCATTTGCACACGGGGTGGAGAGAGTGTGGATAACTTAACGCAGTTCGTTCCGTGCGCGCACAGTGGGCACGCGGTGCGCTTCGCGCACCGCGCGCCCACTTTACGCAGTTAGTGCCGTGCACGCACAGTGGGCACGCGGTGCGCTACGCGCTCCGCGTGCCCACGTTACGCTAGATGGGCCATGTACGCACGATGCGCTTCGCGCACCGTGCGCACATGGAGGACATATGATGCACTTCGTTTTGAAAGCTAATATTTTAATTTTTCGTATATGTTATTAGCCATGCACAAATGGTGCCCTTCGGGCACCATTTGCACACGGGGTGGAGAGAGTGTGGATAATTTTTTTTTTTATTATTATTTTTTTTAATATTTTAGTTTAACTCATCTTTAATAAGCCATGCACAATTGGTCCCTTCGGGCACAAATTGCACACGGGGTGGGGAGAGTGTGGATAATTTTTTTTTTAATATAATTTTTTACCGTACGCGTACGGTAAGCGTAATCGGCGAAATTAGCGAAAAAATATAAATTCCGTTTTTGGCCTTGGGGGATCTTTGGGGACTCCCTCAACATTGCTATGTGTGTGGGAGCTGTCTAAACAGCCCCTTTACATGTTTTTGGGCTTAATATTTTGAACATCACTCTCAGTGCGAGAGAGAAAATGGCGGCCGCCGCTTCCTGGTTTCGGCCGATTCGAATGTTTACTAAGATCTAAGAGCCAATCAGAATCGCGCTCGCGCACGCCACCGTACGCGTACGGTAAGCGTACCGTAAGCGCACCGTAAGCTGGCTCAGATATATATATTGATTTAAAGGCTATTTTCTCAGAATCTACTGAACAGATTTACACCAAACCTACAAAAGGCACTTCCTTGACCTGAGGACTACCTCTCTGCCAAATTTCTAGTAATTCTGTTCAGCCGTTCGGGCTGTAGCCCTGTCTAAAGGTCCTATGGAAAAATGCATGGGAAAAACGCGTTTTGGGACCCCCCTTTTATCTCAGCCCCCGCTTGACGAATCCCCCCGAGACTTTCAGGGAAGGAGCGGAGCGTAGCGCCCCACCTATTTTGAAAAATTCGCGAGGATTCGTCGACCGGCGCCAAGGTTATTCAAAATAGAATGTTGCGGATTTCCTATGGAAACGTGGTCCTAACTATAACTACCTACTGGCGACCGCCAGTAGGTAATATATATATATATATATATATATATATATATATTCACAGAAAAAACCTTAGGTTTCAGGCACGTTATAGTTAGGAATTAGCATTTAAAAAACCTTAGAAATTCACTGAAAAAACCATAGGTTTCAGGGGCGTTATAGTCAGCTGGACTTTTCACTCGTACAAAACCATTGAAATTCCCCCGTTATAGTTAGTTCAGCTAACTATAACTCGCGCGCCCGCTATGCACTGCTGATGACGTCACATATTACATCACTCATGACATGGTCAGTGACATCACTCATGACATCACTGATGACATCTCAAATGACATCACTGATGACATCACTGATGACATCATCCAGTGAATGTGTGTTTTTCGGAAAATTACATATGTTTTATATATGTATATCTCAAGATCGATGGAAAAATAAATGGGTATATAAGTGTCTAAATGGAGGATTTGTTTTTGAAAAATTGATTGTATAACTGACTGATTAAGTCACCGCCCTCACCGCCGCCACGCTAAAAAGCACCTTGGAACACCGCAGCGCGGGACGCGCTGCTTGCCATCATCTCACTGCCTGCTAGAGGGGACTCCAAGTCACAGGGTGCTGTCTGCCCGGAGGGAGGAGCCTGCCGTCACCACCGCTGCGCTAAAAAGCACCTTGGAACACCGCAGCGCGGGACGCGCTGCTTGCCATCATCTCACTGCCTGCTAGATGGGACTCCAAGTCCCAGGGTGCTGTCTGCCCAGAGGGATGAGCCTGCCGTCACTGCCGTCGCACTGAAAAGCGCCTTGGAACACCGCGGGATGCGCTGCTTGCCATCATCTGACTGCCTGCTAGAGGGGACTCCAAGTTCCAGGGTGCTGTATGCCCAGAGGGAGGAGCCTGCCGTCACCGGCACTGCGCTAAAAAGTGCCTTGGAATAACGCAGCGACGGACGCGCGCGGGCCACGCCGGGGCAAAGCCCGGGCCAAGGGCGGGCCCATCCTTGCCCGTCTTTGACAGGAAGAGATAGGACAGGGCCAAACCCCTTGAATCCGGTGGACAGCCTACGGCCTGAACTGCTTACAGCCATCACATCTCAGGTTTGACTATATGTGCTGTCTACTGTAGCAATCCCTGATTGTTTTCACACCACACATTCACAGTTCTTGCCTACCTAGAGACTAAAAGATCTACATTGACTGTTATTATTTAGTCCTTAACGCAGTGGGAAGTTGACCGGTTGTTTCTTCTAATTGTTAAACTTTCCAACCATGGGGAAAAGGAAATTAATGGAGGCGAGTGAAAGGGGAAGGGGGGGGGGGGGGAAGGGGTACAGCCGGCAGGGATAATAGGGGAAAAAGGCTAGAAAGATCCAAAAACAAACACTGAAACTGACCCAACCAGGAAGTAACTGCGTCATGGATAGAATAGATACACTCATTACCGAATGTGAGGGTATCCTTGAGGATGATACATCCGTTCAGTTCCTAACCACCGATCTATCCCAAGGCTCCATACGTACAACTATTCACAGCCCTGGCCGACAGTTAACTATCCCTGCAATGTTCCACAAACCGACAGAAGGTGGAAGCTCAGTAATTAAAAAGAGCAAGACTATAGATACTGGGGAGGGTAGACAGGCCGCCGTCAAGAATGTAAACGATAATTTCCAGCTATTGGGAGCTGAAGTCGCCTGTGCTAACAAGTTCTCCCCTTTGACTGACTCTCTGGCTGGAGATGGTCTGGACACCCAGCCATGTACTTCCTCTCCTCTGTCTGACTGTCCCTCTCCCGAGCCTGCTCCTCGCTCTTGTACCAACTTACCCCTAGATCCCCAGGGAACACACTATTTTATTAATGAATTGAGGTTGGAATTATCATCAATGCTACTAATCATCGTAGATCTAACATCTATGGTTAAACTCCTAGTACAAAGGATACCTACCTATATCAGAAGCCACAAAAAACAATTTAAGTCAGGACGACCAGCTTAGAAAGGCAAATTATAATAAACATAAGCCTGGCTCTGAAAGTATTGGCTTAGCTAGTAATGTTTCCCCCCAGTCTCATCGCTGGTCTACGGCAGGAACAGAAATGATCCCTATGGCTAGGCCAGGTCGCCTGAACATGACCAGTGTAAAATCAATTCCGGCACAAACAGTTAATAATCGACCCTGCCTATTAAGAACAGGAAATTCCTTACACAACACCCAAGAGCGTAGATCTATAGTGCCCAGTTCCAACTCACCACAGGCCTCTACAATCTTTATGGTAAACGTACCCAAATTTGCTAACAACAATGTCACAGAAAGTGCAGATTCCCTTACCAACAAAGCAATACACTGGATCCATTATGTGAGGGGTGTCGCTCCATCATTCACGAAGATATTATTAGCACAAGAAGGCTCACCTCACGAACTGACCCAAAGGACAAGATCTTGCAGAAAACATGCTAGCATTAGAATTCCTCACATCGTCCCCAGATAACTCTTCATTCCAATTTGGACGTTTCCCACTCACTGATAGCTATGGATGCTTCTCTGGGCAACAACATCCCCCTCAAGTAGGGTCTTCCACCTTGGATGTTAATGATTGACTCGTGAACACGACCTATGAAGAACAGGAACCCCAGGGAGTTCTTTTAGTTAACAGAGAATCCTGGTTCTGCACTCCTTGTAAGTACATGCCATCATGCCCTATTAGCAACATAGTGCCAGATTACACACTAGTAACACTATTGTCACCGCTGAAGCCGGGCATTCCTGGCGGGGGAGGGGGGGGCATTGACTGGCCCCAGTGGCAGGGGTCCAGCCTGTGGTCGCTCTGCAGGACTGTCGGTGCTTTCCTGGAACATAGCCGGGTTAGGTTCTAAGATTGCATCCCCCGATTGGCACTCCTTTATGGACCAATACGACATTTCCCTCCTGCAGGAAACCTGGATGGTGGATTCCTGCTTCCAAGCAGGCTACCTAAATTATAGCATACCAGCTACTAGGGGGGGAAAAGGATGCACCTCGGGTGGGTTACTAATCTGGGTTCGCCAAGAATTGGGTTTTGTCGTACAGACACTAGAGTCGAATAACAAGGACATCCTAGCAATTACGGTAAAATGGGGCCAAAGAGACACTATTGACGTCTATGACGTCTATGCAAGAGGGACTAATGGTAAAATATCGGAAGTTTTAGCGGCTCTCGATGGTTTACTAGACCAGCATTCTGGGGGCAGGAATGTATTAATAGCTGGTGATTTTAATGTGACCTTTGAGCCCCTTATAAATGAGAATCATAACCTTACTGAAGATGCAGATGACCAGTGGGGAATTCCTAAACTAGAATTAGCTCCCATAAAAAATGGACGGATGTGGTGATTCAATTACATTCTATCTGCCTGGAGAAAGGCCTAAGGGCAACAAAAGGCAGAACCCCATCCGATAGACTTGGGGCGTGTACATTCAATAATGGCCTAAGCACTAGCCGCATCGATTATTTACTGATTAACTTCCTAACTATGGAATGTGCTAAGTGATATGGTGGTCTTAGAGAGGCTTGAGAGCGATCATAACCCTTTGTGTGCAGTTTTTAACCTTTCAATAAAGGAAGTAGTTAAACCCATGTATAGAGAAATTGTCACTCAAGTATTTGTCCTCGACAAATTATATAAGGAGGTTAAAATGGGCGTACCTACTGGAGAACCCTGAAGCCCTCGGAAATATATCCTTGGATACTAATAGTGCTATATCCTCATTAGAAGTTCTCCTCTCCAACTCCACAACCCCTGAGTCTATAATAGACTCAAGGGTTGCGTACCCATTTTTTTAAGCATTCTAAGACTAGAAGTACCAACTCTAGAAATATTTCAAAAGGGTTTAACGCAGAATGCAGGGAGGCACGAAAGTCTCTAGGGAGCGCAATAAGAGAAGGGGATCCTGCCAAAGTACGCATGGCTAGGCAAATCTATAAGAAAGTGTAACATATAGCCAAGAAAACTTGGGATGAGACAGATGGTTGGACCTCAAACGTGCCTGCGAGAGTAAAAATTGTAAAGAGTTGTGGGATGTTGTAAAATGGGGCAGTGGTGGCCGACCGACAGAACCAATAAACCATGTAAGTCAGGACCAATGGGTTAACTACTTCAAACCCCAATATGCCTGTAACCCAGAGGGCAGTGAAATGCCTGAGTTCTCATTTTCCTATTTATGCTGCCTTTGTTGATCTCAAGTCAGCTTTTGACCTTGTCTCCCGTGTTAAATTGTGGGCTGTATTAAAAGAGCTAGGCATACCCCATGAATTATTGTCACTGATAGTTAGACTCCATGAGGGAAACTACGCAAGAATCAGATGGGCATACAAGCACGGACTACTAACACCTTCCCCCAAGAAAGAGGAGTGCAACAAGGTTGCGTAATGGCACCTACACTTTTCTTTCTGTTTATTAACGGGATCGTAAAATTTATGGAAGCTACACCCACTGACGCTCCTGTCCTAGCTAGTGTGAGAATACTGATCCTAATGTTCGCGGATGACACGTTGATTATCGCTAAAACACCAAGCGGTCTGCAACGAGCCCTGCTGCTCTTTGAAGAGGTTTGTCATCTGCGGGCCTGGTAATCAATGTGTCAAAATGAAGTTTATGACCTCTAATCCACCTAGATCATTTAGAGGAGGAGTGGTATTGAATAACCGACCTCTAGAGCAGGTAAAAGACTATACATATCTAGGGGTCACAATGCAGGGAGACATGAATTGGAATAAGCAACTGGATTTGGCTACACTGAAGCATCGTCAACTGGCGGGAATTCTGCAAAAAGAGTTCAATACTTCACTAACTAAACCATTTAGTCCAGTCCTGCAAATATATAACACGAAAGTTAAAATCTGTGTTATATGGGGCAGAGTTGTGGAGTTTTAATAATCTTTCCAAATTAACATTAGCGGAAAACACGTTCTTGCAGAACATTACTAAACTCCCACAAAGCACACCAATACGTCCGCTGCTCCATGACCTGGGTAGGAAGTCACTGGCCGACATAGCCAGATTGCGACCCCTCCTACATTGGCGGAGAATCTGGTCAACACCAGAACTAAGAGCTTATGCACTTGGCCTTAAGGACTTAGAGTAGATTGTTATAAAAAAAAGTCAGATGGTTGCAGGAAATCAGAATTATGTTATTCAATATTGGCATGGCTACACTGTGGGAAAATCCAGAAAGTACCCTGTTTCCAACTAAGGCTTTCCTAAAGGAAAGATACTGGAGTTGGGTGATGGATAACATCGTCAGGAGTGTGATCCTCTAACACTAACAGGATACTTTCTGAATGTGAAGCTTATGCAAAAGCAGGAACCATACTGGGACATAATCACAAAACCACATGATAGGAAGCTATACTTCCAATTCAGAGTTTGTACCTTGCCAATAAGGTTATTTTTGGCAAAATGGGACATGCAAACCAGTGTCTCCTGTCCAGTATGCCCGCTCATCCAGAATCCCTGGCCCATTTATTGTTTGCTTGCCCAGCTTATACGGCTCCACACCGTATGTGTCTGACCCCAATTCTCCATCACTGGGAACTGGAAGCAATGAAGTGGCGCTTAAACTACTTCGCACAGAAACAACGACATCTATTGTCATCGCTTTGGCAACGTTTTTAGGCTGGGCATGGTCTATTAGATCTCAAATAATTTCAGTTGGGTAGTGGTTATGTTATGTGTTTATGTACTGATTCCCAAATGCCCCTAAACCTTTGATCTACGTTTTTTGACTTCCATAGTCCATCTGATTTAGATAACAGTGGTTTTTAAGAATAGTGTGGCATGGCAAAGGTTGATATTAATTAATTTTGTTTTGCATGATAAGTAGCAAAAAGATATAATGTATTTAACCATTACTAAGATGTGTTCAAAGTTTTAAATGCCCACAGTTTTTATGCCTTAAATGTTTTAACTGTTTTTATATTTCTTAGTGCAAATCGATTTTTAATGTACTATTAATTAACGTAATTTTTCCAGCATTCTCTGACCTCGTTCCCATACATTTTAAACATGCATATGCATGAGAGTGTGCAGTAGCCCTAGCTCCAGCATTCATGCTGGGTGGGATGAGGAGTCAAAAGTTAAAAGTTTCACCAAATGCTCAGAGGCAATACCCTATAAAGCAAGAAGCTAGGTGGCCAAGATGGCGGTGTGAGCAGACGTGTTGCTCTGGAGCTCCCGCCGACTGCCTGCTGCAGCACCGGCCTTTGGGTCGTTATCGCACCTGCCGACCCACGCAACGGGGCCGGCTGAGTCCCGGAATAGTTGAGCTGTTGATCCGGGGCGACAGTGGCAAGCGGGAGAGCTCTTCTTGGGAATTACGGTGCAGCATCGGACGAGGAGCGTGGTGAGGCCTGGAGCGGGAGGCTCGCACACCGTGAGGCCTGAGAGTCGGTGAGATAGCCTGCCCGGCCTCCCAAGTGGCGCAAGGACAAAACTCTAAGGGACCTGTTTGTGAAGGTACGGGCTGGCCAGCAACCCGACGACATGGCGACCGATGGGGCCCACCCAGCAGCCGAGAAGAGTGATGGCGCAGAACCGATTACCAAGGCCTTCCTGGAGTCCATGTTTGCAGCCCTGAGGGACGATATTCAAACTCTCAAGCAGTAGTTCACGGCGGAACTCAGAGAGGTCCGCAGAGATGTGGACGGCATTGGGGAGAGAGTAGCCGAGCTGGAGGGCAAAAGTGACGGACGAGACACGGAGCTGGCGGCGCTGCAACAGGAAGTCCTAAGGATCCATGAACAGCAGGTCGACCTCCAGACGCACGTTGAGGACCTGGAGAACCGGTCTCGGCACCACAATATACGGATCCGCGGAGTGAAGATGGATAACGATTCGAAGGACCTTTTTAGGTACACAAGAGAGCTCTTCAATCACATTCTGGGCAGGCCTCTTGAGGCGGAGTTGCGGATCGATCGTGCTCACAGAGTGGGGCTCCCGCGGGCGTCATCCTCCCCTCCACCGGACATATTAGTATGTGTCCAAGACTATCATACCAAAGAGGACATAATGCTAAAGGCCCGCCAAATGCATCCAGTGTTGTTCCGTGACCAAAAGCCGGTTTTGTTTCAGGACCTATCTGCCCTCACCCTTCACAAACGCAGAGCCTTCAAGCCCATCACCACGCATCTCCAGCAATGCAATATCCCTTCCAGTTGGGGCCATCCTTTCAGATTGGCATTTCGTATTGACAATACGCTATATCAATTACGTTCCTTGTTAGAACTGGCGATTACTGGTTGGCTAGGGCTTGCGCCAAAGCCAGGCAGAAACCACCACTCTAGTCATGGCTGGGGAGTTACACGCCAAAGATAACCCCTGCTCACCCCCTTGGTAGCTTGGCACGAGCAGTCAGGCTTATCTCTGAGGCAAGGTGTAAAGCGTTTGCGCGCGCACCCAGCAACAACAACCAAGGCCCACCACAAAGGAAACTCCACACAAGGTATTCTATAAAAATAGCCTTTGTATTATACCAAACACATTAGATAAAAACACACACTTTACAATGTGCCAACAGGCACGGGCAGAATTTACAAGGGATTATATGTACAGGGGACAGGGCCACATGGACCACTGTCAGGAATTAGCACTTTTTAGAAATAACACTTAGAACATAGGAATAAAATTGTAGTACAAAAACATATATAGCACACAACCAGTACTTACTGGTATCAGGTAAGTACCACCTACGCAACCCTAACCACCTTAGGAGAATGTCACGCAGGGAACTAGAACCTCACTAGCACCACCTGTACTAGGAGAAAACAAACAACCACCTAAGTATCACAATACCTGTAGGGGTAATAGAACGTTACACATGATGCATCACATTCAGAGGTGTAGGGAAGGAAAACACATGATGCATAAAAACACATTCAGAGGTGCAGGTTAGGAACATTAGCGAGGAACTCACATGAGCCACCACCTGTGGCAGTCCCTAGGCCAACTGGCCTTGTCTGGGCTAGGATGCCCTGTCCCAGTCAAACTGCGCCTGCTGCACAAGCCAAAAAGCGCAAATATCCCAACCTAAACGTTGCAGCTGCCCCTAAGTGCTGGGCAGCTGTAGAACTGAGCGTGGGCACCACTGTGCCCCTCAAAGCAAATCCGCCACTCTCGTGGAGCCTCTCCTGGGCTCTGGCCGCACAAAATGCCCCCTAGAGCCTTTGTGGCTCAAGATCAATGTGCCCCTTTGTTGGAGTCCCTCTGGACTCGGATCGGATAAAATGCCCCCGATGTTGGAGTCTCGCAGACTCGAAAAGAATGGTGCCCCTAACGCTGGAGCGGCCCACTGCCTTCCGGGGCCGCTCTGATTGCCACTACTATGCCAGGCAACGTTGGAGCCCTCACGGGGCTCTGACACTGCCCCCGCACCCCCAACACATGCGCGGAGTCCCCCAGCCCTTTGCACTCACCGGGCTGCTCTCCGGGGACTCCCGCGTCGTCTCTCCTCTCGGCGGCGATGGACTTCGGAGCATCTCTGCAACGCGGAGGGGCAGGCACCGACAATGTGCCTCGCGCCCCCTCCGCACCAGCTCCGGCCACACACCGCCTCTCGGTCCAGCGCAGGGTGGGCTTCCCGCCTGGATCTTCCTTCTCCCGGGCACTTCGTTCTTGGCAGAGTGCCCCGGGGCGCAGGGTAGGCTCCTGCCTGCTCCGGGGCTCCGACCAGCCGCGACGCTTCGGTAGGAGGCGGGGTAGGCTCCCGCCCTCCTATTCTAAGTTCTGGTTGTCCCGGAGGCCCGCCCTCGGCCTGCCTGACTTCCGGCTGAAGCCCGGTCGCGGCGGTGATTCCCTCGGCAATGAGAGGGGTAGGCTCCCTCGCAAACGAGCACAACGGCGGGGTGGGCACCCACCGAACCTGGCAGATACCGGCGGAATCGCGGGGTGGGCACCCGCTATCGAAATCAAAGCGCTCACAGCGCTATAAAGTCAGACAGCGCTCACAGCGCTATAAAGCCCAAAAAGCGCTCACAGGCGCTACAAGCAGAAAGGTCCAGTTATCAAGTCTTCCAAGAGCAGGGGGTCAAAGACTGGGCCCAGAGCCAGCTCACAGGGCCCTCCAGCAGGGAGGCAGTCCCCAGTGGCAGTCTCTCCTGGCGCCCAGCAGCAGCAGGCCCCCCCTCAAGTGGATCCTGCAAGAGAACAAATTGTAAGGGGACACAGCCCCTTTTTATACAGTAAAAGTCTTTGTCTGAAGGTGCAGGGAATGGGCGAACCAGTTACAACAGGTTCCTGAGCACTTTGTTTTGCTCAGCCCCTCTCCCTATTCACTGGCAGGGCTAGGGTCATCAGACGCACCACAGGGGCCGGAGCCAGCATTGTGTGGGGAAAGCCCTGTCCTATTCAGGACCCAGGTGTACTCCTCCCCAGCCATCAGTATGCTAAACTCCCATTCACCACTGGGTGACTCCTCCTGACTCTGGGGAATCCCTAGCCCGTCACATAACCTCCACCAGCCAATCGCCAGACAAGCCACACATTTCATACTGCACACCGAAGTGCCCACTTCTAGAAGTGGCACTTCCACACTAGGTACATGCACGCCGCACACATCATCGCGCAGCATTCAATCACACGAGTCCGCACATACCAAACTCGGGCCTGCACACCCCACGCATCAGGAACTACCAGGACACATACATTCCCCCATGCATTCCTATGGGAGGGCAGGCCAACCTCACAACACGCACGCACTTTACCCTGGGACACAGCGGTAAAGTGCGCAGAAACCAAAAAGCACTACACCAAGTCACCAATAAAAAGCAAAAAGTCTCGGGGGTGAACCTGCCAGAAGGGCCAAGTCCAACATTCCTTGTCGGAGGCGGGCAGGCTGCTGGGAGTGGCGCTCCCAACAGGCGATAGTGAAGACGATAATCCTCCAACAGATGTAAATGATTCACAGCCCAGATGGCGTCAGCAGGGCTGTCGACGGCGCACCAGAAAACCTCCAATGGCAGAAATACTCAAAGGCCAGCAGGCGGCTCTTGAGACTGTCTCCACGGAACTGACCGGCTCTCCGTCTGGCTGACCCCGGCAACAACAATGGACCGGCTAGTTAATTGTTTTCTACACTGGTCGTAGGCGGGAGGGGTGGGCGTCTTACCGCAGGCTACTTACCCCATGATACAGTCTTTCCATTCACCGGGAGGTGGAGGACAATTGGTTACTATACACTTTTCTTCCCTGTTGCCTTTATTGCTCTTGTTTTTGGGGACTTTGTTGGGGGATCCAGGGTTCCATGTCCACCTTCTGGAGGGGCCACCGGGGCTCCACCAGACAATATCACACACGTTGACTCCTCACTCTGCACTTCTCCCATGTGCTCTAAAGGGTCTTGCTTGCGCCGCCCGGTTCCTTTAGTTAACATAAATGCCAGCTTCCACTCTTAAATTACTAACCCTCAATGTCCGAGGTCTCAATAACCCCGTGAAGCGTAGGGCTGTCCTATCATGCCTCGAAAACTCTCAAGCCGATCTATGCCTTTTGCAGGAAACACAACTACTAGCTAGGGACTGCCACCGCCTCCGATCCCGTAAATTCCCGACGCAATTCTTTTCCTCTGGCCCTACCAAGTCCGCAGGGGTGGCGATACTGGTGGCTCATCGGTTTAAGGGGGAGATCCTGCAGAAAGAGGCAGAAATCAGCGGTCGGCTGCTGGCCTACAGCTTCGACCTGGGCACCATGACTTTCACCATTGGCTCCCTCTACGCCCCAAATGAGGGCCAAGAACAATTCCTCCAATCCGCTCTTACTGACATCACGGCCACGACTGACCACAACATTATTATCGGGGGGGATTTGAATCTGGTTTTCGATAACACACTGGACAGATCCTTTCATCAGACGCACCAAGCCGGTGCACTCTCGGCAACAGGGATGGAAAGATTGCTGGACCTAGGGCTCCGCAATTTGTGGCGCAGTTTCAATCCACATAGTTGGTAATACTCTTACTACTCCCACGCACATAAGACATATTCAAGGCTGGACTATCTTTTGGCATCTACTTCGGCCCGAGCGATAGCGACAGGGGTTGAGATGGGGGTTGCTTCACTCTCCGATCATGCACCGGTGTTTGCTACTTTTACCCTCCCACCCATGTCACAGCCTGCCAGGGTATGGAGCCTTAGAGATACTCTCCTACACCAAGCAGACGTGGTCACACATATACAGAGTTCCATTACTGATTTCCTGTCACATAACGCTAACACTGACACAACTCTGGCAACACAGTGGGCGGCACTAAAGGCAGCCCTCCGGGGGGAGTTTATTGCCATCTCGGCGGCTGACAACATAGAACGTAGGCGCAAACGGGATGACCTCACACAACAGACAGAAGAGCTGGAGCAGATGCACCAGAGCACGGAAGCCCCCCGAGTGTGGCGTCAGCTTAAAGCTGTACGCCAACAACTTGCAGCCCTGGATCAGGATAGGGCGGGGTTTGCAGCCTTGAGGTTGAGACATGCCTACTACACTGGGGGTGATAGGTGCGGGCGCCTTCTTGCCCACAAGTTACGTGAGGTCTGGCAAAAGCAGGGGGTCCAAGAGATCTGCAGGGGAGACGGCCGAGGCGTTCTGTGATTTTTATGCGACGCTTTATACTGCCTCTCCTTTAGAAGAGAAGGAGGGGGCCGCCTTTCTGGACTCTGTCGCTCTCTCGGATCTGACTCAGACACAGGCCGACCTATTAGATAGGAACATCCGCGTTGAGGAGGTAATGGCTGCCATCGCCCGGCTGAAGCTTGCAAAGGCCCCCAGCCCAGACGGCTTCCCAGCCATCTTCTATCAAATGTTTTGTGCCCGGCTCGCTCCCCTCCTCACCCAACTTTTTAATTCCTTCTCCGAACCTGGGGCGATACCTCAGGATCTTTTAGAGGCCTCTATAGCAGTAATCCCTAAGCCGGGGAAGGATAGGACTCAGTGTGGTGCGTACCGTCCCATTCCCCTTCTAAATGTAGATCTCAAAATATATATAGGGATTCTGGCCAATCGCCTTGCACCCCACATGCCCAGACTTATTGACCCGGACCAGGCAGGTGTTATTCCGGAGCGCCAAACATCGGACAACACGAAGCGTTCTCTCCATCTTATCAAGAAGGCTTTTCGCACGGAGGGAGAGTATATGCTACTTACAATCGATGCCGAAAAGGCATTCAACAGAGTTCATTGGCCATATTTGGAACGAGTCTTGAAACGGATGGGCTTGGGAGAGAAGTTTCGTACCCACATATTTAATTGTTATAAGTTCCCGTCTGCCTCTGTCTGGGTGAATGGTTATACGTCCACTAGATTTCCGATAGAGAGAGGCACCAGACAGGGTTGCCCTCTGTCGCCCCTCCTTTTTGCCGCCTACATGGAACCGCTGGTCCAGAGGATACGGCAAAATCCAGCAATCTCTGGGATCAAGTTCGGGGGCTATGTCCATACCATCAGTCTGTGTGCGGATGATGTGCTGATATCGTTCTCTAATCCGCGCAATGCTCTGCCGGCATGCCTAGCGGATTTGGACACCTTTGCGTGGGCCGCAGGGTTTAAGGTAAATACCGACAAATCACTGGCTCTTGCTCTCTCCCTTTCACGATCCACTCGGGAACACCTTCAGAGTCTGCTACCCATTCAATGGGCTCAAGATACGATCCCATATCTGGGGATTCAGCTGGCGTCCACCCTTCCACAAGTCGTTGCTATCAATTATGCCTCCTTTCGTCGGAAGATCCGTCGAGAACTTGGCCAATGGAAACATCACTCCCTCTCTTGGCTGGGCAAAATTGCAGCGGTCAAGATGACCATTTTGCCTCAAATTCTCTATTTCTTTTGCACTATTCCTCTACATCCGCCCCCCGGTTGGAAGCAGCAGACGCAATCAGAACTTGCCCAGTTCATATGGCACGGCCGGAAGCCGCGAATGAAGCTGACATTGGCGACTCTATCCCCAGAGGGAGGCGGACTGGGAATCCCTGATCTACAGCTTTACTACCAAGCAGCCCAATTGTGATACCTGGTTGAATGGAGTCGCTGGGAATCAGAGAAACATTGGTTGTTTCAGTACCAAGCAGTAGCAGCGCGGCCTTTGCAGGAAATTCCCTTTTTACGCAAACTACATAGACCCCCTAACCTGTACGCCTCGTATATTGCCCGTGTTCCTCTTGAAGTGTAGGACCACACTAATATTAAGCATGAACTCACTACCTTTCCCTCCCCACTTACTTCTTTGCTGGACAATCCTGATTTCGCCCCGGGAATGGACCAGGTGGCCTTTGCGAGATGGAAGCCGGCGGGATGCCGCTTTCTGTACCATCTGTATGGTGCAGACAGCATTATTCCCTTTCAGAAATTCAAACAGGAGTACGGGCTACCCGAGTCGGAGAGGCTCAGGTATTTGCAAGCTCGACATTGGGCGCTTGGTGAGCGAGTTCGCCCGTTGGCTGATAGACGCTTTTCCCCCTACGAGCGATGGCTCATTACACGCATGTCGGATAAACAACTAATCTCGGACTTATATAGGATGCTACAGACCAGACTTGCACACATGCACAACCCCGGCAGGGCGCATTGGGAGAGGGAGCTAGGCAGAACACTCAGCCACAAGGAGTGGGAGGGTATCTACTATAGGGCCCGACACTCAGCTTATCACATGGGGCTCACTGAAACTCTCACGAAGGTGGTAACATATTGGTACTACACCCCAGAACGTCTACATTCAATGGACCACACGAGGGAGGCGAGGTGTTGGAGGGGGTGTGACCATATAGGCACATTGGTGCACCTGTTGTGGGAGTGTGAACGTATTCAACATTACTGGACGCAGGTGATTGATGAGGTAGATAAACACTTTAACACTGTGCTACCACGATTCCCAGTGTACATTTTGCTAGGTCTTCCAAACCCCTTGACTTACCCGCTTTGATCACTTAGAGGTCGGCAAATGGCAATAGCGCTGGGGTCGGCGATACAGAACATATTTACTTACTGGCGTACGCCCACCATTCCGACCTTTACGGGTTGGCTGTATCGTTTGTGGTATGTCCTCGGAATGGAGAAACTTACACTGACGATGGCGGGAGAGGGGCCCAAGTATGGAGAGTTGTGGCAGCCTTTTCTGGCCCTCTTGGCTACCGAATTTCGAGAAGTCACCTGCCCACGCTACTTACGTTTATTACGCCTTGCGGACACACCAAAGACGGAGGGGTGAGGAAGTCACACCAGGGGATCTTGAGGACGTAGAAGGTGGACATGGAACAGGGGTGGGGGTGGGAGGGGGAGGGGCTCGGGGAGGGGCGGGGTTTCGTGTTTTTTCTTGAATTTAGCCTTTGTTTAGATTTTGTGTGGTTGCCTTTTTCAGGGTGTGTGCCCGCTGTCAGGAACACACTCCTAAGTCGGCTTGTTCAGTCACATGCCCTACACCAGTATGTTTTGGATTGTTCAACCTGTCAGGATTGCCCTGTGTGTTTTTGAAAATTCAATAAAAAGATTTAAACCATAAAGCAAGAAGCTAAAAAACAGGTCAGGGAGATCTTAGATCAACTTAAATACTAAGGGGTGATCGAAAATTGCACCTCACCAATGAACAATCCTTTGTTTCCCGTATCAAAACTGGACAACTCAAATCATCTAGTTTTAGATTACAGACATTTAAACACTTGCACAAAGACATTCGCTGTGCAAAATGCACTTGCTTTGAACAGAGGAAGGCGGGCAAACATGAAAAAATGGGTAAGGATTCCTGGGATTTACCATATAGATTTCGATGCCGGAGTGGGGATCGAGAAGTGTTTCTAAGTGGTACAAACTGCAAGAACGCTTTGAGTGGTTCTCTCATGTGCCAGGACATTTCATTGCACGGGGCTTGTAATTGGTCAGTAGCAAACTTGTCCTGCCACATGAAAGGGGCTCCAGCTGCCGTGATTAAACCGGTGGTCGAGCTGCTCGCGAATGGGAGTTACTTGCTGCTGAACGATCAAGGTGGCTGTGGTATGCTTCCGGGCATTGCCTATCTGGTCCTGTGAACTCCAGGGTTACTTGCTGCATGCAAGTATTGTTTCCCCCGACAACTACAGTCAGGAAGGTGCTGTTATGGCCTTCGTTGAATGTTTCTTTTAGACAATTTGATACTTTTAGCAGACTGAAAGCCATGCTTTTACAGCAAACAGTACCCTTAACCTCTGCTCGAGAGACCTTTGATCTTCAAATCGCAAGGATCTTGACTGAGATACTGGCACTTATACGTACAAACTGCCCCATTCATTTTGCAGAAATGGTGGGTCGTATCTTTAATATGTCAGATACGAGTGGTATTGTACACCTATTTAAGACCATAGGGTCAGGATTTCTTTGCACTTTTCAGACAATCCTCGGAGTTATTCCAAACTATATAGACTCCGTATTTGGAAGCATTTTTTGAGGTCTACCTCTGATCCTGCTGTCAATTGTGGGAATCCTGATTGGCATTTACCTGCTACGCAATGGCCGGCCCAATCACCATCGAGATGGCAAAAGCGCTCCTGGAGCGGAAATACTGTGAACGCATGGTACAGCATCTAGGCACACCTCGCCTACGGGAACTGAGAGCCTCTTGGTTCCTATCGTTTAGACCAGTCTGGATGGACTGCATCTTACTTGTCCTTCAATGCCTGTTTTGCCTGTTGGACCTCTGTCTGACACTGGCAATGGACACACCTGTGGACTTGAATATCAGGCTGGAACCCTTGAGGTCTCATGCTCGGCAATGTCCCCAGCATATTCCTATACTAATGACCGCAGTCCTTGAGAATCCGCAGGTGCTTTTTACAACTAGAATAAGCTTTAGCTCCCCCATTAGCACCACTAGCACCCAGGTATCGACTACAGCCCCGGCTGCCTCTACACCAGTTGTTGGCAGTACTGAATATCATATGTGCTCCATTGATGTACTCTGCGAGGTGTCCCCTGCAGCAGGAAGCAGTGATGATGTTGCGTCTCCCAACCAGGATATTTAATCTATAATTGGCTCATCGTGTGCTGGGAAAGAATTCGGATTTTCCTTTCTTCTAAACTTAACTAAATTTGGAACATTTCCTAAAAACTGACACTTTTTCAGTGAAAAGCATGGCCTTTTTGACGCTTGTAGGAATTCAACTTATATAAACCAACTCAATTAGGACTGTGGCTTGAGGGACAATTCAAAACAAACTGAATTCAAAGAAGAAAAAAATTCTCACCATTTTTCTTTTTAAGCTGTTTTTAAAATGATTTTAAAACATTGTTTGACAAAGCTCATTGATAAATGTTTTCTGCACTACTATCTAGTAAAGAGAATAGTTCGCTAGCATTTTTATAATTGTTGACTGATCGGAAGAGGAGTGGGTGTTATGTTTCATATAGGTACCCTAATATAGGCCCGGGCAACATCATACCCCTTCACATACATAACCTCCCCTACACTACACTGTAACTAGTCTTATTAGGATTGAAACTTTTACCTAGTTCTAGTCCTGGGTGCAGAAGGAGGGTTTCTCCTAAACAATAGAGTCTTTTAACTCCAACAATAGACTCACACAGTATGAATGAATATTCATAAGAGTTCTTAGAAACGGCTGGGGCTACTCCACCTTCCTCCCCATATCTACGTACACGGTTCATCCCATTCGTCATCCTCAAACCCAACAATGGCTAATACAAGTAAAAGGGGACAAAGGAACCTTAGATACTTTCGGTATAAATACAGCACCTCTTGCTAGTGTTAGTTAGGGGGAATCAAGACTTCCAGGCCGACACACTGACCAGAGACGCTGAGGCTCCTGCATGCAGACACTTCAGCTGACAGTGTTCTGAACATCCCTTACGGGGTGTCCAACTCGAGAACAAGAAGGGCTCCAACATTCTCACACATTAGGTAATGGGGTTCGACTAAATCCTAGAGGGATTCTTGGCCTCACACCTACTCACATGCTAGGTACACTTAGGTACATCTGGATAGGCATCGTAGGAGTACGCGCACTTTTATCATGTATTTTATATTCATGTATTTATTCATGCTTATTGCAAGATGGTAGAACTGTACTATCCTTTTATATTCACTGTACTGCTAATCATATATCTCTGTTACTGTGTAATGGTTGTTGCAGCTCCTATATTTTACACGAGAATAACAACAGTTCAATAAACCCCTATTGAAACACCCAGACTGTTTATTCTGTGTATCTCTGAGATAAACTAAATGAGCACGAGTGACTGAGCGAAAAGTAGTACATTGTTTCCACGATCTTGAGGGATCAGGGTTGTCATGTTCTAAGGTTGCCAGAAACAAATCTCTCCCTGATAAGAGGAGACACTAGTGGCACTGTGAGCTAGCTAAAAGCAAATAGGCTAACATTTCTCGTGGGGGTGTACGGAACCAGTCTGCCACCAATACCATAATTTATGTTATGCAAACATGCAGGTCCTGCATGGGTACTATAGGAACTACACGACACAATGTCTTCATGGTGATTAATATGAGTATTTGAATCTCCCATGTATAGGACTGTGATTTATTTGGACTGGAACATTGTGACGCTAATACTGGAGAACCTATTTTGTTGCACCTACGTACTTGCAGGATGTTCCTGTACTGTTATTTACCTGAATTTAAAAAAGGTTTTATTTTTATTTTAAACATTGCCCATTCAAATTTTAGGGAAATGAAACAAATGCTCTGCCATAGTGGCTCAGCAGAGCACAAGGAGCTTTTAAGGACAGGCCAAGTCCTCTGAGAACCAACCGCAGGATCGACAGGTCCTCTTGCCATTGATCTTTTTTTAGGGATGATAAGATTCTTCGTATTCAGTTGCGTACAGTAGTTATCTACTAGTTTTTTTCCCAATAATAGTCTGTGGGAGCAGACTCTTCATGCACGAAATGCATCAGGGCCTCGCAGAGTGCAAATAGAACATGTTCTTATGATTGCGCCCTTCTAGAGGAGGTGAAAAGTGTAAACTGCCCCTGTTTGATGTCCAAGAAGAGTCCAAAAAAGAATAACAGTAATGGTCAATCCAATGGAGAGAAAAAGAGTGTTAAAATTGACAGTGCTGGCGCATCTTGTGGCCAAAATACAGCCTAGCCAGTGAGCTGGAAAAAGAATACTTCAGGATACATTCAAAAGAGAAAAAAGGTTAATAAATGTGTCTGTTAGTGGCAATTCTGGTTTTAAAGTGAGTATTAAAATTACATAGAACCATCATGTGAGCAGCATCAGGTGAGACTGGGGAAAGGACAAATCAGTGGCTTCCGGTGCTCCACGTGGAGGACTCTGAACTAGTACAGATTATCAATGTGTTCCTACAAAGGTTGTTAATATTCTCGGAAAGAGTCTCTTATGCTGGTAAACAGCAAGAATATAAGTGTTTATATGTCAGCTTACTCCTACCAAGAAAAACACCCCCTCTCTTTCCAGGGCAGTGCGCTAGTTGCAGACACAGAAAGAGTAACATCTCTCCATTTCCAGAAGAATATAGAGTCACAAGACTTGAAAGACTGTATAACAAAAGGAGGAGGAATAGCCATTGCGGCTCGTACTCCCCTAAATATCAAACTTTTGGACGCAGTTTCCACTCCTAGTTTAGAAATGATGGTGTTCAGGTTTGAGATAGCCAACAGGACAAATTGGACGGAAGCATTGATCTATCGCCCACCAGGTGACAAAAAAAGACTTTAGCTCATTACTTCCCGAAAGGGCTAGCCCCCTTTCTTCTTCAAGCAGATAACGTTCTGCTAGTAGAGGATTTTAATCACCACTTTGATATTCCTTCAGACCTGGACTCCAGACGCCTGACGGCGACTATGGAATCTCTCGGTCTCTATCCAAAAGTAATTAGCGCAGCGAACAACTCCTCAAAAGAGCTGTTTAATACCCTAAAATAATTTACTAATCCTAGGGTAAACAGTCCTCCGAATCCATCAACTCAAAAGATTTGTGATGATCTTACAGATCATTTCCAACAGAAGATTAATACAATCTATAGCTTTTTCCGTAACATGGTTACCGCGAGAGCCTCCGTTGTCATTGCAGGCAATTCAGATCCCACCTCTTTTTCATTAGAATCTTTTAAGTCAATTACTCCTGACCAAGTGCATGCAATACTAAATAAAATCAAAGCAGGCTCCCCTCTGGATCTGGCCCCCCACATATTATTACATCTCTGACCTCTCGCAATGAGAAATCTGAACACCTGCATGGAGAAATCTAGCCAGGAGATTGATTTTCCGCGCTCGCCATCTTGATGTTGACGATCGCGAACGAGGAAATATCTTGCCAGGAGGTGGATTTTCCTCACTCGCAGTCGCCAACTTGACGTTGACGAATTTGAGGGAGGAAAAAAACCCCACTCTGCAAGTTTTCGGAACTCTGCGAGCTCCACGTAACACGAAGTGCGGGAATCTCGACAAAACTCCACGAGTTCACCGCCCAGGCTTAGTCTGGCTTAGTCTGTACATGGGTATGTGAGTGGGTCTGTGAATAGGTGTGTGAGTGGTTCTCTGAGTGGATGAATCAGTGACTATGGGTGTGTGAGTTAGTGTCTGAGTGGTTCTGTGAGTCTCTGAGTGCATGTATCAGTGACTGTATTGGTGTGTGTGAGGGGTTTGACTGGCTGTATGGATGTGTGACTGGGTGTGTGAGTATCTGTGTGGTTGTGTGTATGAGTTGGTGTGTGAGTGGTTTTCTGGGTCTCTGAGTGGGTGTGTGAGTGGCTGTATGGGTGTGTGAGTGTGTGATGGGTGGGTATATTAGTAGGTGTGTAAGTGGTTGTGTGGGTCTCTGAGGGGATGTGTAAGTGGCTGTATGGGTATGGAAGTGGCTGGATGAGCGACTTTATGGGTCTGTGAGTGGATGTGTGAGTGGTTCTTTGGGCCTCTGAGTGGATGCATCAGTGACTGTATGGGTGAGAGAGTAGGAGTATGAGTGGGTGTGTATATTTTTTTAATCGGTGTCTGGATCCATGGATCCACTGCAGATTCACATGGGTGCCGCACTTCACGCTTAGGGGTTCCTCGCATGCACAAAAGAATATGTTCTTCCACAATTTATTCCCCATGAGGGGTCCCTCACAAACCCCTCCATTAGTCCCATGGATTCATATTACCTCAATCTAGACCCCTTATATCCTATTTCTACTTTATTTCCTCCCTCTTCCCAAAACGGCAGCCGCAACTTTTCTCTAAGGTTGCGGTCAGCCAATCACGACACTGCTGTTGGCGCATGGATCTCTAGATATACATAAATCTTTTTTCTTTAGTAACTCCAAAACTACTCAACAGATTTCCATCAAATTACAAAAAGCACTCTTTCTGGAACAAGATCTAGCTTTCTGTCAAATTTGATGTAATTCTGTTCAGCGGTTCGGTACATAGTTGTGTCTAAAATCCCTAAGGGAAATTGCATGGGGAAAACACGATTTGGGGTCCCCCATTTTTCTCTGCCCCCGCTTGATGAATCACCCAGACAGCAACTGAAGTGAACGGCAAACTAGTTTTGATAATTCCGTGAAGATTCGTCAAACAGCACCAAACTTATTAGCAAAACAAAAAATGCCCCCTCTATGTAAACTAGGTCCTAACTATAACTACCTACTGGCACTTACCAGAAGGTAATATATATTAGCAGCACATGTTTTTTGTAGACACGTACACCGATTAGCTGGACACAGACTGCACAACATTAGGTAGAGAAGTAATATACCTAATGGTGTGCAGTTTGTCCAGCTAATGGGTGTACGTATTTACAGCAAGCATGTGCTGCTAATGTATCATAGGTGTGAAAAGGACAATGTGTGTCCAGTATGTTACACACATGTTTTTTGGTTCTGAAGAAAAAGTTTCCAACAGGGCAAATATTCTGTGTACTACATACTAAGTATTGTAAGCAGTCTTGAGTTATTAGACAGAATTGTCTCAGCATAACAATTTCTACATAAAATAGAAGACTGTGTGCACCAGATACTAATCTATGTACATGTGATTGATTTGTTTCAGAAGATGGGCTAGTTGTAAAGTTTTTACCACCGCATGAGGGCTGAAGGTAGTATGATCTTTCACAGACTGAGGGCTAAAGGTAGTATGATCTTTCACAGAACTTGCTTATTTTAAGTGAATAGTCAGTTTGGAAAAGTTTTGTATTCAGTACACACTGTTCTTGGTGGATACTTTTTACAGGGGCAGTTTCTCTCCAGGAGCGTAGGGGCATTGACCACCTACTGAGTTTAGCCATGAGCATATCGTTTTAAAATTACCCAAGTGTGGACGCTTTAAAGACTGGGGTTCGTAGGGGATGTGGACAGGGCGGAGCCAATCCTGATGATTGGCAATGGCATCAGGCTGAGATCCAGTGCGGATGTGGGGTTGGACCTGGTTCTGACTGTGTTCAACAGGACATGTGCACCTTGGACCTCGCAAATCCACTCTCTTTTAAGGAGTCTGCGAAACACAGCACAGGCCCCCAGTCTCCATTGGAGAGCTGGGCTCACCTGCTTACACCAATACTGACATTACTCGCATGCTTTTTCTACTAGAAGCTGCATGATAGCAAACTCTGGATTGGCTCTGGTGAGGTTTGCCTGTCCCCATGCTTGGAGGCAATGTGGGGGCTGGCTGGTTAAAGAACATAACCAATCACAGTGTAGCTTCATTATCAAGCCATTCAGTGATTATGTTTGTTTAAGAGTGATGCAATGCTTTCCTTTCATTAACCGTGCCAGTGATGGCATTATGTATGCTGGGATCGCATTTTGTCACAGCGATCTCTGTGCAATAAGCGGTGTTTGGCATACCAAGATTTTGCAAAAGAGGAATTTCTCTTTGCAGAAGGGGAGCAGATGTAAAGCCTGCCAGCTCTGGGGTGAGACGACTTTGCAATACTGCTTAGCTAGTTGAGTGTAGTAAATGACTATCGTATGGTATTTATGCTTATGTTCAGTTGTAGCGTGAGAGAGAGAAAGAAACCACTATTTCAGATGTGGAGGGAAAGCTATCCAGATTTGCAGTAAATGTTCCACCTCTGTGGCTCCTTTAACTTCTGCAAGTAGCTTTTGTGTAAGGGGAAACATAGCCCCTCTGCTCTGACAGTCAGGCCTGAGAATTCACTCTGCCGCAAGGACACCGATGCCTCACTCGACTATTAAGCTTGCTTGCTTAATGGGTTGAGTCATCAAGGCCTGGACTGCGATCGTCTTTTGTTACCTTCCATTGGTGTTAAAGGCCATCTAGTCAGCTACTGTTGAGCCCCGAGACAAGCTTCACTTGATGGAGTTAGCTCTTTTAATTTGCGGCTATGACATCAGCTCTTTGCCCGGTGGAGCTGTGGGTTCTGAACAATAAGGATCCATAGTTGACGGGTTTTCCTTGGGGTTGTTGTTTTTAAAAACATCCAATCTGTGTTAGCCAGTAGCAGCAAGCGCCTCATGATATATTGCCACAGATTAATTTATGAACGCTTGAGCAGACAGTTAGATGAGTGGATGACGCTAATGGGGTGCTTGGCCTACATTTTGCCCATCCCTGCTCTGCTCGATCTCTGGGTCACATAGTCCGACCCTGCTTTCTTCTTTTGTTTCACCAATGCTGTGAACTGTTCTGCCCTGTCTCACCCTTTATTTCTGTTCCCTTCCCTTTCCAGCCCATATTCCTCACTCCTGTCCCTCCTCTGTCCCTGATTCCTTCTTCCCCTTTGCTGCTTCACCACTTTGCTCTCTCCCCTCAGGTGTCGCTGCTCTGCTCCAACTTCTCTGTTTGTCTCTCACTCTTTCCTATTCCCTCTCTGCTCTTCTCCTTTGCGTGCTTACCTCTTCCCCACTGTACCAGTCTTCCTCTATTCTCTCCCGTCTTTTCACTGTCAGCCTCCACTCTCCTACCAAGTCCACTCTTCATTTACTTCTACCTCCCCCGCAGTGCTCCCTGCCACCATCTCTGCTCTCCTCTGTTTGCAGGTTGTACCGTGCCCACCCTGCCCTATCTCTGTTCCTCATGCATCTCTTACTCACTGCCACCCTACCTCCATGTGCAGATGGAACAAAAATGAGTGATGCTACATATATTCCAATTCTGTGATTAGCTTCTCAATACAGGTTCTTAGCATTCTGGGAGTCCTAGTCCTTGTTTCATGTAAGGGGATTAAGAAAACACCAAGTTCCAGAATACAATTTAAAAAGGGGATTAAGAAAACACTAAGGGCCAGATGTAGATAAAATCGAAATACCGAGTCCTTAATAGCGAATTTTACCGATTCGTAATTAAGAACTCGGTATTTCCGATGTAGATAAAAAAATTCGGTAAAAATTACCAATTCGTTAAAAATCAGTAAGAATTACTGAATCGGTAAAAATCCCCCAAAAAATACTGAATCCCCATTACCGAATCGGTATTGCCGATTCCTTAATACCGGATCGGTAATTAGCGCATTCGGTAATTTGAAAAATCTCTACTTGTTGAATCAGCCAATCCTGTGCTACCTCATTACCCCACAACCAGAAAGTGGCCACACCCATGCAGGTGCACTGATCCTGAAGCTGTTGGAGAGGCAGGGAGCACAGCAAACAAGCCAGGAGCAACTTTTCCAATTTTCCGTTGACATCCAAGACCAGAAATGGACAATCAGGATAAGGATAAAGAGGCTGGAGAGCGCCAAAGGAAAAACAAATTCAGTGAGAGGGAGCTTGAGGTCCTGATTGAGGAGGTGACAAAGGACAATGACAAACTGTTTGGTAAAAATTCCCTGCACGTGCCTGAATCACAGAAGAGGCAGATATGGCTGGTCATCCAGGAAAGGATTAATGCCATAGGTGTCACCCAGCGCTCCATTGAAGAACTTAAAAAACGCTGGTATGACCTCAGGAAGCGTGCAAAGGAGAGGTTGGCAGAGAGAATGAAGCAAGCCAAGCAGACAGGTGGAGGGAGATCCATAGCACCTGCACCAACTGCCCTGGATCTCCTGGTGGAGTCCACCCTCCAGCCGGAGAGTGTGAGTGGGATTGGGGATGCAGACAGCTCAGCCAGAGCTGGCAACAGGCAAGGTAAGATGCATTCACAGCATGCTGTGCCCCCCACTCCCTAAGCCCAACCCCCAATGAGGCAGTATGATTCCCACTCCAGTACATGTTTTACTAAAAACCAGCAATGCATTATGGGAGATGTAGTCAGAAGTAACAAATATCATAACAGTCAGTCCACTGAACCCAAATGCATGTGACACACATCAGCAATTACAAGCAAAGGACAGTCAATTTGATTGGCAGTCATTAAATTTATTATTATGCAAATGCTGCCAGACAAGTGAGCAAATGTACATTCTGTCTCCACAGGCGAGCCATCCTGCAGGGCTGCAGAAAGGGACACAGGAAAGGCACACAGGAGAGAGAAAACACAGGAGGAGGAGGTCTTGTCACCTGCACAGCCCAGCCCACCACCACCATCACCAGCATCACCACCGTAACCATCACCGCCACCACCACCGAGAGCTCGGAGGCACACAGTGGCTAGCTTCCAGCAGATGGAGGTGTCCGAGGAGGCCAGCATGGGAGGCCAAGAATCCACGCTGGCAGCGGATGACAACAGTGCAGGGATACAGTACCCCTCCGAGCGCGCCTACACAGGTGTTAGACGCTGCAGGGCAAGGGCAGTCAGTCCAGTTGCACAGGGCGAGGATCAAAGTGTATTCGCCGGTCTTGAGGGGAATATGCTCAAGGTGCAGCGCCTGCAAGGGAAAGCAATCCGATCAGTGCAACGGCAGATGGTCCACATGAATAGACACATGATGGAAATCAAGGAGGGCATGGACACCATGAACAATACTGTGGCTGAGGGCATGAGGGTCAAATCGGAGGCAGTGAGGCTGCTGCGCAGCAAAATGAATGAGGATCGGTTGGTGAGGCGCAGGGAGCACCATAAATTGGACAATTACACTAAGGCGGTGAACCGCCTCTCCACTGCCACCTCTGTGCTCTGCAGGCGCTCGGTGGCCATGCAGGAGGAGATGGCCCACTGCAGCTGTGACGTGGCAAGGGGGCTGGTCACAGTGACCACTGCACTGGAAGTGCTACAAACCAACCAAATAGCCACTACAGGTGCAGGTGATGGGGGGATAGTGAAGAGGCAACTAGCCGCAGAAGCATCACGCCCCCGATAACCGAGTCCAGGAGGCGCAGCGAACAGCACAGCGCTGTCACAGGACAGACCGCCAGTGCGGACAGTGTACCCCGGGAACGCAGCAGTGCTGCGCGTGGGCGCAGGAAATAATGCCAGACATCACCTAGCATTGTGAAATGGGTGATGTAATCCATCTCGCCTTTTGAATGTCCGTTGCATATTGGGCTTGAATGTTGAGGCCTTCATGTTGTGGCGGTGTGCTATGCTATTGCCAGAATTAAGGTAAATAATACACCGTCACTCAATTACAGTAACTACCTGTGTCTCCTTACTTACTCAGAAATAGTTGCGTGTGATCTCAGTACGTCTGTGTATCCCATCTGGTGCTGCAGCCACACCTGCTGCGCTGTGCTCTGGCTGTGGACAATCCTCGTCCTCGGAGTCAGTTAGTTCCACTGCTGCACCTTTCTTTGTGGCAAGGTAATGCCACATGGCACATGTTGCAATTATTTTACAGCAGATGATGGGGCGGTACTAACGTGCACCTCCGCTTTTGTGGAGGCAGCGGAACCTGCTTTTTAGGAGTCCAAATGTACGCTCCACCACATTGCGCGTTGATCTATGTGCCACATTGTATCTTCTCTCACTTGGGGTAGATGGGTTGAGATATGGAGTCAGGATAAATGCCCGCACGGCATATGCGCCATCACCTGAGTGAGAAAGGAAGTGCCATTAATAACAGTCACCAACACATTCATCCAAGGTATACATCAGGGTGTGTCACATTGATTTACCTAGCAGGTATCCTTCTCCAAATTTGCCTCCAGCCAGACGTGTGTAGATCCCACTGTTCCTGAATAATGAGCGATGTAATATGTGAGGTCATAAGCAGTGCATTGTGGGGGCATGAGTTATACTTAGCTCAGGTACCTAGAACTGCTGAATTTCTCTGGTTTTGTACGAGTGAAATGTCAGCCTAACTACAAAGTTCCTGTAACCTTTGGTTTTTGCAGAGACTTTCCAAGGTTTTTTAAATTCTATTTTCTTACTATAATGGCCCTGTAACCTTTGTTTTTTCAGTGAATATCTACGTTTTTTTAATGCTAATTCCTAACTATAACATCCCTGTAACCTTTGGTTTTTTAAGTGAATTTCAGCCACCACCACATTCAAAACTTAACTGCAAAATGGATTATAACCAACACACTAAACACATTACTATCTAAATGACTCTATAATAGCATGTATAACTCCAGTAATATCTCTATAACACCGTGTATAACTCCTTCAATGGAATCTGTGACTGCATGCATCACTGTATTAGTAAGTCTCTCATTCACTGTATAAGTATTGGAGAGGATCTGTGAGACAGTGCATCAGTCTATCAATGGTTCTGTAATGAGCTGTGTGATGGTCTCAGTGCATCTAGGAGTGGGTGCATCAGTGTCTCAATGGGTCTGTGATTGGTTGCATGAGTCTGTCAGTCGATCTGTGAGTAGGTGCATGAATGCCTTTGTGCATGTGCTAGTATATAACTGTCTGACTAGATCTGTGAGTGGATATACAAGTATTTAAGTGAGTGTGGGATTGAGTAGATGCATGAGTGTCTGAGTGGATCTGGGGGGAAAAATTGATAATGTAACACAGTGAACATTCTTTTTTTTTTTTTTTTTTTTTTTTTTTTTTTGAAAACCTTTATTTCGAAATTCAGGACACAGCTATTCAGCCGACAGCCCGAAGGTTCGGCAGCATTGCAAGTTAGATACAGTGATGTGTCCCCAATACAGTTCGATGAGTAATGCAAAGGTCCAATTTTAAATAAACACAGAAAAAACACACAACAAACCCCAGCAAGGCAGAACATTGAAAGCCCATGGCGAAAGCCCCCCGGGGAGGCAGGACCCCACTCATCTACTAAGTATAAGACTGTGTGCGGAGGAAGAAGGGGAACAGCAGAGGCCTAGAACGGTTACTAAAACCAAACTGTGCTGGAAAGTAGGTCAGGGGGAGAGCTGTTCCTCGGGAGGTTCCAGGTCCGGGGCAAGACATATTCCCCCCCTGTATTGGTTCCACCGCCCCCAGATGGCATGCCACTTCCGGGGGCGACCTCTAGAGCAGTAGACCGTCTTCTCCCTAAACATGCTCCAATCCATGTTCTCCTTCCACGCGGTCAGTGTAGGGGGTCCCGAGGAGCCCCATAATCGCGCGATATCCCTTTTAGCTACCATGTTACCCAGAGTCACCCATTGGGTCTGCGCCTCATCGAGGTCAGTGGGCTCCCAGACGTTCAGGAGGCAACACCGCGCCTCCGGCTGTACCACAATGCCCGTCACCTCCCCCATAACTGCATGGATTCTCCTCCAGAACTCCACAATGACACCACATTCCCAAATGATGTGCAGGAAAGTACCCACCATACCACATCCCCTTCTGCACAGGCCGTCCTCCGAGAATCCCATGTGGACCAGCCTTGGCCCCGTCACATACACCCGGTGCAGTATTTTAAGCTGCACCAGCCTCAGACGCGACGGGATCGCAACCTCCTTAGGCGAAGAAACCGCTGACTGCCAGTCCTCATTATCCAACTCAAGGCCATCCCTGGTCCACTGTTCTCTCAGCCCCAATAGCAAGTCTGCCCGGACGTTTATCAACTTCTTATATATGAGCGAAATCGTGCTCTCGGGCATATGACCATCAAGGACTCGGTCCTCAAGGGGAGAGGACTCCGGCACCTTCTCACCCTCCACGAGGACTGATCGGAGGGCGTGACGCAGCTGGGTATACCTAAAATACTCTGAGGGCCCTAGCTCAAACTCAGTCTGCAACTCCTCGAAGGACTTCACCCTCCCCTTATGCAGCACATCTCCCACCTTGGATATACCTATCAGATCCCACTTATCAAAGCCCTTCGTATGCCAGAGTCTTCCCAATCTCTCCGATTCAAACAATGGGGTAGCGAGGGTGAGCCTATCCTTCCAGCCCAACGAGTCAGTCGCCATCTTCCATACGCGCACCGCCACACCTGTGGGCCCCGTGAGGGACGAGTCTAAGGACCGCGAGTACAACGCCCTGTAGTAGTTACCGCCGCGCAGCAGCCACCTATCCATGGCATACCCAGGGCTGAGGGCAGGGCCGTAAAACCCATGGTTGATCGCGCTCAGCTGCGTGGCCCAATAGTACCGTCGGATGTCTGGGAGCGCAATGCCCCCATCGTACCATGGGAGCGTCAACTTTGAAATAGCTATTCGCGGCCGCCCATCCCATAGCAACGTCCTTTGGAGGCCTTCGACCTCCCGAAAGTATTTGGCCGGTACCCAGTCCAAGGTGTTCTGGAGGGCGTAGAGGAAGCGGGGAAGAGACATCATTTTGAACAGGGCCGCACGCCCAACAAGGGAGAGCGGCAGCCTCCGCCAACCTTCAACATCTCGCCTCAAGCGTGCCAAGGGGGGGAGCAGGTTCCTCTCATAGCGCACAGCAGGATCCATGGATATAAAAATCCCCAAATACACAAAACCTTGCTGGGCAACCTGTATCGAACATGTTCTAGGGATCGGTGGGACCTCGCCACTAAGAACGTACAAGTACGATTTGCCCCAATTAATCACAAGCCCCGAGTTCCTACCGAACGATGCGAGTACGTCACAGACCACTATAAGTAACTTCTTAGGTGAGGCAAGATACAGCAGGATATCATCGGCATAAAGCGAAATACGGTCCTCGTGATCAGGCGACCACCGAAGGCCCCGTATATCCGGGTGCCAACGTATCCACGCAGCCAACGGTTCAAGGGCGAGGGCGAACAACAGAGGCGACAGGGGGCAGCCCTGCCGAGTACCCCTACCAAGCTGAAACGGAGTAGATGCCCGACCATTCACCACAACATTCGCTAGTGGCCCCTCGTACAGCAACCGAACCCAACTCACAAACCCGCGACCGAAACCAAACTTGGCCAGCACGGCCCATAAATATGCCCACTCCACCGTGTCAAAGGCCATCGTGGCATCAAGAGATGCCACAACAGCCGGTTCACGCAGCGTGCCCGCCCTGGCGATGACGCCATGAAGACGCCTAAGGTTCAATGCTGTGTTTCGGTGCGGGATAAAACCAGATTGATCCGGGTGGACCAGATCGCCAAGTACCCTAATCAAACGGGTAGCCAGGAGTTTGGCCAGAATTTTCGGCTCAGCGTTGAGGAGTGAAATGGGCCGATAGGAGGCGCATCTATCTCGGGGTTTACCCTCTTTATGTATGACCACGATCGACGCCAGCCGCTGATCCAACGGAAGGATCCCATCCCCCCGCGCCTCCAAAAACATGGCGCGCAGGTGAGGGGCGACCCTATCCGGGAACAGTTTGTACAGATCGATCGGCAGTCCGTTCGGTCCAGAGGCCTTACCCGAATTCAACGCGCGAATCGCCCCCGCCACCTCGTCAACCGTGATGTCGCCATCCAAATCGTCCCTATCTATGTCAGAGAGGCAGGGCAACTCGATATCACGGAGGAGATCAGACGAGTCTTCGGGCGGCCTGTCCGACACAGAGGAATAAACCCTATGAAAATACTCCGCGAAACACTCCACAATCCCCTCAGGTTCCACAATCGCCTCTCCCCCCTCTCCAATCAACTCTGGCACCACTCTATTGACCCGTTCCTTCCTGTCCAGCCACGCCAGGAGTTTCCCTGCCTTATCCCCAACGTCATACAGGCGGCCCTGTTGTTCCCTGCTGAGGGTCTTGGCGGCGTTCGTCACCAGGTCCCTATACTCCGCCTGCTTCAAGCAAAGCTCATGCAATGAGGACTCTGTGACCTCCTCCTCCATATCCCCTTCAAGGGCCGCAATCTCCTCCTCCACTTGCCGCACCTCGCAATCCCTCCGATTCTTGGCAGTCACCACCAGGGAGAGGGCCTCCCCCCGAAGCACGGTCTTAAAAGCTTCCCACAGCGACACCGCCGAGTCCACGGTACCCAGATTGTCCTTAAAGTAATTATCTACCTTCTTTACCAGGGCGCTGCGCATCTTGGGGTCTCGGAAATACCATGGGTTGATGGGGGCCACCCTCCCTCCTCCCTCCCGACCTAGATCCAGCCGGATCCACACTGGCGAGTGATCAGAGATACCACGTGCCATGTGCCTCGCCTCGGATATCAACGAGGCATGTGCGGCCAGGGTGAGCAGGTAGTCAATCCTGGAGAGGCTACCATGCGCCCCGGAGTGAAACGTGTATTGACTCTGTGTGGGGTGCCGGAGCCTCCAGCAGTCTATCAGGCCAAACGTATCCAGGAGGTCTGGAAGCCATTTCTGAGCCCCCCCTGTGTCCCTAGGCGGGTATCTATCCAACAGTCCGGAACCCACAGCGTTGAAATCCCCTCCCACTACCAGCATGCCCCCCGGGAGAGTCAGCAAAGCCCTGCCCAGTTCAGCAAATGTGGAGGCCTGCAGGGCCGGCGGGACATAAACCGAAACAAAAACCAAAGTCCTTCCTTCCCACCGCCCTGCCACCGCCACAAACCTCCCCCTATCGTCAACAATGGTGGAGTCCACCTCAAAAGGCAACGATGCTCTAACGAGGATGCCCACACCCCTGGACCCAGAAGAGAATCCCGAGTGTGCAATGAATTTATACCCCTTCCTATTCAGGGCATAGCACGTATTGCCTATGAGATGCGTCTCCTGCAGCAGGACAACGTCTGGCATTGAACGTTTCAGAAATTGCAAAACAATCCCACAGTGAACATTCTTAATGACGATCTGTACTTATACTGACATTGCTGCAGTGACAATAACCCAGTGTATCAGTGCTGCATTGAACTACAATTGCTTGGTCTGTATTGTGAAACTGTTGAGAATTTTAAATAAAGATATATATATTTTTTTTAAAGAGTGTCTGAGTGGATCTGTGAGTAAGTGAATGAGTCTCTCAGTGGGTCAATGACTGGGAGTGCGAGTGTCTCAGTAGTTCTGTGAGTGGGTGCATAGGTCTCGAGTGGGACTGGTGGGTGCGTGAGTCTGAATGTATGAGTGACTGGGTGCATAAGTCTGAGTGGGTCTGTGAGTGGGTGTGTGAGTGACTGTATGGGTTTGTGAGTGGCTTTGTGTGTGGGTGTATGAGTGTCTGAGTGGATCTGTGAGTGGGTGGGTATGTGTCTCAATGGATCTGTGAGTGAGAGCATAAGTCTGAGAGGGTGAGGGAATGGGTGCATGCATGAGTGTCTGAGTGGGTTTGCGAGGGTGAGTGTCTGGGTGGATCTGTGAGTGGATGCGTGAGTGTTTGAGTGGGTGAGTAAGTGGGTGTGTGTATATCTGAGTCAGTCTCTGAGTGTATGAGTGAGTCACTGAATGCATAAGTCTCTAAGAGGGTCTGTGACTGGGTGTGTGAGTGACTGGATATGTGAGGGGGTCTATGAGTGTCTGAGTGGATCTATAAATGAGTGTCTCACTGTGTCAGTGGGTGTCTTAGTGGGTCTGTGATTACAAACATGAGTGTGTCTCTAAGTAGGTGAGTGAGTCAGCACATGGGTGCGTGACTTTCCGAGTGAGTCTGTAAGTGGGTGCATGAGCATCTGAGTGGGTCTGTGAGTTGGTGCATGAGTGCCCAGGTGGGTCTGTGAATGGATGTGAGTCTCTAAGTGGGTATGAGACCGTGTGCGGAAGTCTATGAGTAGGTCTCTAAGTAGGTGCATGAGTCTGAGTAGGTCGGTACATGGGTGCCCCACTCTCCGAGTGAATCTAAGTGGGTACATGAGTACCTGAATGGGTATGAGTGGGTGCATGAGTATCTGAGAGGATATGTGACTGGATGTATAAGGGTATGAGTGGGTATGTGAATAAGTGTATAGGTCTGTGACAGTGACTGGCGACAATATACAGATATATATTTTTTTAAATATTTTCACCAATATTCACACTATCATATGGACTGTTCTCTAATCAAGTGATTGATTCATCCAGGACCGCCTCGAGAACGAACCACGCCAGTGGCTGCTGCCAACAGCAGCCTGTGACTACACTGGGAGATAAGCGTGATTCCAGCTTACCTCACGGCCCGGTTTGTTTCAATTTTGGCGCTGGGCGTAGGGGACTTGAGGGAGCCCCTAACACCATTAACTATGTGATCACCAGCTGCTACACAGCCCCCCCCCCCTCTGCTTGGCAAACAGCAGCGCTCACACGAGCAACATCGAATCCTACTGCCGCACTTACCTCTTCTGATGCACGCTGGGAGTTGTAGTCTCACATTTGACTGTTCTGTCCTGAATGCAGCAGGATCAGCTGATCTCCCACCAATGGGAGCGCCATAGGAAGTTCCTAGGAGGGAGGAGGTGACAACGGGGTAACAGCAGCATCTGATGAAGGCGGACATGCCGAAATGCATAATGCAAAGCTGTAACCGGTGAATAAAGAGTCTCCCGAAAAATTCCCCGCTGTGTCCTTGTGGATTGCTTTTACTGAAGTGGTCGTTTGGAAATATATATATATATATTATATATATATATATGTGTGCTTTCAAAACGGCCCACTTTTCGGCTCCTGGGCGCTCTATGACGGTGCGTAAGAGGTACGGCAGAGCCAAGCCGTTGCTATTCATCCTTTTTCCTACACAGGGCTTCCTCGCGCACTCACGAGTCAGGAAGCGGTTATGCAGTGATGCAATTCAATTTTTATTCCATTTCATTTCAGCATGCCAGTTCTACAACTCTACGCGTTTCGGTCTCCACTGAGACCTTGTACACGAGACTGACAACAGGAACTACCATTTTTTTCAAAATATAGGCCACACATATTACTCATTGCGTTATTTCCTGCTACAGGCAGCTAAGCATCATGGTTTTTGTAGTTTTTTTTTTTTTTTGTTATTTGTGCTTTATAACATCGACTGATCAACACATTATAAAAAGTATATAAATTCGATCATACCATTATGGTCTCAAAGTATTAGACATGTCTTTACTCGTGCCTGATATTGAATTATGTTCTGCGCGTATATAATCAGTAACCGCGCTTTCATCCACCAACGCTTGGTTCATTAATGTTAAAAAGTATACAAACGACAAATAAAGCCCTCCAGTGGGCAATTGAATCTATCTCTCATTTGTTATAACCTTCATACACTCTGGCCCCCTGATGGGCCTTACTTCAAGCTGGGATTGAATACTCTCCTTATATCTTTATACTACTGTTGCTCGATCTATGTCTAATGATATATAATTATTGTGATTTTACCAAGGTGATTATTCATTAAAAATCAATCAATCAATCAATCACAGACATTTATATAGCGCGCTACCTACCCGGAGGGTCTCAAGGCGCTAGGGGGTGGGGGGGGGGGGGGGGGAGTGCCGCTACTGCTCGAATAGCCAGGTCTTGAGCTTCTTCCTGAAGGAGAGGTGGTCTTGGGTCAGGCGCAGGTCGGGAGGGAGGGAGTTCCAAGTCTTGGCGGCCAGGTAGGAGAAGGATCTTCCTCCTGTTGTCGTTCTTCGGATACGGGGGACGGCGGCGAGGGCGTGGCTGGCTGATCGGAGATGTTGTTTGGGAGCGTAGAACTTGATGCGGTTGTTGAGGTAGCTCGGGCCTTGATCGTGTAGGGCTTTGTGTGCGTGGGTGAGGAGGCGGAAGGTGATTCTTTTGTTGACGGGGAGCCAATGCAGGTCTTTCAGATGTCCGGAGATGTGGCTGTGACGTGGGATGTCGAGGATGAGTCTGGCTGAGGCGTTCTGGATCCGCTGGAGTCTCTTCTGGAGCTTGGCGGTGGTTCCGGCGTAGAGGGCGTTGCCGTAGTCCAGTCGGCTGGTGACGAGGGCCTGGGTGACCGTCTTCCTGGTCTCGGTGGGGATCCACCGGAAGATCTTCCGTAGCATGCGCAGGATGTAGAAGCATGACGAGGAGACGGCGTTGACTTGTCTGGTCATGGAGAGGGAGGAGTCCAGGATGAAGCCCAGGTTGCGTGCGTGATCTGTCGGTTTGGGTGCGCAGCCCAGGGCGGGGGGCCACCAGGAGTCGTCCCAGGCGGAGGGCGAGGAGCCCAGGATGAGGACTTCCGTCTTGTCTGAGTTCAGCTTCAGGCGGCTGGTCGTCATCCACTCGGCTACGTCTTTCATCCCTTCGTGAAGGTTGGCTCTGGCGGCGGCGGGGTCGTTGGTCAGGGAGAGGATCAGCTGGGTGTCGTCGGCGTAGGAGATGATGTTGAGGTTGTGTTGGCGTGCGATGGCCGCGAGGGGACTCATGTAGACGTTGAAGAGGGTGGGGCTCAGCGAGGATCCTTGAGGGACGCCGCAGATGACTTTGGTGGCCTCTGACTTGTACGGTGGTAGACGGACTCTCTGTGTTCTTCCGTCGAGGAAGGAGATGATCCATTCCAGTGCCTTCTCCTGGATTCCGACGTTGCTGAGGCGCTGCACTAGGGTGTGGTGGCAGACAGTGTCGAATGCCGCGGAGAGGTCTAGGAGGATGAGGGCCGCTGTTTCTCCGTTGTCCATCAGGGCTCGGATGTCATCGGTGGCAGCGATGACAAAAGAGAAAAATGTTTGAACAATTCTTTGAACTATTTCTCATCTACCTTATTCCTTCTTTTTCTTTACTAACTTCTACCACTCAAATAATATTCCTAAAAAACATCTACAAAAAATTATTGAAAAAAATGTATATACATGAGACGCATTATAGTTTAAGCTCTGCTACAATTTCACATGATCAGCATTTGTTTGATAATGGAACATTATCCCAGACAGTTCATAGATGATAATGAAGCTCCTCATCCTGGTTCAAACCATCAGGCATTAATGTTCGAAAGTTCAGGATGCGTCGCGATTCCTTCTGTCTCAAGGTTCTTTCTCTGTCACCACCTCTTGGGTGCATTCCCACTGCTTCTAACGCATAAAATTTAAATTTTTTCCAATCTCCACCATTTGTTGCATCCAGAGATTCAATTCCATATCCAGCTCCTCTTTCCATTTTTTTGTTGGATTCGGTTTTAATTTTTCATAATATTCTCTATTCGTCAGCTGCGAATATGCTTCTCGCATATATGCCTCTTTTTCCAGGATGATGATGTTTCCTCCCTTGTCTGCCATTTTTATTTCAATAGTGTCATCATTTTTCAGATTTTGAAATGATCTGCGCTCTTCAAAAGAAAGATTGTCTTTTTTCTTTGAGTAGTTAAGTTGGTACAAGTCCTTTATTACACATTCATGGAATGCGTCAATTTTATTTCCCTGTGCGAATTGCGGATAAAACTTAGATTGAGGTTTTTTTTTACTGCATCCAGCTCCCAATTGTGTGCAGTGTGTCCGCAATTCCCTCCTTTCATGCTCTGGACTGTGTTCTAATTCCATTAAGGTAACAAAGTGTTCTGCATCTTTCACCATTAAGTCCATGTTAGGAGTTGTGATCTTTTTACTATATTTTGCCATCTTGGGATTTTCTGCAAAGAGTTTTGCTAATTTAATTTTTCGAACAAATTTATATATATATATACACACACATATATACTGACTGACCCCTTTTTTGCCGCAAATCCGCTGGACTATCACAGAATTGCTGAATTTTGTGTATTTTGGTCCTAGGAGCCCCCCCCTCAGGGCCTTGGGTATCCCTACCCTGCCCCTTTATGTTTTTTTTTTTATTTCAGGACAGGGGAGTAAGTCCCCGAGTCCTGTAATGGCTACCAGCAAAATGTTTCTCATGTTGCTGGCAGCTAATCAGAACACTCGCTCCTGTGGTTCCTGGAACCCAACCATCCAGATATACAAACATTTTGGATCTTCAGTTCTCAAAACTACTGTACGGATTTACACCAAATCACAAAAAGCACAATCTGCGACTCAAGTTCTCACTTCCTGCCAAATTTGGTGTAATTCTGTTCAGCAGTTTTGTAAAAATGAATCCGACAAAAAAAAGTCTATGAAAATTGCATGGAGATTTTGCATTTTAGGACCCTCCTTTTTTCTCACCCAAAATTTTACATGCGCAAACTAGTCAAAAAGTAGCACTTGTTGGAAAGTGTTGTAAATATCCATCAGACGGGGCCAAAGTTATTAGCAAAACAAAATTTGTATTTCCTATGGAAATGCTCACCTACCTACAACTACCCAGTGACAATAGACAATGGATTATATATATATATATATATATATATATATATATATATATATACACATACACACACACATAAATACATGTTTATTTTGTCATTTTTTTTTTGCGTTGGTAGCTTATTTCAAATCTCGGTGCAAAACTGTACTAGCGGAAAGCTTGTGTAATGTGGTGCCAATATACCAAAATGATTAATCGGAAATAAGTGAGAAACGCACTGCGGCTCATGGAGTTTGTAATATCCAGGACAGACTGTCTCTGTCTCTCAGGACGTGTAGTCAGCTCAGCTGGCGCGTTTCCCGCGCCGCCCGTGGTAGTTCAGCTCTCGGATGAGCATTATGTCATCGCCGCTTCTTGTTCTTCAATTGTGTCGGAGCCTTCCCCGGCCTAGCCAGGAAAGGGGAAGGGAAGCAGACCTGAGAAACCGGGCGAGATAAAGCGATCAGCGTCACGGGCTGGCGGAAGGGGGTCAGAGGTTAATCACACGCATGCTCGAGACAGAGTGGTTAATGGACAGGGACAATACGCCTCTGTGTGCCACCCACCCTGATGTCCCATGCCAGTTAGTGTGTTATATATCACCCAATACTAACTTCTTATGGTAACGAAAAGCAGAGGCCCTTCACGGCCAATGAGCCACGGGCAGGTGGGGTTAGAGCATGCACACTGCAAGGGAACATTGCAAGCAGCCAGCCTGTCTCATGGCTCCATCCGGACGAGGCCATCGGCATCTTCCGCTGCTGGTACTCCGGCTTGGCAGCAGGCAAAGGTGGGAAAGGGAGGGGGAGGGGGAGGGCGCCTTCTCATGGCGGCCAGCTTGGAGGGAGGAGCCGCCGCCAGCTCCTTCCCCTGACCTTGGAGAAGCAGCGAGAGAGGCTGACTGGGAGGAGAGCAACAGTGCGGAGCCACCGGCGGCGCCCCACCCCCGCCAGCCAGGTTTGCGGAGGGCACCTCAGGGGCAGTGTGACTGCGCCCACGGACGGTGCAGCACCGCGGTTGCAGAGACGGGACGCGGTGCAGGGAGGAGGGGACCGAGGAGCCAGTGCTTGCTGTGAGTACCCTGCGCTTAGGAGGAGGAAGAGGGCGAGGGGCAGCGTTGTGTTGTATTGGCACTGCGCTATACTGTGGAGTAATACATGACGTAAGGTAGAGCGTGCTGGCGGCGGCGCTTGGGGGAAGCCCCCGGGGCAGACCAGCGGCTTGTTAGCTCAGCTATGGGCTGACAATACTGGTATGTTAGGCAGATACTGTTCTAGCGCCTAAAACCCTTGGACCCCCTCCCTTCCTTTCCATGTTTTGGAGCACCAGAGCGCACAGGTGCAGGCTCGCCTCTCCACTCGTCTGCTCTGCATCTGAACTGGCTGCAACCAAAGAGTAGCCGAACTGTATAGCGCTTGGTCCGGCATTATTGTGGCCTCGTAGCTCTGTCGCACCCTTGCCCTGAACGTCATAGGCAGTTATGTATTCATATATTTATGTGGGCTGTTGTCTAGCGCTAAAACGACACCTAAATGGCTGATTTGAGGCGCTTCGGAGCTTGAGACGAGGTGAATGTTCTTCTGCTGGTTGCAGATTACCGTAAACCCAACGATGAACAGCTCTGGAAGCGAGTTCACACGAGTACCTCTTTAAGAGTATTATAAATGGAATATCTAATTACAATAATGGATGGCATGGATACGAGGATGGGTTGCAGCATTTGGCCTTTTATGGTAACCAGCAGAATTTGCTAAGGGAGTCTTCTGGAAAGAGATAGAGAGACAAGCCGGTGTTGGAGGTGAAGTGGTCGTAAGACCTATTGCATCACTTTAGACAACCTGTTTTGTGTTACCGACAACAACTTTTATGCTGGGCTCTGTGGTGCCATGAAATGAGAAAAAAATAAACTTCAAGTCAAAAAATCGAAGGGGGTGTGTCTAAAAACCCAGAACTGAGTTAAGGTGTCACACGTGGGATGAGTCACTTGAAAGCTGTTTAAATCCTTCCCAGTTTCATTTTAAATGAATCCTTTCCAAGCCATGATGCTGCTCCTCCTTAAATGTGATAATAACATTTAAATTGGATAATATCTTTCATTTGGGTAACAGCAATAGCTGTTATTAACAGCGCTTCGAAACGGATGTGTGTATGAAATATACTATGTAAAAAAAAAAAAAAAAGCATTATCCCTTTTGTTGCAGTGAAGGAGCCGCAGCGACTGCTTGGGAATCGTGCCTGCTGGCTTTCTTTCAGCTGTGCCATCACCGAGAGTCAGAAGAGCAGCAGACATATCATCCAGGGTGTCTAGTGAAGGGCCACACGGGCTGAATATAGTAAAGCTTTTTAGAATAGCCACTGACTTTATCTTCTCTGTACATCCTGAAAATTCGGCCCAGGCCCTCGTGGACCTGCACTGGACACCCTTGAACTAGCCCTGTATTACTAGGTGCACTTGGCTGCATTTTGGCTGGTTTCACGGTACAGTCTGTCTTTCTCTTTAGCGCTTTGATGCCTTTTGGCCTAATGCTCTTTAGAAATACCACAAATACAAATAGATTCTCTCCAAAGAAATGTCACACACATGCATCCTAGGTGCACCTTTATTCAGTCCTCGCTTCTTAGCAGGCAATGTACTGCAGGTTGGAACCTGTGGTTTCAGCTGTAAGTTCCAGCAAGCAAAGTGCTTCTGGCTAAAGTTTGCCCTGTGTGAAGGTATTCCTGTGACATGGAGCCAGGTGGCAACTATTAAGTAGTTCATGCTGGTCAGGTTTTTTCATTTTATTCTGGCACTTGTAGTTTTGCCTTTGTAAATCCAGAACTTCAAGTACAAAATAAGTTATTCACATCTGACATGAGACAACTTGACATCGCTACTGTTTCATTTCTGGGTCAGAACACCGAGTTTTCGGTGGAATGTTCAGGAGCAAGACATTATATTTTGTAACAGAGGAACTAGGGAGGGCGATGTACTGCGATGACTTGAGCAAAGGCAACATATCATTCTACCTACTCTTTCCTATGAGCCGTTTGAAATGCAGAGTACTGTCCAGTCTGGATGTTGCTGTGAAACGCATGGGACTTTGCTGCGTTAGTGGGATCACAGCTGAAAAACATTTGTATTTAGCAGGAATTATGGGTCCTGTAAATGAGCTGATTCGTGGGCGTGGCTCTCAATATTCACGGGTCTAAGGGGGGGTGGTCGCGCGGGGGTAATAAAAAAAGAAAACTTACCTGACTGGGTCTGCGCAGCCTCTGCTCCTGGGACGGGGTCACGCGTTCTAAACAGTTCAACAGGAACAGGCAGCTCCCTCCCCTCCTGTACGCCAATCACAACGCTGCAATGGCAGCGTTGTGATTGGTGCGGAGTCCAGGATGGCGCCCAGCCAGGCACCAATAGGGAGGCCATTTTCTCCATGTAGGCATGCAGCCTACATAGAGAAAATGTAGAGTGCGCATGACTGCTTTGGTCAGCCCCAGGGCCGACCAAGCAGTCAGGGCACTCAGTTGTGCAAGCCACTCCTCCCTGACCCGCCCCCCCCCCCCCCCTCAACCAGGCATACGCTCCTGCCTGCCCCCAACCAGGCATACCCCTGCCGTCTGCTTTCTGGCAGCGCGAGAAGCAGAAAATAAAATCGTATTTAAAATACCATTTTATTTTCTGCTTCTCGCACTGCGAGAAAGCAGTGGGGCGGTGCTGCAACGTCCTAATGGAGCGGCCGCCACTGTGCGTGGGAGTGCAAATACAGAGGTTTAGCCTTTTTTTTTTTTTTTTTTTTAAATATCTTTATTGACCATCAGACAACAATAGTGAACAGTTACATCTTGTATGCATGCGTCATCTGTGCATTTTTCTGAGAATAAGCCACGATCTGGTATCCCACTGACAAAGATCCGCCCCTCCATCGATGAGGCACACCCCATCCCACATTGTCAATGGTTATCAGCAAATGAGACACTCAACTAGTAACCCAAGTGGCATGTACCACACCTACAGAGAGCAGATCAGTATAATATGCAATGCAGCCCTACCCCAACAACCACCCCCCTCCCCCCACCCCCAAACGAACTAAGAACTTTGGTGTCGCTGCTCGGGAGGGCCAACCCCGCCGATGTAACTGCGGCAGGCGCTCACCCAGCTCCGATACCCCCACCTGGGGGGGTCTGTACCGAGGAAGAGGAGGAAGGGGAAAGGAGGGGGAAGAAGGGGAGGAGTCCGCTGCGGGAGGGGGAAAGAAAAAGCGGGAGGGGGGAGGTGAAAGGACCCCCAGAGGGAAGGCAGAAGAGGTACTGAGGTTTAGCCTTATTGATTTTTTAGGAATCCAGCATTGTAAAAGTTATAGTGTTTCTTTCTTTGATGCGCTTTATAAATCACTGGTTCGGCTTTGAGCTTTATTTATTGTCTTGGAGATCCCAGAGTACATACGGAAAGCAAGCTGGGGACTGGTGGGAGATAATTCTTTTTTTATGAAGTTTCTTGGTTGCGATTACTGGGTCTTGTAAACAATTGGATAATATTTTTGGGGGGGTTTTGAAAGTTTAAAGTAAAAATGACACCACAAAGTGCTGGTGATAGTCAATGGTTGCAGTAGTCTTGGACCTAGATGCAATTTGAGGTCGTCAGCTATGGAGAGAGGGTTAGATATACCAACCAGGATTATCCTAATCAAAGATGTTACCTTCTGCCTTAGGGCCTGATTTATATTCTGGCGGGCAGAGTATTCTACATTAGCCTGGCAGAGGACTTTACGTCCGACAGACCGAGAATACTCCACCCAACAGATTTATAAATGACATTTATAAAGGTATGTTCCTGTCAAAGCATTTTACTATGTGCTGCAGGGCTGCATCAGAAGGAGACAGCCCTCCAGCAAACAGTACTCCTTTTTATCTTTTAAAAAATCAAATCCTAAAACAGGATTTTCTTTTTTAAATGAAAAAAAGTAAAGCTCTCCTCGCCATTAGAGGCTTCTCCCATAGCTGGGGGAGCATTATAATGTTTTTACTGTTCCTTACTGACAGGTTTTACCTGGCGGTAAGGAACAGTAAAAAATGACTACATGTACGCCCATCTAAATTGGGTGGGTGGACATGCAGCCATTTCTCTGATTGCGCTTACTCTCCTGGGCTGTTGGAGGGGAATAATCATGGCAGAGACAGAGTAGTCTCTGCTGTGATGAACCCTAAGGTACACGATATTGGTGGGGAGGGAGCTCCATCGTGATGGAGTACCCTCTCCACCAATATATAAATCAGACCCTTAGTCTTATAAGTTCCAATCCACCACAGGAGTACACTTCTAAAGCCCACAGGATCTCAGGGGAGGCACGTAAAGACTCAGAGTTGCAGGCAGAGGCCAACTGCAGGGTCCAGTCCAGATTCACTTGCCAATGGTCCACAGGGTACTTCAAGGAACTTGCAGTTTGTTTTCTCCCTGTAACCACACAGGAGGTCAGCTAACTGACCCCTGAAACCCACTTATTTGTCCAGTGCGCAAGCGGATGCAGGACCAGTCTTTCAGTGCTCCTCCTAGGTCATAGACAGCAGATCCAGTCCTCTTCTGAAGGTTCAGAAAGATGCCTGGAGATGCCAAATTTGTTCCTATTATGAGCTAGTGGGTGAAGTGACACATGTGCCACCCTAACCAATGGGGTAACCATTCCTGGGGCCAACCCTACCAACTTTTTCAGTAGTTCTTATTTGCATTACTACAAACCGACCCTAAATGGCATGTGTCGGGGCATTTTCAAGATGGCAAAAGTCTGCAGAAGTATTAAACCTGGGCTCTGAGGGCTGGGGGTGTTTGTGTGGAGAGTGTACTATGGTAATCTTTGTGTCCTCCTTCATCTAACACTAACATTTGGTTTGAGAAGGAACTATACCCACAAAAAATCCAGGGACAGAAGTTAGGTAGGACTAAAGCAACTAGATAGTGCATACACAAGAATTGTCTTGGTATCCTGTTCTCTTCCTTTCAAGTGTGCCCAAGTGTTACATGTGGCTTAACAGACCAATCAAGCAGGATTTGACAGTGTGCTGTCAAAAGGAGGCTCTCGGCCCCCACAGTGCCTATTCAGTTGTCGTCAGATAAGTCATCTGTGCCCATTCAAGTTAGCTTATCTTTTACTCTTAGGAGACATTTCACACCTATTCAAGGCAAAGCACAGGCTGAGAACTGGCAGAGGAGTATGCTAATTAGCCATCTGACAATTAAAATGGTAAAAGGTAACTTTCTAAAAGTTACTTTCCCCTAATAATTATCAAAAATCCATCTTCACCATTAAATTGGATTTTTAATAACCATTAAAATAGTAGTTTAATTATCTTTCCAGCTGGTATTTTTCCTGAGATACAGTTATAGTATTTAATATTGCTACCCAGTGTTTCTTTGTGGGCCAGCCAACCTTTCTACTGTGAAAATTGCTTTTGGGGGCTAGTCACTGTAAGGACATGGTAACTTTAGGTTTAACTTTGTCTTATTGCCATTTGCGGCAAAAGGAATACAAACAACCCCGTAAGGTACATAGATCGTGCATATCCACTCAATGATAAGCCCCCGCTTGTGGAACAGAATCTAGAAATCCAATAATCGCCACCAAGAATTCCCTCCCGTGCCTCCGCGTGAGGTATCACACAGCAAACAACAATGAGGGACAGAGCAATAAAGCCATTGGAAAAGTAACAACCCCCCCCCCCCCCCCCGCCCTCCCAAACCCCAACACCCTTTCCCACCCCGAACTGGTGTGCTTTCCTAGTGTACCAAGATGGAACACGGTGACTGGGCAGGCCCCACGGAGACCTCCGCAGGTTATGGCGCTGGGGCCAAGCTGGCGAGCCGAAGAAGTCGAAGATATTTAGGACATGTAATCTCATTAATTTCCTTCAATAATAAAGCCAGCACGGGTTGCCAGGCATCAACAAAGCCAGCCATAGTGTCACAGAGAGAGAGAGGCCTGTATTCATTCCTTTCCCAGGACATGCCACAGTTTATGTAACCACCCCAGTCGTGTCGGTCTCCTCGGGGAACCCCAATGCGAGAGAATGTTCTGCGTAGCAGCTCCTAAAGCTATCCCCATAAGTCTGCCCCGCCTAGACTTGAGTGGATACGTAAGGGGATTGGGCAGTCCCAATATCACATAGGTCGGGAAACGCGGAATCTCAGTATCAAATTGGGTATCAACATCATCTAGCACCTCCTTCCAGTAGGCCTGTAGCTCTCCCATAGAATATGTACTATAGTGCCTTCAGCACAACGGGCTACGCGCCGGGTTCCCCCAATGCAGGCGGGCCGGGGTCAAATGCCAATACATGGCCACCTTAACTGCCGCCTCCCTGCTAGCCGTGTTCTGCGCTATATGATTTGCGCGATAATAAATGTCTGCCCACTCTTTGCCTATCAGTTGTTGCCCCAGCTCCCTCTCCCACCTTCGCTGTCCAAGTGGGCTCCGCAGGGACCCCCTCCCTAAGCATGTCATATATATCGGAGATCATTGCCTTGTCTGTGTTTTTAAGATATAGCCACTTCTCAAACTTAGTGAGCGTTCGAGCTACATGAGGGCGAACATCAGCATGTAAGAGCCAATGTCTGAGCTGGAAGTATCGAAAACGCTCTAAATCCAGGAGTCCATATACGCTTTTGAGCTCAGGAAAGGGGAGAATGCCCTCTAAATCAAAAAGGTGACCCGCCGACCGGCAATCAGAAGACCTCCAGGCCGAGAAAAGGACATGCTAACATTAAATGTCTACATGTTCTGCTTTTAAATACAGTGCCATCAAACACAATAGGGTTACCCTGTGTCCCTCAGAACCTGGGTATACAATGTTACAAATTACAATGAGTTCTGTAGGGTGTTGCAATTTAATTGCCTGAAAAATAAGTGTTAGAAAGTCACACCTATATGAGAAGATCAACGTATGTTCTCCAAGAAGCTGTGAGAGTGTGGGCCTATATTGAACATTATTCAACACCCCCACGGCACATCACCTAAAAAAAATAGCATATAATTATCTAGTATATTGGAAGTCATATATCTAAATAATATGCACACATTTTCCTATTAATATCAGGCTGTCCAAAAAAACACAAAAATACATAGAAAGACTTGACTTAAGGATAAAGTGACATACAGTGAAAAAATAAGTTTGACATTACCCAATGTAGACAAAGACTGATCTTAGCATGATATACATAGAAAGATTATTACAAAAATGTCTGTTCTTTCTCATATCCATAGTTCAACAAACATCCTATATCATTATTGGCACTTTGTTAATATGGTTGACCAAGAACATGAAACAGTGGGATTGCGAGTAACATTTCGACCCTATGTGTTAGGTCTTAGACATCACGGCGGGTCTTCCTCAGGACTAGAGGGATGCAGATAGCCTAAATGCTGTGCGATTTAGTGGAATAAAACTCCTCCAAGCCAGGATGGAGTCCACACACGGATCTACAAATACCCGTAATCATAAGTCCAAAAATCAACAAGGGAAGACCCCACTGGGGTTCACTTTCGGAATCTTAACATGAAGACTATATTAAATACAGCAATAATTATGAGGAATACTTTCTTCCTGGTCCCTAAGTGATTCAAGGTTTCATCCAAAAGCAAAATCTACCTCTGGCTTTTCGCATGCCGATACTTGTGGATCCATGTATGGACTCCATTTTGGCTTGGAGGAGTTCTTTTCCATTGCCCATAAAGCACTATCAAATAAATTGAAGTTCACAACAGAGGCTGGTCAGCAAATCATTAAATTCAATAAATGTGAAACACATTAAGCTCTACAAGACGGACAGACTGATTATGTTTCAAAGTATAAAGGTTTATTAAAAGTTAAAAGCTTTACAGAAGGCAAAATCAGATTAGTATTGATTAATAAAATATGACTGCATCAACTAATATAAATATCAAATCAAAGGCATATAAGAAGGAGGACGAACAAGCATGGAGTTACCTCAAAGGAAAGGGCAATGAAAAGTAAGTTCTCTCTCTTAGAAAGTACTTTAAATCTCCTACTGTGCGCTGCTCAAAGCTGCATCGAAACCCAGTCTAACTCGCCCTGCCTCTAATCTACAATGCACTAGCCTAAATCACAGAATTCTATCATTTGCTACACCTATACACAGTTGTCAAGAAGCGATCCAATCAGGTCAAAGCAAGATGATACAATTGTATGTTTGTCAGGTTCTTAGGACTCCGTCTAGACTCTAGAGCTTCTCTCAGCGTGCTTCAAACTTGCATTATCTGTGGCAAGATGAAATACCGGGACCACACTATACTCTACAGGTGTCTTTGTGAATGTGCTACTCATTAAAACATTCCATGATCATCACAAGGCAAAGAAATAATTTCACATGAGAAAGAAAGCAAAAGAACATTGCATTCAATAATTAGAACTCCAGCTTCTCCCAGAGTTAAATAAGTTCATGTGTCACAAAGCAAGATGGAAACTAATGTTCGCCGTTTTAAAATGCAGGCCTACATTAGCTACGGTGAATCGATAAGTAAAAGAACACTTTCTCTACATATAACATTATTGTGTTAATGCAACATCTTAATATATGGAAAAAACGTCACCATTGTATGATCTACTTTACCCCTACAAAAACCTCTGGCAGAGCTCAGAGCCATGAATGGTCCACTATTTTTTTGTTTGAATATCTTTATTAGTATATTTTTATTCTCTTACGATAATCCATTGTCAAGCATCAATAAGCATCACTTGCATTATAACATCTCTTGTTCTATGGCACTGTGCAGAGAAAGCGGCGTATTTCCTTCACATAGTCTTGTTGTCATTGGTGTCTACAATGTGTGGATGCCCATCCAGTTGTTAATAGTCTTGGGCACTTACGGCCGCACATTCTGTCATCTCCAATCGAGCGCCAGGATAAAAGTGTTCAGTATGCCTATTTCCGACAATAATCCATAGTGCGACAGAAGTAAGAAAATTAACAAAATAAATAAAAAGTAAGCAACACTTATGTGAGAATGCTATTCATTGTGGAACTCAACTCTTGAAATATACCTTAGAACCTGTCTAGAATAAACAGATCCATATATATATATGAATGTCGCATCTATTCACTAGATATCTGTTCTCTCTTTTTATATAACATTTCAACCAAATTCGTTTATCAACCAATAATAAATCTAAGCAAACAAGAGATGTCTATGTGCTGGGGGAACATGTGTCCAATACCTAGTATGTCTTTTTTGGAGTTGCCATGTCTAGAAAAGTGTGTCGTTATTGAGCGTGGGCTGCCACTTCCATTACCTATGCGGGCGTGTGGTCGCCAGGGTGCTTCTGCTTCCTTTCAACATCTTAAAGGAATGCGGGGCTTTGTCTGATCCAACCACTGTGGTTGGGATAGTATACAGGTGCAGCACATCGTCTACTCTCTGGCGATACATCAGGTGTTAGGCCCCCACCTGCTCTGTGGGCGGTGGCTGCAGTAGGGCATCAGAGCGCACAAGCGTTCTGAGCATATCATCCCAGGTCTGCTCAATGGGATGTTTCCTCAACCCTGCCGTTTCTTCCCTGTGTAGGGTGGTGCTCTCTGCTTGTGCCCACACCTCTAGGGACTTTTTTCAGTGTAATATCTCTGGTGGATCAAAGTGCTTCCATCTTTTGGTTATGAGTCGTTTCGCTGTTATGAGACCTAAGTCTCGAAATCGGAGGCTCGCTTTATTCACCTTATTTCTTTTATAGAACCCAGGACGTTAGTGCAGGTAGTTAGCGTTTCCGCTATCGCACGCCAGTAAGTGTGAAGCTTAGGGCAAGACCACAGCATATGTAACAGGTTAGCACCTAGGAGGCGGCACCTTGGGCATTCAGAGGTATTGATATTAAAATATTTGTTAATTTTATCAGGTGAAAGATATGCCCTGTGTAATATATATGTTTGTATTAGTTTGAACCTTGAATTACGCGGTACATGTGTGGCACTGGCTAAAACTCGTCCCCAGTCTTTATCTGTCCAGGGTCGGCCTCTGTCTTCAGTCCAATAAGCGCGGAGCCTCTGTAGCGGCTTCAATGTATGACTTAGAAGGGTTTGCACCAGCCAGTGTATTATATGTGACCCCTCCCCATTACATGTAGGTATTGCAATAATTGATGCGCCGGTGGTTCATTTGTTATGTCCCCCCATGCTAGAGTGAACGTCCGTGTAATGGTTGCATATGTGAGGAATTGGCCGCTTGGTAAACCAGTGTCTGCTGTTAGTGTCTCAAAAGACAACAAGGTGCCATCTACGTACAGATCTCCAAGTGTCTCCACTCCCGCC